>NC_091997.1:28465301-28825666 GCF_044704955.1 Pristiophorus japonicus | reverse complement strand
CAGTAGGCAGAAATTTGGCAGAAGGAATAAAATGTTGGAAAGTGTGAGGTCATGTACTTTGGCAGAAAAAAATCAAAGAGCAAGTTATTATTTAAATGGAGAAAGATTGCAAGGTGCTGCAGTACAGCGGGACCTGGGGGTACTTGTACATGAAACACAAAAGGATAGTATGCAGATACAGCAAGTGATCAGGAAGGCCAATGGAATCTTGGCCTTTATTGCAAAGGGGATGGAGTATAAAAGCATGGAAGTTTTGCTACAGGATATTGGTGAGGCCACACCTGGAATACTTTTGGTTTCGGTTTCCATATTTACGAAAAGATATACTTGCTTTGGAGGCAGTTCAGAGAAGGTTCACTAGGTTGATTGCGAAGATAAGGGGGTTGACTTATGAGGAAAGGTTGAGTAGGTTGGGCCTCTACTCATTGGAATTCAGAAGAATGAGAGGTGATCTTATTGAAACGTATAAGATTACGACGGAGCTAGACAAGGTGGATGCAGAGAGGATGTTTCCACTGATAGGAGAGACTAGAACTAGGTAGCATAATCTTAGAATAAGGGGCCACCCATTTAAAATTGAGATGAGGAGAAATTTCTTCTTTCAGAGGTTGTGGATCTGTAGAATTCACTGCCTCAGAGAGCTGTGGAAGCTGGGACATTGAATAAATTTAAGACAGAAATAACAGTTTCTTAACCGATAAGGGGAATAAGGGGTTATGGAGAGTGGGCAGGGAAGTGGAGCTGAGTCCATGATCGGATCAGCCAAGATCGTATTAAATGGCAGAACAGGCTCGAGGGGTCGTATGGCCTACTCCTGTTCCTATTTCTTATGTTCTTATGTTCTTATCTAATTGTGGTGTTTAAGATGATTAAAGAAGTTGGTTGGGTAGATAGAGAGAGAAACGATTTTCTCTGGTGAGGGAGTCCAGAACAAGTCGGCGTAACCTTAAAATTAGAGCTGGGCCGTTCAGGTCAGGAAGCACTTCTTCACACAAAGGTTGGTGGAAATCTGGAACCTTCTCCCCCAAAAAGCTGTCGAGACCGGGGGTCAATTAAAATGTCCAAAACTGAGATTGATAGATTTTTGTTCGGCAAGGGTATTAAGGGTTATGGAACCAAGGCGGGTAAATGGAGTTAAGATGCAGATCTGTATGCCGCTGTGTAGGTGCTAAGCATAAAGGAGTCAGGAACCAGCCCACCAATTGTTTCTAAGCCCCCCAAGCACTCAAGTGGATGGTGCCTTTAAATTCAAAAAGAAAATTCAGGCAATTCTGCTCTTTGCCGCCCTCCACCTCTCCCCACTTGCCCCCATGCTCCCCTGCCTCTTGCCTCCCCACCCCTCAATCATAGCCTGGTGGCCCAGCCAACAATGTGGGAAAATGCTGGGCATACAATGAGCAATCAGCGGCCCTTTACCAGCTGCTGGCACCTGAAGGATTTGGCCCCCGACACTCCCAGACAATGGTGAGAGATGTGCTCTGGGCAGCAGTGAGTTAGGGAAATGCGCTGACCTCCCGTTTTTCAGGTCAGCTCCCCCTCACTTGTGTCCACAGGCTCACAAAGCTCCGGAACAAAGCCTTGGGCCTTATTAACGGCCTCTCAACGTGCACCTTGACAACCTGTTTCAGCTCTTCTTATTTCGCTTGCTATGTGATCTCCATGCACCATGGATTTGCTGCAGGCCGGGATAGGAACATAGGAATAGGAGTAGGCCATTCAGCCCATTGAGCTTGTTCCACCTTTCAATGGCTGATCTGCACCTTAACTCCATCTCCTTGCCTTGGTTCCATTCCTCTTCATACGAACAACAAAAATCGATCAACCTCAGTTTTGGAAGTTTCAATTGACCCCAAGCCTCAATAACCTTTTTGGGGAAGGGAGTTCCAGATATCATACTGGAGTGAGATTGACTAAAATAGAAACAATGGTTCTCTAGGTTGATTCCTGGGATGGGGGGATATTCCGGTAAGAGATTGAGTAGACGAGGCCTATATTCCCTCGAGTTTAGAACAATGAGAGGTGATCTCATGGAAACATATAAAATTCTTCAGGGGCTTGACAGGGTAGATGCAAGGAGGATGTTTCCCCTAGCTGGGGAAATCTAGAACTAGGGATCACAGTCTCAGAATAAGGGGATCAGCCATTTAGGACTGAGATGAGGAGAAATTTATTCACTCAGTGGGTTGTTAATCTTTGGAATTCTCTACCCCAGAGGGCTGTGGATGCTGAGTCTTTGAGTATATTGAAGACGGAGAGTGATAAGTTTTTGTACATATGGGGAGATTTACAAGAATGGTTCCAGGGATGAGGGACTTCAGTTACGTGGATAGACTGGAGAAGCTGGGGTTGTTCTTATAGCAGAGAAGGTTGAGAGGAGATTTGATAGAGGTGTTCCAAATCATGAGGGGTCTAGACAGAGTGGTAAGAGAAACTGTTCCCATTGGCGGAAGGGTCGAGAACCAGAGGACACAGATTTAAGGCGATTGGCAGAAGAACCAAAGGCGACACAAGGAAAAAAATTTTTGCGCAGCGAGTGGTTAGAATCCAGAATGAATTGCCTGAAAGGATGGTGGAGGCAGATTCAATCATGGCTTTCAAAAGGGAATTAGATAAGTACCTGAAAGAAAATTTTTTGCAGGACTACAGGAAGAGGGTGGGGGAGTGGGATTGGCTGAAGTGCTCTTGCAGAGAGCCGGCACAGACTTCTGGTGCTAACCAATGGACATGGGAATAGTGCGGGACGGTGCAGTTGAGGTACAAGATCAGCCATGATCTTACTGAATGGCGAGGCAGGCTCGAGATGCTGAGTGGCCTACTCCTGCTTCTATTTCTTATGTTCTTATGGTAGGGATTTCTACTTGACTGAATTATATGGGGAAAGCACATCCAACATATCAGGAGGCAGTTTGATTTCCTAACAAGACTTCCCAGTGTTAGCTGTGGCTCAGTGGGCAGCAAGCTCGCTTCCGAGTCAGAAGGTGGTGGGTTCATAATCCCACTCCAGTGACTTGAGCATAAAAATTCTAGGCTGACACTCCAGTGCAGTGCTGAGGGAGTGCTGCTCTGTCAGGTGATGTCTTTTGGATGAGAAGTTAAACCGAGGCCCCATCTGCTCTCTCAGGTGGATGTAAAAGATCCCATGACACTATTTCAAAGAAGAGCAGGGGAGTTATCCCTGGTGTCCTGGCCAATATTTAGCTCTCAATCAACATCACAAAAAAATAGATTATTTGGTCATTAACACATTGCTGTTTGTGGGAGCTTGCTGTTTGCAAATTGGTTGCTGTGTTTCCCCCATTACAACAGTGACAACATCTCAAAAAGTACTTCATTGGCTGTAAAGCATTTTGAGACATCCAGTGATCGTGAAAGGCGCTATATAAATGCAAGTCTTTCTTTCTTTATATAGCGTCTCAGGACGTCACAAAGCGCTTTGCAGCCAATGAAGTACTTTTGAAGCGTAGTCACTGTTGTAATGAGGGAAAGTGCTTTGAGGTGCTTTATAAATGCATGTATTATTAACATCAAGATACTTTGGACTTCATTGGCTGTAAAGCGTTTTGAAATGTCCGGTGGTTGTGAAAGGCGCTATATAAATCCAAGTCTTTCTTTCTTTTTCTTTTTCCCTCACTTGGTACTGAACTGAAACGGTTAAGTGAAAGGCAGCACCAGGGATTGCATCTGAAGGCCCAACAGCACATGGTGTTCTGTTTTGAAATCTCAAAAATGCAGGACACATCAAGCGGTCAATTGCCACTGCTTTGCTTGGGAGATTCAAGCCGCTTAAGCGATGTCTTTATGAGAGAACTCTGAGGCCTGGATTTACTATCAGAAGACCTGAGCCAGGAAAAGGAATACTGTCTCTAATTGAGAAAGAAACCCCTTTGGAAAATGTGTGTGTGCGTGTCATCACAGCAACATGACACTGAAGCCGAGTGAAAATATTCCTCTCCGCTATCCAACTCCGTATCCCACCCGAGCTCGGTTACAGTCTTTTTCCATTGTTCCAGCAGCAGAGATTTGTGTTGTGTTTTAAACTGCACCTAGCAACTATTCTCCTCCAACTGTACTTGTAAATCAGCAGCAGGCCTGGCGACGACACGGGGGAACGAGAAACGCACAAAGTTTCCTGCCCCTTGCAATGAGCCCCCCCCACCCCCCAACCAATTGTAGGTGGGGAGGAGTCACGAGCTGGCAGCGTTCAGTGGGCATTGCCCACCTGAGGGTAGCTTTTGACCATTCTTGGCCAGCCTGCGTCACACTCCCATGTCTCCTCCGTCACTCCAACTGCCCGCCGCCAAGACGCTAGCTTTCTCTTTCGCATTTACTTTCCTCTCAATGACCCCTTTGGCTCTGTAAAAAGTCCAAGTCTGACACTTAAATACTACCACTTAAATACTTCTCCCAATAACTGGAACACCTCTTGTCCTGGGCAGAATATTCATCATCTGTCAGCCAATAACCTCTCACCTCCAACCTCTCTCTCTCTCACTGTTGCACATTTGGTTTCTTTTAATATTATTACTACAGAAATCATAGAACTTTAAGGCACAGAAGGAGGTCATTTGGCCCATCATATCTGTGCTGGCTGAAAAAGAGCTATGCAGCCTAATCCCACTCTCCAGCTCTCGGTCCGTAGCCCTGTAGGTTACGGCACTTCAAGTGCACAACCAAGTACTTTTTAAATGTGGTGAGGGTTTCTGCCTCTACCACCCTTTCAGGCAGTGAGTTCCAGACCCCTACCACCCTCTGGGTGAAAAAGGTTCTCCTCAACTCTCCTCTAATCCTTCCACCAATTACTTTAAATCCATGCCCCCTGGTTGTTGACCTCTCTGCTAAGGGAAATAGGTCCTTCCTATCCAGGCCCCTCATAATTTTATACACCTCAATTAAATGTCTCCCCTCAGCCTTCTCTGTTCCAAAAAAAACAACCCCAGCCTATCCAAACCTTCGTCATAGCTAAAATTCTCCGTATTCGACTGAAATGTTCTCTCTCGTTTCTCTCAACCTCTCGATATGCTGTCCTCCATGAACCTCCTTTCCCTGCATCCCACCATGTTGAAATCAAGATTCGTTACAGTGGCCGAGAAATTTGGATGCACAGCGGCCATCTTCTGGACATGAAATGGCCGCCTAAGCCTTCAGTATGGTGGACAGGAAGCGCATTCTCATTGCTAGCTGGCAGTGCAACGCCCACCATGTTGGTAAAGGCCATAAAATCAGTCGGCACTGTCTACGCCTGAAACAGGCATATTTGCATATGTACATAAGGGGCATAATGCCTGTTTGAGACCCCCACGCACACTGCAATGTTGATTTTCCCTGAGCTAGATGGCACCGGCTGCAGTCAGGAAAACCAGGTCTACGTGCAGCCTAACAGACCATTCTCAAAGGGACCATAAAGGGCTGCACGCAACAAGGTAAGTTTTTGAAATATAATTACCTGGATGTGGAGCTGAGAGGGGCAGGAGTAACCCGACATTCAAGGAAATAAGGGCGCCCAAATTACTAGACCGCACTCTAACTTAGTGTTAGCTGTGGCTCAGTGGGTAGCACTCTCGCCTCAGTAGGCAGAAAATTGTGGATTCTAAGTCCCACTCCAGAGACTTGAGCACGACAAATCTAGGCTGAGAGTACAGGGAAGTGCTGAGGGAGTGCTGCACTGTCAGAGATATCGTCTTTTGGATGAGGCCCCGTCTGCTCTCTCAGGTGGACGTAAAAGATCCCATGGCACTATTTCGAAGAATAGCAGGGGGTTATCCCCGGTGTCCCGAGGCCAATACATATCCCTCAATCACCACAACAAAAAATAGATAATCTGGTCATTATCACATTGCTGTTTGTGGGAGCTTGCTGTGTGCAAATTGGCTGCCGCATTTCCTACATTGCAACAGTGACTACACTTCAAAAAAGTACTAATTGGTTGTAAAGTGCTTTGTCGGGTGCTATATAAATGTAAGTCTTTCTTTCTTAAATTATTGTATCCAAGATCATCATTATAGGCAGTCCCTCGGAATCGAGGAAGATTTGCTTCCACTCTTAAAATGAGTCCTTAGGTGGTTGAACAGTCCAATACGAGAGCCGCAGTCCCTGTCACAGGTGGGACAAATAGTCGTTGAGGGTTAGAGAGGGTGGGACAGATTTGCCACATGCTATTTCCGCTGCCTGCGCTTGTTTTCTGCATGCTCTCGGTGACGAGACTCGAGGTGCTCAGCGCCCTCCCGGGTGCACTTCCTCCACTCAGGGCGGTCTTTGGCCAGGGACTCCCAGGTGTCGGTGGGGATGTTGCACTTTATCAAGGAGGCTTTGAGGGTGTCCTTGTAACGTTTCCTCTCCCCACCTTTGGTTTGTTTGCTGTGAAGGAGTTCCGAGTAGAGCGCTTGCTTTGGGAGTCTCGTGTCTGGCATGCGAACAATATGGCCTACCCAGCGGAGCTGATCAAGTGTGGTCAGTGCTTCGATGCCTGGTCGAGGATGCTAATGTTGGTGCGTCTGTCCTCCCAGGGGATTTGTAGGATCTTGCGGAGACATCGTTAGTGGTATTTCTCCAGCAACTTGAGGGTGTCTACTGTACATGGTCCATTTCTTTGAGCCATACAGGAGGGCGGGTATTACTACAGCTCTGTAGACCATGAGCTTGGTGGTAGATTTGAGGGCCTGGTCTTCGAACACTCGAGCCCTGACAGTGGAAACTCCCATCGGCATCACTCAGCCCTTCCTCCGACAACCTCCAGGTTTGTAAAACTCAAGCCTGCCATGAACTGACCACGACTTCACTTGCCTTGTTTGCTCTGCACCTCTTTCAATCTTATATTGTGGGCTTTGAGCGCTCATTCTCGGTGTGCCAGTAATAAAACGCTCAACGTGTGCAGCGTGCCGGGGTAAAGCATGTCCTGTGCAGCACATCCCCTTGCCAACAAAGTGACAACCAGCTTCCCAAACAAGGAAACATTTGATGAATATGCTTTTTTCCATACAGACAGCGTTCCTTTAAACAATTTCCTGGGCTGTTTTATTCGCTCTGTGTTGCTGAAGTTGAAGAGCAGTGGCAGGTTTTAATTTATTTGCATGAAAGGAACTGCTGAATCCACAGCCAAGTGTGGGGGCTGACTGACATGTGAAAGTACAGAGGAACTTCCATTGTCTGCGCTCCAATTATCTGTCTCCTCGATTACCTACCAGAATTTACGTTGGACAAGGTTTTGTGTAGAATTTGCCTCCGTTCCCTAGCCTACTTTTACTAACCTTCTCCATGTTACCTAGGTGTCATATTTGACCCTGAAATGAGCTTTCGACCACATATCCGCATATAACCAAGACCGCCTATTTCCACCTCCGTAACATCTCCCGTCTCCACCCTTGCCTCAGCTCACCCGCTGTTGAAGCCCTCTTCCATGCCTTTGTTACCTCCAGACTTGACTATTGGCAACACACTCCTGGTTGGTCTCCCACATTCTATCCTACGTAAACTAGAAGCGATCCAAAACTCGGCTGCCCGTGTCCTAACTCGCACCAAGTCCCGCTCACCCATCACCCTTGTGTTCGCTGACCTACATTGGCTCTCGGTTAAGCAACACCTCGATTTCAAAATTCTCCTCCTTGTTTACAAATCCCTCCATGGTCTTGCCCCTCCCTATCTCTGTAATCCCCTCCAACCCTACAACCTCCCCAGAGATGTCTGCGCTCCTCTAATTCTGCCGTCTAGACCATCCCTGATTATAATCACTCAACCATTGGTGGCCGTGCCTTGTGTTGCCTAGGCCCCAAGCTCTGGAACTCCCTGCCTAAACCTCTCCGCCTCCTTAAAACTGACCTCTTTGACCAAGCTTTTGGTCACCTGCCCTTTATGTGGCTCGGTGTCAAATTTTTTATCTCATAATACTTCTGTGAAGCGCCTTGAGATGTTTCACTACCTTAAGGATGCCATAAAAATACAAGTTGTTGTTGTTGTTGTCAGGAGGGTACTATTAATCCAACATTCACACCATCGGTGCTTACCATGGAAAGCCGTCTGTATCAGGCAAATAGAAAGAAGGAACTTACATTTATATAGCGCCTTTCACGACCCTGGGATTTCCCAAATTCTTTTACAGTCGACAAAGTTTACTGCAGTGTAGTCACTGTTGTAACGTGGATAAACACGGCAGCCAATTTGTGCACAGCAAGCTTCCACAAACAGCAATATGATAATGACCAGATAATCTGTTTTAGTGTTGATTAAGGGATAAATATTGACTAGGACACCGAGGACTCCCCTGCTCTTCTTCGAAATAGTGCCGTGGGATCTTTTACGTCCACCTGAGAGAGCAGACGGGAGCCTCGGTTTAACGTCTCATCCAAAAGACGCCACCTCCGACAGTGCAGCACTCCATCAGCACGGCACTGGGAGTGTCAGCCTAGATTTAGTGACCCAAGTCTCTGGAGAGGGACTTGAACCCACAACCTTACAACTGAGGGCCAGGGTCCTGCTCACTGAGTCCTTGGCTGACTCCGCACTCAGTATTTATCAGGACCATTGGAGTCAAATACAAAGGTGCAGCTCTTAACGTATTAAGCGCGCGGACTAGTTGGCGCAAACCTTGTCATGCCACTTTCCTTCCTTGCTTTGCCATTTCGATCCTCTCGCATTTGATTGGCTAACAGGTCACCTTCATGAGCATCCGTGCAGTGCTCATGTGGGGACGTCGATGTATGTGGCCTGTGACCTGTCCCCCATTGATCCAGCGATCCTAATCAGGGAGTGGCGCTCACAGAGCACGCATTGCGGGAAACTGTGGGTATGGAGCCAACCTTTTTAAACCCATTCGTTTCAAGGTGAGCTTCCTGCTCGGAGTACCGCATCACACACAGCCACCCTGTGAGTATGCTCACAGGTTTTAAGCGCTGTTGAGTTGGGAGTGGTTTAGCCAGTCATGTGATGTTCACAAGACTTAATAAAACCCCAGCCAGTTGGGTTTGGGGGATCCACGATGAGGCAGGTGGTAATGTGTAGTGTGATTGTTAAACCTTTGCTAATAAACCAACTAGTTCTTAATAGCAATGTGTTGTTATGAATTCTTAAGCAAAGAACCCATGAAGCAAATACATCACAATCTGGTCATAACTGCATTGCCATTTGAGGGACCTTTGTTGTGAGCAAATTGGCTGTAGTGTGTCCTACATTGCACCAGTGACTACACTTTGAAAGTTCTGCATTGGCTGTAAAGTGCTTTGGGTTGTCCTGGGCTGTGAAAAGCGTTGTATAAATTTAAATTCTTTAACTCATGACAAAATACTTCCTAGAATCCTTGACTGGATGGGGAACAGATGGGCTGATGTTGGCTATAACCAAAGGTCGAAGCAACATGCAGAGCAGCAATTAGCACAGTCAGGGTCAAGCTAGAAAAAATAAGTTTGTGGAAACAATTACCGACTTCAGAGTATTTAGAAATCAATGTGCCTGACACCCCAATCTTTTACTAGAAATCGTTTCACAGTTCATTATATGTCCTTTCCAGAATTGGAGTTATCCATCATTCGTTTCATTTCTGGGTGCTTTCTGACTAAGGCTGGCCAAAACACAGAATTCAGCTAGTGGCTTAATGTAAGGAACTGTCAGTCTGTTTAAAATGTTATATTCATCTCTGCTGCCACAACAAGGAACCAGCACATTACTCAGCAACTCACAGGGGCATCCACTGCCCCCCGAAGATTACCGCTTCGATACACCACAGTGAGCAAGATCCCTTTTGACGCTGTCCGCTTGTTTCCCTCCGAACAATTTTCTCCTGCAGCCCCCCCCCACCGCACCCCCTCGCACTCCTTCCCCCAACTTCCAAGCATACATTGACTTGTGTTGGATACAGTTCTGGTCAACCTCTCTCCGGTATCCCATATGGAAAATCTTCATTCGTGAGTCTCGACGGTGAGGGAGAGGGTTCGTTTTTATTCGCATTTTGGAGTTAACCAGTCGCCTAGGTAGAGAACATCGAGGAAATTAAGATGGGAGGTTCGACAGGGGACATTTTACCCGCCATTTAAATGAATGTAAATTACTGGAAGGTTGATTGGGGTCAGGAGGGAATTGTGGTGGTGGGCAAAAGTCTCACCACAGCAAAGACAGACCATGTCCCACAATAGCGGAAACATAGAAATAGAAACATAGAAAATAGGTGCAGGAGTAGGCCATTCCGCCCTTTGAGCCTGCAACACCACTCAATAAGATCATGGCTGATCATGCAACTTCAGTACCCCATTCTTGTTTTCCCTCTATACTCCTTGATCCCTTTAGCCACAAGGGCCACATCTAACTCTCTTTTGAATATATCTAACAAACTGGCTCAACAACTTTCTGTGGTAGAGAATTCCACAGGTTCACAATTCTCTGAGTGAAGAAGTTTCTCCTCATCTCGGTCCTAAATGGCTTACCCTTTATCCTTAGACTGTGACCCCTGGTTCTTGACTTCCCCAACATCGGGAACATTCTTCCTGCATCTAACCTGTCCAATCCAGCCTTATATGTCAAACAACTATGTGTGATGGAATACTCTTCATTTGCCTGGATGAGCGCAGCTCCAACAACACAAGAAGCTCAGTCCACTTGGTTGGCAGCCTGTCCATCACCTTAAACTTCCACTTTCTCCACCACCGGCGCCTCCTGGCTGCAGTGTGCACCATCTACAGGATACACTCCAGCAACTCGCCAAGGCTTCTTCGGCAGCACCTCCCAAACCCGCAGCCTCCACCAGCTAGAAGGGCAGCAGGCGCATGGGAATACCACTACCTCTACGTTACCTTCCAAGGCACACGCCATCCTGACTTGGAAATATATCGGCCGTTCCTTCATCGTCGCTGGGCCAAAATCCTGAAACTCCCTCCCTAACAGCACTGTGTGGGAGCACCTTCACCACACGGACTGCAGCGATTCAAGAAGGCGGCTCACCACCACGCCTCCACCTCATTGGCTGACACATTAGCTGAGGTCAATAGATTTTCCAAAAGAAACTCAGAATTGCTTAATCAGAAAAGGGCTGAGTGTTATAATGGGCCTGCAATTCTGGTTTCACCGGGTCCGTACGGAGAGGCCCCGCAAAAGCCGACTTTCGGCACGCAATGCGCATGCGCCAAGGACCAGCTTTTCCGATCTGTCAAATTCTGACTTGATCGATCCAACACATCTCGACAGCCAAGACATTCACATGGGCAAGATTGCGCTATGTGCCCATCTCTTGCCCAGCAAATGTTCTTTAAAACTCTTGCGCCTGGTAAAAACAAGTGCATAGCAAACTTTTACCAGAGTAAGAGTTTTAAAACATATAAAAATAAAATTTGAAACCACATTTTTCTGTTAAAAACCCTGCCCACTAAGGTAAGTTTATTTTAAACCCTAATTACGAAAACTTTTTAAAAAATACGAAAAATATGTATTTTTTCGAACTCATTTATTAACTTTAATTTAATATGTGATTTTATTTTCTTTTTTTATTGATGTGTTGGTGTTGGGGGGGGGGGCGGGGGTTCTTATTCATAATAATGAGAACTCCTAGTACAGAGTTCCTATTATTATGAATGAGAATACTTTACTTTGACTGGCTGTCCAGTGCCATGTGACTCCAGCTTCTCCCTGTGCCTCTGCACGACGTGAATGCGCTCTGATGCGCAGGGAGAGGAGGCCTCCGAACGGGACCGCTGGAGGGTGCAGCAGCGAATGGGAGGTGTGGATATTTTTCACTACTTTCTGGCGAGCGCCCGCGGGAAGCCCAGCACTGGGGTTTCACATCCAATTTATTTTTGTGCCTGAAGACCGCATATTCACAAGATGGACAATGTTTCCTTCTCAAAAGCTGGATCGAGAAGGTCCCTGTCAATCATCAATTATAGGCCGTCCCACGAAATCGAGGAAGACTTGCTTCCACTCTAAAAGTGAGTTCTCAGGTGACTGTACAGTCCAATACGGGAATTACAGTCTCTGTCACAGGTGGGACAGACAGTGGTTGAAGGAAAGGGTGGGCAGGGAGCCTGGTTTGCCGCACGCGCCTTCCGCTGCCTGCGCTTGATTTTTGCATGCTCTCGGCGACGAGACTCAAGGTGCTCAGCGCCCTCCCGGATGCTCTTCCTCCATTTAGGGCAGTCTTTGGCCAGGGATTCCCAGATGTCAGTGGGGTGTTACATTTTATCAAGGAGGCTTTGAGGGTGTCCTTGAAACGTTTCCTCTGCCCACCTGGGGCTCGCTTGCCGCGTAGGAGTTCAGAGTAGAGCGCTTGCTTTGGGAGTCTTGTGTCGGGCATGCGGACAATGTGGCCCGCCCAGCAGAGCTGGTCGAGTGTGGTCAGTGCTCCCAAATGCTGCTGCTTCCAGAGTAATGACAATGGAATGTCTTCTAATGATCAACTAAGGTTGCTAATAGCCATTCTTAATGAATAACCAATGACATCTTATGCTACTGCGTACATGATAAAGCAATGCAATGCAAAGTAATTTACCCAGTGGGGACCAATGAAAGAACACTTAGCAGATTAAGTGCATGTTTCGCTATCATCCCTTAGGTTGCTGGCAGATGTAGGGAAACTCATGTCATTCCGGGATAAGTGTCTTTTCAGCTCATGGTAGAAGGGACTTCACGGTGTAAGCCCACAGCCGGCTGTAAATGCTGGCATGTGAACAGTGTGGCCTGCCCAACAGAGCTGGTCAGTGCTTCGATGTTGGGGATGTTGACCTGATCGAGGACGCTAACATTGGTGCGGCTGTCCTTCCAGGGGATTTGCTGGATCTTGCGGAGACATCGTTGGTGGTATTTCTCTAGCGATTTGAGGTGTCTACTGTACATGGTCCACGTCTCTGAGCCAAACAGGAGGGCGGGTATCACTACAGCTTTCTAGACCATGAGCTTGGCGCCAGATTTGAGGGCCCGGTCTTTGAAAATTCTCTTCCTCAGGCGGCTGAAGAATATTCCGAAAAATATTGGAAAAAAGGCCATTTTGACTGGCAGTCAAGAACCATCCAATCGGATGATGAAGAGTACATTCGCTATCCAATCGGGGCTGAAAGCCGAGCGTAGCAAGGATGGACATGTCAGGTGACCAGTGGCAGAGACGGGAGGTCATCCAATGAAATCTCCAGGAAAATGTCCGACCAGAGTTGGCAACTCTACTATTAAAGGGTCGTAAAGCATAAGAACATAAGAAATAGGAGCAGGAGTAGGCTATTTGGTCCCTCAAGTCTGCTCCGCCATTCAATAAGATCATGGCTGATCTTCCACCTCAACTCCACCTTCCCCCACTATCCCCATATCCCTTGATTCCCTTAATATCCAAAAATCTATCAATCTCTGTCTTGAATATAGTCAATGACTGAGCATCCACTGCCCTCTGAGGTTTCCAAAGATTAATAACCCTTTGAGTGAAGAAATTTCTCCTCATCTCAGAGCTAAATGTCCGACCCCTTATTAGACTGTAACCTCTGGTTCTAGACTCCCCAGCCAGGGGAAACATCCTCCCTGCATCTAACCTGTCAATCCCTGTAAGAATTTTGAATGTTTCAATGAGATTACCTCTCATTCTTCTAAACTCTAGACTTTCCACTTTGTTCGCTAGGGCCCCAAAAATGGGCAATGTTCCAGCCTTGGCGATGTTGCAGCCTTCATGATCACTGGACCAACGCCCATTTTTTGGATCGCAACTTTTGGCTCGGCGATAGCCCAGCGATGGTGAAGGCAAAAGTTTCCTGAGCAATGGCCTTCTGCGCATGCGCAATTTTTTTTTTGTGGCCATGTTTTCCCACGTTTCGGGAGGTCAGGGGTCATCCACACATGCACAGAAGAGGGAGCGAGATCGAGAGAGGAGAGAGAGAGAGAGATAGAGAGAGAGAGGAGGAAGGCAGAGATAGAGAGGTGAGAGAAAGAGAGAGAGAGAAAGAAAGACAGAGAAATATGTCTGACAGCGATGAAAGTGGGAAAGATGTGGAGACAGGGAGGAAGAGGGCCAAACCCTTCTCCGAGGAGGCCAACAAGGCCCTCGTGGCGGAGGTGCACTCCCGCTGGGCCAATTGACCAGGGAGGAATGTGGTGGGAAACCAGCACCACAGGCGTACCACAGGTTATGGGGCGAGATAGCCGAGGTCGTCTCGTCTGCGTCCCACGAGCCCAGGGGCTCTGACCAGTGCCACAAATGCTGGAACAGCCTCGTTGCTTCAGCAAGAGTAAGTACGACTTTATATGTTAATGATGCACATTCTAAGTATAATAATCATTATAATGG
Source organism: Pristiophorus japonicus (assembly GCF_044704955.1). NCBI lineage: Eukaryota > Metazoa > Chordata > Chondrichthyes > Pristiophoridae > Pristiophorus > Pristiophorus japonicus. The sequence continues at coordinate 28,811,433 of NC_091997.1, read as the reverse complement.
TAATTCTCCTGGATTGAATGTAAGCTTGTTAATCTAACTTAGATAACATATATCATCCCCGCTAAGAACTGGACAGGGCCATGAACCGGTGCCCGTTTTAATCTCTCTTGCTGCTGTCACTTACACAGGGACCCAGCATGGACTGGGGGAGAGCTGTCTTTGCTCACTGTCTCGCCTGGGACAATTTTGGACATTAGATACTCTCATTGTCGACTTCAATGCAGATTGTATTCGAGAGAGATGTATGTAGCAACCGTTAGCCTCTAAACACACCGATCTTTGGTATAACCGTGCATCAATTGTGGGCACAACCCCTATTAGCATATAACATAGAAACATACATAGAAACATAGAAAATAGGTGCAGGAGTAGGTCATTCGGCCCTTCGAGCCTGCACCGCCATTCAATGAGTTCATGGCTGAACATGCAACTTCAGTACCCCATTCCTGCTTTCTCGCCATACCCCTTGATTGTACGTTTGAAACTGTTGTGTATAAATGACATAACCTAGTCAAGTAGCTTATGCCAAGCTCTATTCACGTTTTCAGAGGAAGATATCTCATAATCAGGCTCAGCAGAGGCACACCGGAGGAGGCCCTGCTATAATACAGCCACTGAGCGACCTGGAGGAACGTGCTGCAGCACTAGTGGGGGCTCATAGTCGAGCGGTCACCACCCATGGTGTTGCCGGACACTCCCATGTGCCACGTGAGTAATGGGTCAAGCAATGTAAAAGCTATGTGACGTCATTTCATTATCATATCATAGACGAATGATGTCATGTTATGCATGCAGCCTCTGTGCAACTCTATGCCACGCTCAGGTTGACAACATAAGAAAATAAGAACATAAGAGCTGACCATTTGTCTCCTTCTCTGTCCGCACCCCATAAACCCTCGCTCCATTATCATTTGGTCTATCTGCGACTGATCCAGCCTCCACAACTCTCTGGCACAGTGAATTCCACATAGAAGTACTGCCATAGATACCACCATATGATGCATTAATATGTAACGTTTCTCTGTCACATTTGTGGGATTAGTGCTGCTCCTCCTACGTGTGCCAGCACGGTGCTACACTGCTCTCTGCTCTAATAATCTCAATTGTCTCTTGCAGCTTTACCAGAGGCGCAACGGGAGGACAGACACTCACATGGACCTGACCCACTGCATGTGCCATTCACCACGGTTGGTGAAGAGGAGGAGAGCACCGAGCCCGAGGTGGAGGAGGAATACCTGGGGACAGAGGAGGATGCCCCTTGCATCCCTCTGTCTGTTGAACCTGCGGCCACGATGGGGATCCCAACTGAGGAGGTACCAGCACCAAGCGGCATGCAGTTGGCGACGACAAGGCGCACATTGGTGCCATCGCAGATCCCTACGGAGGCCGGGTCAGCGGCTTGAGCAAAGGCCTACCCTAGACGACTGCGTGGGGAGGCTGGCACGACTGTGCGAGGAGTCTGTCGCGATCCAGCGCGAGCAGCTCCAGGTGTTTGTGGGGTTCACGCAGGAATTCTCCCGGGTGTCTGCTCGCCAAGCAGAGGAGACGCAGCAGACGATCCTGGAGTTGCGTGAAATCTCCGCCTCCAACCATACCATGCGGCATGCGTTCCTGGCGGCACAGAGCGCTGCACCCCGAGCTCCCGTAACCACAAGCACCGGCACACAGGCGGGGCAGGAGGATGCACCACCTCTTGGCTTGGAAGACGATCCCCCTGTTTTGTCTTCCCCTCCAACAGCCCTCCAACAGCCCCCCAACAGGCGATCGTCCCACCAAATCCCCCACCACGGCAGGAAGTCTTGCCAGCGCCCACTGCACGCCGGCTTCGCAGCAGTACCCGGGGACCAAAACGGGTGGGTGAGGTAAGGAGATGGGGGGGGATCCAGGATCTGAAGGGAAATGTGGCCGCAGGTCGGGAGGGGGGGCGCACTCTTTTTAATACCGTTCCTATTGTTCACATTTATTGCTGGTGTTGTCGTTTCATTGTTGCAGTGGGGGATGGGAGGGTGTTTTGTTGTTTGTAATTGAAAAATAACTTTCAAAAGGTGTCATTTTATTAAAACCATTTTATTTCACTTTACAATTGATGTGCAGTGTCTTCTAATAACATAAGTTAAAATAGAACATTAGTGCAACTGTTGTTAATTAATGTCCAGGCCAGATCAAGTAAGTGTGAAACGTCACTTATTTATATAAATATAACAAAATGTCTAATTGTGGGCATATCTATCTTAAAAAGGCCCTTAAATAATTCACAAACTATCAAAGCCCCTGTTTAAGAGGCCTCCTCTCTTCCTCCGACGTTCAAAATGGCGTCCGTAGTGCCGAGCTCTGTGGTGAAGGCCAGGCAATAGCAACTATTCTCCAGCGATGTTCTTGGCGAGCGATCAGCCCGGCAATGTGCCGGCGATGTGCCGAAAGTTGGGCTGGGCGATCACCTCATCAATCACCTCGGCGATGTGAGCCGAAAGTTGAGCCGGGCGATCAACTGAGCAGTAAGCTCGGCGATGTGTCCAACTTTCCATCTTTGGGCGATATCAGCCCTTTTTGGGCGATATATGGGCACTAGCCCAGCGATGTGAAGTGGAAAGTCTATAGACCTCGTCTACTCAATCTCTCATCACAGTCTTGTGGACTGCTGTCAGTTTAGCCAACTCCATTACTGATTGGAGAACATTGGCGATGTAAACGGAGGAATGGAGCAACATGCAGCCGATATAGCGCCGCTCTCCCATGCCCGATGAGGCAACGTAAACACACCTTGAAACAAAGCCGAATATTACAGTATCAGAAGTTGTTTTTAATACTACACGATTAACCCATATCTTCTCGACCACCAAGACCTCCTACTTCCACCCCTGTAACATCTGTCTCCACCACTGCCTCAGCTCAGCTCAGCTGCTGCTGAAACCCTCATCCATGCCTTCGGAGGTTTCATCGCATGACCTCCCACCTCCAATCACCTGCCATTGATCACCAGCCACTCCAGGGACTTTGAGCGCAAAAATCTAAGCTGACACTCCAGTGCAATGCTGAGGGAGCGTTGCACTGTCAGAGGTGCCGTCCTTTAAATGAAATGTTAAACCAAGGCTCCGTCTGCTCTCTCAGGTGGGCGTAAATGTTCCCAGGGTACTATGTTGAAGAAGAGCAGGGGAGTTATTCCCGGAGTCCTGGCCAATATTTATCCTTCAATCAACATCACAAAAACAGATTATCCGATGATTATTACATTAATGTTTGTGGGAGCTTGCTGTGTGCAAATTGGCTGCCGCGTTTCCCACATTACAGCAGTGACTAAAAGTACTTCATTGGCTGTAAAGCGCTTTGAGATGTTCAGTGGTCGTGAAAGGCGTGGTATAAATCCAAGTCTTTCTTGCGTTACCTCTGGGCAAATTCAATGCTCTCCTGGCTGGCCTCACGACCTCACACCATAACCCTCTGTAAACTCGAGCTTATCCAAAACTCTGCTGCTCGAAAAAGGTCCCGTTCACCCATCACCCATGTGCTCGCTGACTTGCATTAGTTCATCGGTCCAGCAACACCTCGATTTTAAAATTCTCATCCTTGTTTTTAAATCACTCCATGACCTTCCCCCTCCCTATCTCTGCAACATCCTGCAGCCCCACAACCCTCCACGATCTCTGCGCTCCTCCAAAGCTGACTTCACGCATCACCGATTATCATCGCTCCGCCATCGGCGGCCGTGCCTTCAGCTGCCTGGGCCCTAAGCTCTGGAACTCCCTCCCTGAACCTCTCTGCCTCTCTACCTCTCTCTCCTCCTTAACGACGCTCCTTAAAACCTACTTCGGTGACCAAACACCTGTCCTAATATCTTCTTACGTGGCTCAGCGTCAAATTTTGTCTGATAATGCTCCTGTGAGGCACCTTGGGATGTTTCTATTACATTAAAAACGCTTATATGTCTGGGGTCTAGGCAGCTGAAGGTATGGCGGAGCGAGAAAATTGGGGATGCACAAGAGTCCAGAATTAGAGGAACGCTGAGATCGCAGAGGGTTATAGGGCTGGAGAAGGTTACAGAAGTAGGGAGGGGCGAGGCCATGGATGAGAATTTTTAAATGCAGGCGTTGTCACACCAGGAGGTTTGTAGGTCAGCCAGCACAGCAGGTCAGGCTATAAAAGAGCTGGAGCGGCATACTACTTCAACCTCCAGCGCGAGCTGCTCCAAGTGTGCGCCGATTTTGAGATGGGCGACTGGATGACGTCATCAAAATCCTGGTCGCCATTTTGGAGCGTGGGCAGGAACATCGGCAGGGCCCAGGTACAGAGGAATGGAAAGGTTGAGGCGGATGAGCGGCAAGTGTGCGTGGTGAGATGCGGTGAATGTTTATGGCGGAGGAACGGCGAGAGATCGTGGCGGAGGTGCGACAGATGAGGGTACGGGGCCCAGAAGAGCCGAGGGCCCAGGAGCAGCACGGGCCAGCCCACACTGCGATATGTGTACGCGCTAGATCGGTGCAGCAGAGCAGGTCTCCAGTCGTCTTGGTTAATCCTTGCTACTGGACCAAGACCTAGCTCTGTCAAGCCCGTGAGGTGGCTGGTGTGCAACGGTCACCACACGTTAAAAAAATCCACGCACAGGCATCTTCCACCCCTTCAATTGGAGTTCAGAACTGAAACATCAGGTCCTTCATTGAAACACCTGTGAACTCATGGAAGCAAGTCATCCTCGTTCGAGGGACCGTCTATGATGATGGGTAAACGGGACATACCAGGAAACTTGGGCCCCCTTCCTGGAGGCTAACTTGACATGATCACCCTGAACGATGCCCCTATAAAAGGGAAACTTAACAATACAGCCAGAGCAGGAGAGAAGCCCCCAGCCCCTGAATTCCATAGAGGATTGTAACTCTGCCCAAAACACTCACTGCCCCCCCTCCCCTTCCTACAAAGTACACCTGCCCATCAGCACGCAGTCCGCCAACACACTCAATATCCATTTGTACGATATCAGTATTCAAAGTACCGACTGATTACAACACAACTGACCAAACCTGATGTATGAAAATGCCTTGATTGCAATGTCTTTACAGCACAGAAACAGGCCATTCGGTTCAACAAGTCCGTGCCGGTGTTTATGCTCCACACACAACTCCTACCACCCTTCTTCATCTCAACCCATCAACATATCCTTCTATTCCTTTCTCCCTCATATGTTTATCCAGCCTCCCCTTAAATGCATCTCTGCTATTTGCCTCAAATACACCTTGTGGCAGCGAGTTCCACATTCTCACCACTCTGGGTAAGGACGTTTCTCCTGTATTCCATGTTAGATGTATTGATGACACTCTTATATTTATGGCCCCTAGTTCTGGTCTCATCTGCAAGTGTAAACATTTTCTCTACATCTACCTTATCAAATTCTTAAACATCTTAAACACCTCTATCAGGTCACTGCCTAGTCTTCTCTCCTCTCGAGAAAAGTTTCCCAGCCTGTTCAATCTTTCCTGATTGGGATAACCTCTCAGTTAGAAACATAGAAACATAGAAAATAGGTGCAGGAGTAGGCATTCGGCCCTTCGAGCCTGCACCGCCATTCAATGAGATCATGGCTGAACATGCAACTTCAGTACCCCATTCCTGCTTTCTCGCCATACCCCTTGATCCCCCTAGTAGTAAGGACTACATCTAACTCCTTTTTGAATATATTTAGTGAATTGGCCTCAACAACTTTCTGTGGTAGAGAATTCCACAGGTTCACCACTCTCGGGGTGAAGAAGTTTCTCCTCATCTCGGTCCTAAATGGCTTACCCCTTATCCTTAGACTGTGACCCCTGGTTCTGGACTTCCCCAACATTGGGAACATTCTTCCTGCATCTAACCTGTCTAAACCCGTCAGAATTTTAAACGTTTCTGTGAGATCCCCTCTCATTCTTCTGAACTCCAGTGAATACAAGCCCAGTTGATCCAGTCTTTCTTGATATGTCAGTCCCGCCATCCCGGGATTCAGTCTGGTGAACCTTCGCTGCACTCCCTCAATAGCAAGAATGTCCTTCCTCAAGTTAAGAGACCAAAACTGGACAAAATATTCCAGGTGTGGCCTCACCAAGGCCTTGTACAACTGTAGTAACACCTCCCTGCCCCTGTACTCAAATCCCCTTGCTATGAACGCCAACATGCCATTTGCTTTCTTAACCGGCTGCTGTACCTGCATGCCAACCTTCAATGACTGATGTCTCATGACACCCAGGTCTCGTTTCACCTCCCCTTTTCCTAATCTGTCACCATTCAGATAATAGTCTGTCTCTCTGTTTTTACCACCAAAGTGGATAACCTCACATTTATCCACATTATACTTCATCTGCCATGCATTTGTCCACTCTCCTAACCTATCCAAGTCACTCTGCAGCCTCACAGCATCCTCCTCGCAGCTCACACTGCCACCCAACTTAGTGTCATCCGCAAATTTGGAGATACTACATTTAATCCTCTCGTCTAAATCATTAATGTACAGTGTAAACAGCTGGGGCCCCAGCACAGAACCTTGCGGTACCCCACTAGTCACTGCCTGCCATTCTGAAAAGTACCCATTTACTCCTACTCTTTGCTTCCTGTCTGCCAACCAGTTCTCAATCCACGTCAGCACACTACCCCCAATCCCATGCGCTTTAACTTTGCACATTAATCTTTTGTGTGGGACCTTGTCGAAAGCCTTCTGAAAGTCCAAATACACCACATCAACTGGTTCTCCCTTGTCCACTCTACTGGAAACATCCTCAAAAAATTCTAGAAGATTTGTCAAGCATGATTTCCCTTTCACAAATCCATGCTGACTTGGACCTATCATGTCACCTCTTTCCAAATGCGCTATTATGACATCCTTAATAATTGATTCCATCATTTTACCCACTACCGATGTCAGGCTGACCGGTCTATAATTCCCTGTTTAAAAAGTGGGGTTACATTGGCTACCCTCCGTTCCATAGGAACTGATCCAGAGTCTATGGTATGTTGGAAAATGACTGTCAATACATCCGCTATTTCTATACATGGCTGTAACCAGAGATGACCTGTAACCACAAGCTTACCTTACCACCAGGGGTGCACTTGCAGGAGACACTGGATACTTGTCCCAGACAGGTATATAAGGACAAGTCTCAGGCAAGTGAGGCATTCGAGAGCTGTGTAATAAAGGTGCAGGTCCTGAATGACCTTGACTTCACTATGTGCCTCATGTGAATCTGTACTGAGGGGACAGGACTTTACAGTGGCGACGAGTTACGGGATTACAGAATCCACAGAATGGCGAACAACGGCTCAGATGAAAAATACAATGCTGGAGACAATTGGGAGGACTTTATAGAAAGGTTTCAGCAAAGCTTTGTAACCAAAGACTGGTTAGGCAACGACAAGGCTGACAAGAGAAGAGCCCATCTCTTGACCAGCTGTGGCTCGAAAACATACGCTTTAATGAAGGACCTGCTGGCACCCGAGAAACCAGCAAGCAAGTCGTTTGAAGAGTTGAGCACACTGGTAAGAGACCACCTGAAGCCAGCGAGCAGCCTACACATGGCTAGACACAGGTTCTACAACTACAGACGCTGTGTGGGTCAGAGCATACCTAACTTCGTGGCGGAACTTTGGAGGTTGGCTAGCTTATGTGAGTTCTCCAATGAACTAAGGAGAGAAGTACTGAGAGACTTTTTTATTGAAGGAATAGGCCACTCAGGCATATTCCGAAAGCTCATAGAAACCAAGACCTTGACCCTAGAGGCAGCAGCAGTGGTTGCATAGATATTCTTGGCAGGAGAAGAAGAAACGAGTTCTGATATCATTCTTCTAAATCTTTTTTGCACCTTCACCAGTGCCTCTATATCCCTATTGTAATATGAGACCCGAGCTCTTAGTGCTCCAAGTGCGGTCTAACCAAGGTTCTATACAGGTTTAGCATAACTTCTCTGCTTTTCAATTCTGTCCCTCCAGAAAGAAACCCCAGTGCCTGGTTTGCTTTTTTCATGGCCTTATTTAAATATAAGCCAATGTCCTTCCTTGGCCGTCATTATCTTGAGAGTCAAGCTGTTCGCCTCCACCAGGGAGACCATTCCATGTGTTCTCATTCTTCGCCTGAAGAAGTTCTGTCTGTCCTAAATTTTCTTTTCATAATTTTTAACTTGCATCCCCTTGTTCTAGTATCCTGACGCACCTTAAAGTGGTGTTGTAAACAGTACAGTATATCCCTTTATCCCTTGCCTTTGAACAAAATAATGTGCCTTTGGCCAGTCACTGAGATGAGATAAATGCAAACTGCTCATTTTTAATCATTCCCCCCGCCACCTAATGGATGTCAGCCTCTCGTTGCCCGCTGTGCTAGCTAGCTCCCTTCTACCCTGGACGCTGCCAATCTTTCTCTGCATGTATATGTATCTATGTTGATTGTAAAGTAAAGAAAGAAATACTTTGATTTATGCTGCAGTACAGGGGGACCTGGGGGTCCTTATGCATGAAACACAAAAAGTTAGTGTGCAGGTACAGCAAGTAATCAGGAAGGCAAATGGAATGTTGGCCTTTATTGCAAGGGGGATGGAGTATAAAAGCAGAGAAGTCCTGCTACAATTGTACAGGGTATTGATGAGGCCACACCTGGAGTACTGCATACAGTTTTGGTCTCCGTATTTAAGAAAGGATATACTTGCATTGGGGGCAGTTCAGAGAAGGTTCATTAGGTTGATTCTGGTGATGAGGGGGTTGACTTATGAGGAAAGGTTGAGTAGGTTGGGCCTATACACATTGGAGTTCAGGAGAATAAGAGGTGATCTTATTGAAACTTATAAGATAATGAGAGGGCTTGACAAGGTGGATGCAGAGAGGATATTTCACTCATAAGGGAAACTAAAACTAGGGGGCATAGTCTCAGAATAAGAGGCCACCCATTTAAAATTGAGATGAGGAGAAATTTCTTCTCTCAAAGGGTTGTAAATTTGTGGAATTCTCTGCCCCAGAGAGTAGTGGAGGCTGGGTCATTGAATATATTTAAGGCGGAGATAGACAGATTTTTGAGCCATAAGGGAATAAAGGGTTATGGGGAGCGGGCAGGGAAGTGAAGCTGAGCCTAAGATCAGATCAGCCATGATCTCATTGAATGGCGGAGCAGGCTCGAGGGGTCAAATGGCCTACTCCTGCTCCTATTTCTTATGTTCTTATATAGCGCCTTTCACGACCACCGGATGTCTCAATCGCTTTACAGCCAATTAAGTACTTTTTGGAGTGTAGTCACTATTGTAATGTGGGAAGCGCGGCAGCCAATTTGCACACAGCAAGCTCCCATGAACCGCAATGTGATAATGACCAGATGATCTGTTTTAGTGTTGTTGATTGAGGGATAAATATTAGCCAGGATTCTTCTTAATATTGTCATAGGATCTTTTACATGCACCTGAAAGGGCTGAGGGAGCCTTGGTTTAACATCTCATCCAAAAGATGGCACCCTTGACAGTGCAGCACTCCCTCAGCACTGCACTGGAACATCTAGATTTTTGAACTCAGGTCTCTGGAGTGGGACTCGAACCCACAACCTTCTGACTCAGAGGTGAGAGCACTGCCCACCTCGCCACAGCTGATGCAGTAAATTAAAATAGAGATCGCGAAAGTTAAAAAAAAATACAAACTAAGTACAGTGTAACGCCCTCTTATGAACAATTCAGAATTGCGATAATATCGTTCTATTCACCCCAGACGATGTTAAAAGGAAAACCACTGACCACAATTTGGGTTCCGTTGTCTGGCAGGGTGTCGATGGCAAGACTGGCCCCCACTAGATCCTGACTCAAACGGTCCCCTTCGGCCTCCAGCGTTTTGACGGAGTCGATATTGACAGCTGAGCTACGTCTCCAGCGCTGGCCTTTCAGATTCACGCCGCCCGCGCCTGCGTTCGGCAGCTGGTAGGTGAAATCTGTCAAATGATACGGAAGACAGACGAGTGGTTAGAGAAGGAGAGGCGGGCGCAGTTGGTACTGCGACTTTGTCCATCTTCTGCCGGACAACCAGCTTTACAAATTAACATGGGAAGGATGTCCGATGAAAACCCATTCCCAAATGAAGATGAGCTAATATGAAACATGCTGTTGCTAATCCGAGTTGTTTATAACGGTATTGATTTTATAAGATCATAAAAATTAGGAGCAGGGGTAGGCCATACAGCCCCTCGAGCCTGCTCCGCCATTTAATATCATGCTGATCATTGACCTCAACTCCACTTCCCCGCCCGATCTCCATAGCCTTTGATATCTATCCATTTCAGCCTTGAATATATTCAACGATTCAGCATCCACAGCCCTTTGGGGTAGAGAATTCCAAAGATTCACAACCCTCTGAGTGAAGAAATGTTGAAGATGCTCTGATGGCAAAATTCCCCTTTATTTATTAGACTATTGACATACCTAATCATTTTTATTTTTATTTTTGGTGAATTTTGTGCTGGGATGTTACTGTTGGGAAATGGTTAGACAGCACCTCCCAAACCTGGGACCTCTACCACCTAGAAGGACAAGGGTAGCAGGCGCATGGGAACACCACCACCTCCAAGTTCCTCTCCAAGTCACACACCATCTTGACTTGGGAATATATTGCCTGTTCCTTCATCGTCGCTGGGTCAAAATCCTGGAACTCCCTCCCTAACAGCACCGTGGGAGCACCTTCACCACACGGACTGCAGCGGTTCAAGAAGGCGGCTCACCATCACCTTCTCAAGGGGCAATTGGGGATGGGCAATAAATGCCAGCCTTGCCAGCGATGCCTACATCCCAGGAATCAATTAAAAAAATGTCCCATACCAAGGTGGTTTACTCTTACACTGCCCTGAGAAGTGGCCGAACAAGTCACTTAATTAAGACCAAGTGGGAATGGGCAATAAATGCCATCCTTGCCAGCAATGCCCACATCCTGTGGAGTTAGCCCATTAATTCCAGAGGGACATCAGGGCTTCTGACTCCAGATGATCCCACTTCCACCACAAAAAACTGCAACTCTGGCTTTGATCAGTGCCCAAGAAAACGCTGCACAATTGCCAAAAGTGCAGTCGGAACCTTCCCAGTCCAAGTGCCATCAAAACGCTTAGCTCAGTACTGCATCCTGTGCCCAGAGAAAGGACTAATAAAAGAAAAGAAAGACTTGCATTTATATAGCACCTTTCACAACCATCGGACATCTCAAAGCGCTTTACAGCCAATGAAGTACTTTTGAAGTGTAGTTACTGTTGTAATGTAGGAAATGCGGCAGCCAATTTGTACACAGCAAGCTCCCACAAACAGCAATGTGATAATGACCACCGCCTCCAGTGACCCAGTGCAGCCTTCGGCCACCTGAGGAAAAGAGTGTTCGAAGACCAGGTTCTCAAAACTGCCACCAAGCTCATGGTCTACAGGGCTGTAGTAATACCTGCCCTCCTTTATGGCTAAGAGACATGAACCATGTACAGTAGACATCTCAAGTCGCTGGAGAAATACCACCAACGATGTCTCTGCAAGATCCTACAAGTCCCATAGGAGGACAGACGCACCAACATTAGTGTCCTCGACCAGGCCAACATTCCCAGCATTAAAGCACTGACCACACTTGATCAGCTCCGCTGGGCAGGCCACATAGTTCACATGCCAGACACGAGACTCCCAAAGCAAGTGCTCTACTCAGAACTCCTTCATGACAAACGAGCCAAAGGTGGGCAGTGGAAACGTTACAAGGACACCCTCAAAGCCTCCCTGATAAAGTGCAACATCCCCACCGATACCTGGAAGTCCCCGGCCAAAGACCATCCTAAGTGGAGAAAGTGCATCCGGGAGGGCGCTGAGCACCTCGAGTCTCATCGCCGAGAGCATGCAGAAATCAAGCGCAGGCAGCGGAAAGAGTGTGCGGCAAACCAGTCCCACCCACCCCTTCCTTCAACGACTATCTGTCCCACCTGTGACAGGGCCTGTGGCTCTCGCATTGGACTGATGAGCCACCTAAGGACTCATTTTAAGAGTGGAAGCAAGTCTTCCTCGATTCCGAGGGACGGCCTATGATGCAGGAAACGCGGCAGCCAATTTGCACACAGCAAGTTCCCACAAATAGCAATGTGATAATGACCAGATAATCTGTTTATTTTTTTGTTCTGTTGATTGAGGGATAAATATTGGCCAGGACACTGGGGATAACTCCCCTGCTCTTCTTCAAAATAGTGCTATGGGATCTTTTACACCTACCTGAGAGCAGACGGGGCCTCGGTTTAACGTCTCCTCCGAAAGACGGCACCTCCGACAGTGCAGCACTTCCTCAGTACTCATCATTATAGGCAGTACCTCGAAATCGAGAAAGATTTGCTTCCACTCCAAAAGTGAGTTCTCAGGTGACTGAACAGTCCAATATGGGAATTACAGTCTCTGTCACAGGTGGGACAGACAGTGGTTGAAGGAAAGGGTGGGTGGGGAGTCTGGTTTGCCACATGCTTCCTTCCGCTGCCTGTGCTTGTTTTCTGTATGCTGTCGGCGACGAGACTCGAGGTCCTCAGCGCCCTCCCAGATGCTCTTCCTCCACTTAGGGTGGTCTTTGGCCAGGGACTCCCAGGTGTCAGTGGGGATGTTGCACTTTATCAAGGAGACTTTGAGGGTGTCCTTGAAACATTTCCTCTGCCCACCTGGGACTCGCTTGCTGTGTAGGAGTTCCGCGTAAAGCACTTCCTTTGGGAGTCTCGTGTCGGGCATGCGGACGACGTGGCCCGCCGAACAGAGTTGGTCAGTGCTCCGATGCTGGCCTGATCGAGAACACTGACCTCTATCCTCTGGATATCATCCCATCCTCTATCATCAAACTACAGTAAGCAGACAACGCATGCTTCTGCATACATTCAGAGGCCAAACTCCAAACCATCGTCACCGAGGCATACGAAAGCATGGGCCTTACACTAAGCATCTGTAAGACAATGGTCCTCCACCAACCTGACCCCACTTCACAGCACTGCCCCCAGTCATCCCTCAGCCTAGATTTTTGAGTTCAAGTCCCTGGAGTGAGATTTGAACCCACAACCTTCTGATTCAGAAGTGAGTGTGCTACCCACTGAGCCACTGCTGACACCGATGATATCAATGCAGCCATATAACTAGTTGAAATGGCACTCATTAGAGTCAGCTTCATTCATGAGGCTCGTCAGAAGTTTCTTCTCCTTTATTGTTTCAAAAGGTATCACTTGTCTCATAATCGACCTGCAAATTTCAAGTAACTGATAGATCTTTCAAAGCAGCCATAGAGGGAGTGCAATAAAGGTTCACCAGACTGATTCCTGGGATGAGATTGAGTAGACGAGGCCTATATTCTCTACAGTTTAGAAGAATGAGAGGTGATCTCATTGAAACATTCAAAAATCTGACAGGGCTTGACAGGGTAGATGCAGGGAGGATGTTTCCCCCTGGCTGGGGAGTCTAGAAGTAGGGGTCACAGAATAAGGGGTTGGCCGTTTAGGATTGAGATGAGGCAACACTTTTTCACTCAGAGGGTGGTGAATCTTTGAAATTCACTACATCAGAGGGCTGTGGAGGCTCAGTCTTTGAGTATATTCAGGTCAGAGGTCGATTTTTGGATAGGACCTGGGAAGGACCGGAACCAATGTCCTAGGGGGAGTGTTTGCTAGTGCTGTTGGGGAGGATTTAAACTAATATGGCAGGGGGATGGGAACCAATGCAGGGAGACAGAGGGAAACAAAAAGGAGGCAAAAGCAAAAGACAGAAAGGAGATGAGGAAAAGTGGAGGGCAGAGAAACCCAAGGCAAAGAACAAAAAGGGCCACTGTACAGCAAAATTCTAAAAGAACAAAGGGTGTTAAAAAAAACAAGCCTGAAGGCTTTGTGTCTTAATGCAAGGAGTATCCGCAATAAGGTGGATGAATTAATTGTGCAAATAGATGTTAACAAATATGATGTGATTGGGATTACGGAGACGTGGCTCCAGGATGATCAGGGCTGGGAACTCAACATTCAGGGGTATTCAACATTCAGGAAGGATAGAATAAAAGGAAAAGGAGGTGGGGTAGCATTGCTGGTTAAAGAGGAGATTAATGCAATAGTTAGGAAAGACATTAGCTTGATGATGTGGAATCTATATGGGTAGAGCTGCAGAACACCAAAGGGCAAAAAACGTTAGTAGGAGTTGTGTACAGACCTCCAAACAGTAATAGGGATGTTGGGGAGGGCATCAAACAGGAAATTAGGGGTGCATGCAATAAAGGTGTAGCAATTATAATGGGTGACTTTTAATATGCACATAGATTGGGCTAGCCAAACTGGAAGCAATACGGTGGAGGAGGATTTCCTGGAGTGCATAAGGGATGGTTTTCTAGACCAATATGTTGAGGAACCAACTAGGGGGGAGGCCATCTTAGACTGGGTGTTGTGTAATGAGAGAGGATTAATTAGCAATCTCATTGTGCGAGGCCCATTGGGGAAGAGTGACCATAATATGGTGGAATTCTGCATTAGGATGGAGAATGAAACAGTAAATTCAGAGACCATGGTCCAGAACTTAAAGAAGGGTAACTTTGAAGGTATGAGGCGTGAATTGGCTAGGATAGATTGGCGAATGATACTTAGGGGGTTGACTGTGGATGGGCAATGGCAGACATTTAGAGACCGCATGGATGAATTACAACAATTGTACATTCCTGTCTGGCGTAAAAATAAAAAAGGGAAGGTGGCTCAACCGTGGCTAGCTAGGGAAATCAGGGATAGTATTAAAGCCAAGGAAGTGGCATACAAATTGGCCAGAAATAGCAGCGAACCTGGGGACTGGGAGAAATTTAGAACTCAGCAGAGGAGGACAAAGGGTTTGATTAGGGCAGGGAAAATGGAGTACGAGAAGAAGCTTGCAGGGAACATTAAGGCGGATTGCAAAAGTTTCTATAGGTATGTGAAGAGAAAAAGGTTAGTAAAGACAAACGTAGGTCCCCTGCAGTCAGAATCAGGGGAAGTCATAACGGGGAACAAAGAAATGGCAGACCAATTGAACAAATACTTTGGTTCGGTATTCACTAAGGAGTATACAAACAACCTTCCGGATATAAAAGGGGTCAGAGGGTCTAGTAAGGAGGGGGAACTGAGGGAAATCTTTATTAGTCGGGAAATTGTGTTGGGGAAATTGATGGGATTGAAGGCCGATAAATTCCCAGGGCCTGATGGACTGCATCACACAGTACTTAAGGAGGTGGCCTTGGAAATAGCGGATGCATTGACAGTCATTTTCCAACATTCCATTGACTCTGGATCAGTTCCTATCGAGTGGAGGGTAGCCAATGTAACCCCACTTTTTAAAAAAGGAGGGAGAGAGAAAACAGGGAATTATAGACCGGTCAGCCTGACCTCAGTAGTGGGTAAAATGATGGAATCAATTATTAAGGATGTCATAGCAGTGAATCTGGAAAATGGTGACATGATAGGTTCAAGTCAGCATGGATTTGTGAAAGGGAAATCATGCTTGACAAATCTTCTGGAATTTTTTGAGGATGTTTCCAGTAAAGTGGACAAAGGAGAACCAGTTGATGTGGTATATTTGGACTTTCAGAAGGCTTTCGACAAGGTCCCACACAGGAGATTAATGTGCAAAGTTAAAGCACATGGGATTGGGGGTATTGTGCTGACGTGGATTGAGAACTGGTTGTCAGACAGGAAGCAAAGAGTAGGAGTAAACGGGTACTTTTCAGAATGGCAGGCAGTGACTAGTGGGGTGCCGCAAGGTTCTGTGCTGGGGCCCCAGCTGTTTACATTGTACATTAATGATTTAGACGAGGGGATTAAATGCAGTATCTCCAAATTTGCGGATGACACTAAGTTGGGTGGCAGTGTGAGCTGCGAGGAGGATGCTATTAGGCTGCAGAGTGACTTGGATAGGTTAGGTGAGTGGGCAAATGCATGGCAGATGAAGTATAATGTGGATAAATGTGAGGTTATCCACTTTGGTGGTAAAAACAGAGAGACAGACTATTATCTGAATGGTGACAGATTAGGAAAAGGGAAGGTGCAACAAGATGTGGGTGTCATGGTACATCAGTCATTGAAGGTTAGCATGCCGGTACAGCAGGCGGTTAAGAAAGCAAATGGCATGTTGGCCTTCATAGCGAGGGGATTTGAATACAGGGGCAGGGAGGTGTTGCTACAGTTATACAGGGCCTTGGTGAGGCCACACCTGGAGTATTGTGTACAGTTTTGGTCTCCTCACTTGAGGAAGGACATTCTTGCTATTGAGGGAGTGCAGCGAAGATTCACCAGACTGATTCCCGGGATGGCGGGACTGACCTATCAAGAAAGACTGGATCAACTGGGCTTGTATTCACTGGAGTTCAGAAGAATGAGAGGGGACCTCATGGAAACGTTTAAAATTCTGACGGGTTTAGACAGGTTAGATGCAGGAAGAATGTTCCCAATGTTGGGGAAGTCCAGAACCAGGGGTCACAGTCTGAGGATAAGGGGTAAGCCATTTAGGACCGAGATGAGGAGAAACTTCTTCACCCAGAGAGTGGTGAACCTGTGGAATTCTCTACCACAGAAAGTAGTTGAGGCCAATTCACTAAATATATTCAAAAGAGAGTTAGATGAAGTCCTTACTACTCAGGGGATCAAGGGTTATGGCGAGAAAGCAGGAAAGGGGTACTGAAGTTTCATGTTCAGCCATGAACTCATTGAATGGCGGTGCAGGCTAGAAGGGCCGAATGGCCTACTCCCGCACCTATTTTCTATGTTTCTATGTTTCTATGTTTCTATTAACGGAATCAAGGAATATGGGGATATATGTTCTTATGTTCAGCCACAGAACTGTTATGCACTCAGGCTGATCTTGAGGTGGGGTTTCTCACTGAAGAGATACAGGTACTACAATACAACTGAAATGGTCTCCCCAGCAGGTGGGCGGAGGCAGTGGCAGAGATTGGCAATGATATGGAGGTGGAAGTCGGCGATCTTGGTAATGGAGCGGATTTGGGGTCGGAGGCTGAACTCAGGGTCAAACAGGAGGCCGAGGTTGCGAGCAGTCGGGTTCAGCTCAGACATTTGCCGGGGTGGGGGGAGGGTGGGGGGAGGGGCGGGAGGGGCGGGGGGAATGGAGTCAGCGGCTAGGGAACGGGGTTCGTGGCGGGGACCAAAGACAATGGCTTCGGTCTTCCCAATATTCAATTGGAGGACATTTCTGCTCATCCAGAACTGCATGTCGGACAAGCAGCGTGACAAATGAGGCAGCGTGGAGGACAAGAGAGTTGGTGGCCAGGGTGTTGTCAGTGTACGTGTGGAATCGGACGCTGTGTTTTAGGATGATGTTGCCGAGCGGCAGCGTATAAATGAGAAATGGAAGGAGGCCAAGGATCGATCCTTGGCGGACTCGAGGTAATGGTGCGGCAGGGAGAAGAGAAGCAGTTACAGCAGGTTCCTTAATGAACACCTAATATACTTGTACTGAATTCCTCTGTGTGCTTTTTAATGTGGGGCTAAGCCATTCTGGCTAACACCTGCATTAAGCAAGCTTGTGGAATAATTTAGAATGAGACTGTTAAATGTTCAGTTGGGAATTGAGCCAGTCAGAAAATATAGTCCCATATCTTGTGTGGCACAGAGCTGATAATTATATTGTTGCTTGTCAGTAAGCTTATAATCAAGTGCGATATTTGCAGAGATATTCCACACTGTTCGATAGCAAACTGTCATTCACTGTCTACCTCACATTTCAAATCCACTTTTACTGTTTATTTGATTCAGATTTCAGAGGGAGCATCTAAGCCCTGTGCTCACTCAGCCACAAGGAGACAGGATCCCTTGGAAGCCACATCCTGAACCTTCAATCACTGCCAGATATCCGAACATCATCTGCCATTAAAATCGGGTCTGAGGCAGATCATAGAATCTTACAGCATAACTACAACAACAACAACTTGTATTTATAGAGCGCCTTTAACATAGTGAAACGTCCCAAGGCGCTTCACAGGAGTGTAATGTGATAAAATATGTGACACTGAGCCGCATAAGTAGAAATTAGCGCAGGTGACCAAAAGCTTGGTCAAAGAGGTAGGTTTTAAGAAGGAGGAAAGAGAGGGAGAGAGGCGGAGAGGTTTAGGCAGGGAGTTCCAGAGCTTGGGGCCCAGGCAACAGAAGGCACGGCCACCAAAGGCTGAGCGATTATAATCAGGGATGGTCAAGAGGGCAGAATTAGAGGAGCGCAGACATCTCGAGGGGTTGCGGGGCTGGAGGAGATTACAGAGATAGGGAGGGGCGAGGCCATGGAGGGATTTAAAAACAAGGATGAGAATTTTGAAATCGAGGCGTTGTTTAACCAGAAGCCAATGTAAGTCAGCGAGCACAGGGGTGATTGGTGAACGGGACTTGGTGCGAGTTAGGACATGGGCAGCCGAGTTTTGGTCCACCTGTAGTTTTACATAGGGTAGAATGTGGAGCAGAAGGAGGCCTTTCGGCCCATCGTGCCTGTGCCATTTCTTTGCCAGAGCCATCCAATCAGTCTCATAGCTTGGCTTATTGCCCTGCAGCATTTTCCTATTAAAATTTTTATTCAATTCCTTTTGAAAGTTACTGTTGGATTTGCTTCCATCGCCCTTCCTGGCAGTGCATTCCAAATCAGAATTTGCTTCTTCAATTTTTAAAATGTTCTCATGCTCGAAGGCCACACTTACTGCCCATCTCCAGCTGTCCTGAAAAGGTGGTGATGGGCCTACTACATGAACTGGTGCAGCACAAAGATGATTTAAGATCGGGATTTCCAGGATATTGATCCAGCAACGATACATGCCCAAGCCTGGATGGTGTGTGCCTTGGAGGGTATAATGTATTTGCTTCATGGGCTCTTTGCTTAAGGATTCACAGCAACACATTGCTGTTAAGAACTAGATGGTTTATTAGCAAATGTTTAACAATCACACTACACATTACCAGTTCATCCATCAGGCTCACAAATACCTGCCTCATCGTGGATCCCCCGACTCCAACTGGCTGGGGTTTTATTGAGTCTTGTGAACATCACGTGACTGGCTAAGCCACTCACAACTCAACAGCTCTACAACTATTTAAATTCTAACTTTAAATCAAGTGCCCCCTTTTGGCAAGGGCACTAGAACCCACAAATTTCAAAATAAACTTTTACGGGAACGTAAATCAAATTAAAATTTGGTTGCCGGGTGCGATGATGCACTCCAGTTCCTCCGGCGCCCGCTTCTCGCGGAAGGCCGCGAGCGTACCAGTGGACACCGCAAGCTCCATCTCCAGGGACACCCTGGTGTGAACATAGCCGCGGAAGAGAGGCAGGCAGTCGGGCTGAACGATCCCCCTCGACCGCCCGCTGTCTGGACCGGTTAATGGTCACCTTGGCCAGGCCCAGGAGCAGTCCTACGAGGAGGCCTTCCGAGCTGCCCGCCCCCTTCCACACAGGGTTCAACAGCTCAACAGACTCGTGAGCGTACTCACAGGTGCATACGTTACAGAGGAGAACTTGGAAATGACAGTGTTCCCATAAAATTGCTGCTCCCGTCTTTGCGGGTGATAGAGGGATGTACTGTTGAAGTAACTGTGGTGAGCACACATGCAGCATGGTTTTAACAAGTGCAAAGCAGCCTTTGAGAGCCCATGTGTAATAAAGCAGGTACACAATGGGAAGAGGTGACAAAAGGATTTGAATCCAGCTGTCGAGTACTAGATGGTCCGACAAAGAGTCTACGATTCCTCGACCCAATCCAACATTTTTTTTAAAATGGAATAAAAACAACAGAGTACTGAACGATGTTCCCTTTAAGGTGCGCGGCCATGCAGTGCTCCAGGGGCCCTGCGCAGCCGGCTTTTTAAAAACCGCGTGCATGTGATATTTTGAATGGGCCCCACAGCCTGTTAAAAGGGCCACGCGGCATCCAAAAATTTACAGTCGACATTGCTAAATAACCCGTTCTCCCTTTAAGAGCTCCGTTACACGAGGGGCCATTTGGTGCCTGGTGGGGAGCGGGAGTCGCGACGAATCCTTTCACCCATCGATCCAGCGATCCTAAGCAGTGCGCACCAGTTGTGGGTATGCAGCCAATGGTATTGAACCCATTCATTTGAAGTTGAGCTGCCAGCTGGGAGTACAACAACTGTTTAAAAACAGTCGCAATGCTATTTCTTCCCCTCGGTTTTTGAGCCCTTGTTTTTCCTGTTGAGGATTTCCATCAGAGATTTGGACATGTAGTAGGGTTTCGCCATCATGGGTGCCATCATTCCTCTCCAGATCCTCCAAGAAGCAGAGGAAGAGGGTGTCGACGCACATGTTGTAAACACCGATGGGTAGCACACTCGCCTCTAAGTCAGAAGGCTGTGGGTTCAAGTCCCGCTTCAGAGACTTGAGCACATAATCCAGGCTGGCACGTTCGTGCAGTGCTGAGGGAGTGCAGTACTGTCGGAGGTGCCGTCATTCGGGCGAGTCGTTAAACCGAGGCCCTGTCTGCCCTTTCAGGTGGACTTAAAAGATCCCGCGGCACGATACCAAATAAGAGCAGCAGACCTCTCCCCGGTGTCCTGGCCTAATGCTATTCCTCAACCAACATTACTAAAACAGATCATCTCGTAATTATGTCATTGCTGTTCGTGGGAGCTTGTTGTGAGCAAATTGGCTGCCGCGTTTCCTACATTACAAGGGTGACGACACTCCAAAAGTACATAATTGGCTGCAAATACGTTTTGGAAGTGCTGAGTTTGTGAAAGGCATTGTGTAAATGCGAGTCTTTCTTTAATCCCCATTCAGTATGCACGTTAAAGGCATTGAGCTGGATCCTCGGTCTTCTGCCGCCCCTGTTAACGCCCCAGAGGGGCGGCAATGGCGGCGGGGATGGTTTCCAGCGGGCGACCAGCTCCCAGCACCCCGCCAGGAAATTAGTTGCCGGTTTTGCTGGGGGCGGGGAGCAGCATCGCCTGGGAGCGTTGAGCCGGCGTGGATCGATACCGGTTTCGACAGCACGCCGATTTTGAATCAACGCCAACCCTCTAATACCCCGTAGCGCCCCCTAGTGGGACCGCCCGGAAAACCAGGCGGTCAGAGCTGTCCCGGCAGCAGTGAGTGTAGTTAGCAATGAATGAGGTAAATGTGATTGATTTGTTTATTTTTAATTTTGTGATTTATCCTAATGTGGTGTGGGCAAGATATTTTTTTGTGTGTTTTGTGCCAATTTTTTTTTCGTCAAGCAAGCCTTTCTTAGGGCGCTCCGAGGCCGGCTGTTTAGCTCGGGACTTTCCGTCGCTCAGCCGGCCTAGCGCCCTGAGAGAGGTGTGGAACGCCTCCCTTAGTGCTCCGCTCCACACTCAGGGCCCAGCTGGTGAACTTTGTGGTTGAGGATGCAAACCATTTCCTGAGTGCAAACTTTACCGCCCCGAAATGACCAGAGCCGAAAATCCAGCCAAAAGTGTGCAATCCTAGCACAAAAGCTGAGAAATGACATCCGGTATTCACTGAAAGATTTTTGATATCCAGTGACACTCCGCACTATTGGTGCATGTGGGTCAGTGTTCGATGCGGGACAGAGTTACGCTTGGCTCATTGCCTCCACTGGCCCATTAACGCGATGGCTTTCTCGGTCTCGGCTGACACACCTGTACTCCAGCATCAGTGAACAGCTTTCGGAGGGAACGAAAGAAAAGTGAGGGAGAAAAAGCCCATCCAGAACGGTCGGGTTGGGAGAATGAAGGGCTGCTGGTTCCCTCTCGGGCTACGATATACGTTTCCTCCCCACCAGTGGCGAATATTCTCTCACGTGGTAGGGCTGCATCGAAGTTCACTACCTGCTGCTAACAGAGGACGAACCATCCGAATGCTCCCAAACTCAATTAAAACCAATTTTAAAAATGTTCAGTAAAGAAAGACCAAGAGGTGAGGCATAGCCTGACTGACTTGTCCAAACCAAACCAGTTATTGCTTGAAGAAATAATTTCTGACCTCAGTACAAACAAGCACAGCGGGCTGCCAAATTATATTTAATTCAGTCATAATTAGTGACAATAGTGTTTTTTTGCCAACAGAAAATTGAAATACTTTGTAAGAGTTCGCAACACAGTGATGGATGATTCCAACTGGGTTCAGGAATGCTGGCCAATCAATCATTGCGGAATGCTGGAGTATAAGTAGGTGCCTGACAAGATCCAGGGAGTGCAACATTTTTCATTCCGTCAAACTCAATCAAGCATCCGGTCACAATTACAACTTTTATAACTTATTAACCCTTTGGACTGCTTTGCAACCGCTGACTCTCATTGGATCCTTGTGTGTCTCAAGTTCGCAAGTTGGAACATAAGAAATAGGAGCAGGAGTCGGCCCCTCGAGCCTGCTCCGCCATTCAATAAGATCATGGCTGATCTGATCTTGGCCTCAACTCCACTTCCTTG
This sequence comes from Pristiophorus japonicus, assembly GCF_044704955.1. Lineage (NCBI taxonomy): Eukaryota > Metazoa > Chordata > Chondrichthyes > Pristiophoridae > Pristiophorus > Pristiophorus japonicus. The sequence continues at coordinate 28,789,070 of NC_091997.1, read as the reverse complement.
CCAGCTCCCCATAACCCTTGACTTCCTTATCCTTCAAAAATCTGTCGATCTCTACCTTAACTATATTCAATGACCCAGCCCCCACAGCTCTCTGGGGTAGAGAATTCCAAAGATTCACGACTCTCTGAGAGAAGAAATTCCTCCTCATCTCCATTTTAAAAGGGCAACCCACTTATTCTGAAACTATGCCCCCTAGTTCTAGATTCCCCCACGAGGGGAAACATCCTCTCTGAATCTACCCTGTCAAACCCCCTCTGTTGACTGATTATCGTGGAACGGAGCTATGCAGACATGGTCCTCGGGGCAGAGATGACCCTCTGGACTGGGGTAAGATATGTGTGCAAGGGCATCAGATGAGAGCAGGATGAGGCTTGCCTGTGATTCCTCCCATGGTCAAATGCCATCCCAGTCACACACCATTCCCACTTGGAAGTATATCGGCCGTTCCTTCATCGTTGCGAGGTCAAAATCCTGGAACTCTCTCCCTAACAGCACTGTGGGAGTGCCTTCACCACACGGACTGCAGCGGTTCAAGAAGGCGGCTCACCACCACCTTCTCAAGGGCAATTAGGGATGGACAATAAATGCTGGCCTTGCCAGCGATGCCCACATCCCAGGAACGAATAAAAATAAATAATCCACGCATGAAGAACGGCCACTCGAGTAAGACGTCAGAGAGCTCATGGCATCAGGGGAACTGTGCACCTATAAGGTGTCAGCGTCTTCAGGGGAGGGGAATGGGGATGGGAAAGAGACGCATTTGAACTGGAAGGACGGACACAAAAGGTGATGGTGGCACAGCATTGTGTCAATAGTCATACTCGAACGTTAGCTTCAGTTGCCCCCTAGTTTGTCAGATAGAGAATCATAGAATCACAGAAATTTACAGCATAGAAGGAGGCCATTTCGGCCCATTGTGTCCGCACCGGCCGACAAAGAGCTATCCAGCCTTATCTCACTTTCCAGCTCTTGGTCCATAGCCCTGTAGTACTTTTTAAATGTGGTGAGGGTTTCTGCCTCTCCCACCCTCTGGGTGAAGAAATTTCCCTTCAAATCCCCTCTAAACTGCCTAACAATTACTTTAAACCTATGCCCCCTGGTTCTTGACCTCTCTGCTAAGGGAAATAGGTCCTTCCTATCCACTCTATAGGGATAGGAGATAGAGTAGATAGGGAGAAACTGTTTTCACTGGTAGGAGGGTCGGTAACCAGAGGACACAGAATTATGATCACTGGCAAGGGAATCGGCTGTGAGGGTGGGGGAGATGAGGAGAATTTGTTCTACACAGTGAGTAAAATGTATAAAATTCTTACAGGGCTTGACAGGGTAGATGCAGGGAGGATGTTTCCCCTGGCAACCAGGGGTCACAGTCTCAGAATAAGGGGTCGGCCATTTAGGACTGAGATGAGTTGAAATTTCTTCGCTTAGAATCTTCGGAATTCTCTTCCCCAGAGGGCTGTGGAGGCTCAGTCTTTGAATATATTCAAGACAGAGTTAGATAGATTTTTTGATATTAAGGGACTCAAGAGATATGGGGATAGTGCAGGAAAGTGGAGTTGAGGTCGCAGATCAGCCATGATCTCATTGAATGGCGGAGCAGGCTCGAGGAGCTGAATGGCCTACTCCTGCTCCTAATTCTTATGTTATTATGTTGTGATCGGGAACGTGCTGCCTGAACAGACGGTGGAAGCAGATTCAATAGTAACTTTCAAAAGGCAATGGATAAATATTTGATAAGGCAACATTTGCAAGGATATGGGGAGTGAGCAGGGGCGAAGGACAAATTGGACGGCTCGTTCAAAGGGATATCGCAGGCATGATGGGCCGAGTGGCCTCCTCTTGTGCTGTAAGATTCTATGATCTGCCTACCTCCTGATGCTAATGGCAAATGACTGTCAGATACCCGGCAGGGATTAAAGATGCAGCATGTGGCTTGTAAGGGTCTGATTCACCTTGTGTAGCCTAGCCGAGAACACAAGAGAGTGTTGTGGAAAGCCCAGTATCTAGCAGCCTGCTCCACGCAATAGTACAACGTGGCAGACTTGGTAATCTTGGATGAGGAGCTGTACAATTTCAATTATGCAACAAACCAAGCAGTTTCCATGGTAACACTTGAGTTATACATGATTTTATTTCCCCCCCCCCATTACATTTATTTCCCCCCACCCCACCCATTACATTATTAGCCATGTCAAAAGTCTGGAAGCCTATTTATCAACAATAATAGTTAATTACTGAGGATTATTTTCCCGTCCTTCACCATTCCACTGCTAATGAGCTTTCTCGTGCTGCAATGCAGATGGAACTCTTTGATGCCTCGTCCAAGGGAATAGTGCCAGACTATTCGACTCTGGGGGCGTCACAGCGGAGTTCCGATACTTGTCCAGGGGTCGCTGGATAATGACCAGGAGCAGAATCCTGTGCTCATTTCCTTTTCCTCACCCAAGGGGCACTGAGGACAACTGCCTTGGTTAACCAGGGTGCTCACGGAGAGCACTGGAGAGCATCTTCCCCATGGACCTATTGGGCGAACCAGTTCCTAAAATTCTGATTCAACCTCATCCACTTCACCCCCGAAATTCAATCAGTTGGATTGATTAAAGAAGGAAACATGGAGATGGCAGAGCTAACAGGAATATAGAATCATGCAGTGCAGACGCAGACCATTCAGCCCATCATGCCTTTGCCGGCTCTTTGAAAGAGCTGTCCAGTTACTCCTACTCCCCCTGCTCCTTCCCCACAGCCCTGAAAATGTTTCCCTTTCAGGTCTATATCTGGGAAGGGAATGGTAGAATAGTGGTTATGTTACTGGACTAATAATCCAGAAACCTAGCCTAACAATCTGAGAGACACAAGTTCAAATCCCACCATAGCTGCTGGGGAATTTCAATCCAGTTAATTAAATAAAACGCCGGTGTCAGTAATGGTAACTACTAGATTGTCATAAATGTCCTTTAGGGAAGGAAACCTGCTGCCCGAACCTGGTCTGGCCTATATGTGATTCCAGACCCACAGCAACGTAGTTGACTCTTAACTGATCTCTGAAATGGTTAAACAAACTACTGAATATCAAACTGCTTGGAAAACAGCTCACAGATTGCAGCGGCTCACCACCACCTTCTTAAGGGCAATTAGGGATGGGGCAATAAATGCTAACTGTGCTAGCGACGCCCACATCTTATGAGTGAATAACTCAAATTAAAATCCCTTTTGAAAGTTACTATGCATTCCAGATCATAATAACTTGCTGTGTAAAATAAATCTCCTCATTTCTCCCCTCTGGTTCTTTTGCAAACCACATTAAATCTGCGTCCTCTGGTTACCGACCCTCCTGCCAGTGGAAACTGTTTCTCCTAGTTTGGTCTATCAAAACCCTTAAGAATTTTGAACACCTCTGTTAGCTATGGGTTAGTACAGCATGTGTTGTAGTTCATTCAAACCTGAATATCAGGTTATACATTGAGAAAGGCTCTGAAAAGGTCATTAACTCTTAATACAGTATAGTTTGAACCTCTCTTATCCGGAACCCTCGGGACCTGATCTGTGCTGGATAAGGGATTTTGCCGGACGAGGGAAGGTCATGTACAGGTACTGAGCAAAGGGATATCAGAGCTAGCTGGCTTGGGGTTGGGAGTGCGGCAGAGAGATCTTGGGGGGGAGGGGGGCGGTGGATCGCGGGGTCAGGCCAGCGATTGCGGGAGTCGGCAGCGAGGAAGGACTTCAATTTGTTCATGTTGGAGTTCTGCGCTTGCGCCACTTGGTAGCCGGGAATGGTGCCGGATGAGGGGTGGTTCCAGATAAGGGAGGTTCAACCTGCATCAACGATCTTCCTCCCTCGCTAATACTCCCTTCCTGTTTTGATAAGTGAAGACATGATAAGTCAGAAATTAAATTAATGGCATGGGAAGGAAGGAACAGAGCATGTCCCGCCATTCAATTGGATCCTGGCTGATCTGTATCGTAACACTATCTACCAGCCTTGATTCCGTAACCCTTAATACCCATGCCCAACAAACATCAATCAACCTCAGTTTTGAAATTTTCAATTGTTCCCCAGCCTCAACAGCTTTTGGGAGCGAGTTCCAAATTTGTGTGAAGACATGCTTCCTGACATCATCCTTGAAAGGCCTGGCTCTAATTTGAAGGTAATGCTGCCTTGCTCTGGACTCCCCGTCACCAGAGGCAATAGTTTCTCTCTCTGTATCCTGTCACATCAATGAGGTGAACGTGTCATTCATCACACCTCTACCACTCGACTGTCTAAAAATCCAGCTCTTGGAGATGGTAGTTAGACGATCTTCTCCCAATGTGGAAGATGGGAGTTCAAGAGGAAGAAGTAGAAAGTTTTTAAAGTCAATTTCCAAGAGGAATAAGGCACGGCAAAGATAGGTGAGGTAGGAAAACTAAAATAGAAGGTAACGAAAATATAGAAAGAGAACAGAGGAGAAGACTGGATCAATGCAACTCTTTGATACCTCGTCCCAAGCGACATTCTTCACGTGCGAGTTGACACGCCCACCTCATTGATGGGAAAATAAACCTCAGTAATTAACCGATAAATAGGCTTCCAGACTTTTGACATGACTATTAATGTAATGGGGGGGGAATAAGATCTAGCGTAACTCAGTGTTACTGTGGCAACTGCTTGGTCTACACACTCAGTGGGGAAGCTTCACCCATAGGGAGGGTACTGTGGGTACCCAGCCCCTGATTTTTGATCGATTCATTTTAATTGACATAATGACCAATCAACAACAACTTTGCATTTATATAGCACCTTTAATGTGGTAAGATGTTCCAAGGCGCTTCACAGGAGCGATTATCATACAAAATCTGATATCGAGCCACATAAGAAGATATTTGGGCAGGTGACCCAAAACTTGGTCAAAGAGATGGGTTTTAAGGAGTATCTTAAAGGATAAGAGAGAGAGGTAGCACATCATCGTCATGCATACCCATAATCTGCTCCAACCGAGTCCGGTTCCTCATACTTGGAAAATCCTGCAAATTCATTGGCAGGATAGGCGTTCCAATGTCAACGTCTCTCCCAAGCCAACATCCCCAGCATTGAGGCATTGACCATGCTTGATTAGCTCCGATGCACGGGCCACATTGTCCGCATGCCCAATACTAGACTCCCGAAACAAGCGCTCTACTCTGAGCTATGTCACAGCAGGCGAGCCCCAGGAGAGGCAGAGAAAACGCTTCAAGGACACTCTCAAAACTTCCTTCAAAAATGTAAAAATTCACCACCGACTCTTGGGGATCCCTGGCCCAAGACTGCCCAAAGTGGAGGAGAAGCGACCGAGAAGGTGCCGAACACCTCGAGTCTCTTCGTCGGGAGCACGCGGAAGCCAAGCGCAAACAGCGGAAGGAGCGTACAACAAATCAAACACCCCACCCACCCATCCCTCCAACCACCGTCTGCCCCACCTGTGACAGAGACTGTAGGTCCCACATTGGTCTCATCAGTCACCTGAGAACGCATTAGTGTGGAAGCAAGTCATCCTCGACTCCGGGGGACTGCCTAAGAAGAGAAGACTTGGGTGAAAAAAAATTGAAAAAAGGTTCCTTCGATTTCTATGCTTCTATCTGACAGAAGCGTCAAATTGAGCCAAGCACAGAAAATACTGGAAAATCCTAAATGGCCGGTTAGCATTTGAAAGGGAAAAATAGGTTAACCCCTCGCTAGTCCCACCAACAGTTGGGATGAAGGATCAAACCCTGAGCACTAATCTATCTTCGTCTTTCAGACGTTGGACCAGCTAAGGGCAGATTGCTGGAACTTTCTGTTTGTATGTTAGATTTTCCCCTCGACTCGGGTCAAAATGAACTGTTTTGATTTGAATAGCAAATTCCAATATCCTGCAGAACAGTGGTCTGCACGTTTTTCTTGTCTATTGGATGGTGGGTACTGAGTTTTTCCATTACATACAAGAACTTCTATCTGCAAGGGAGTGTTGCTCCCAAGAGCTGTGAGCTAATCCTTGGTTGACAGATTTTTCTGAACTTGCCCATTTCCAGATAAATTTAGAAACACATGTTAATCTAAAGGAAGCTACAGACCTTTAAATCTGAATTGGGATTGGGATTCATTCGAGTGTGTGGACTTGGCGGGGGGGGGGGGGGGGGTGGGGGGGAAGGGGGGTTGCGCAGGGAGGGCAAAAAAAAGAAAAGAAAGACATGCATTTATATAGCGCCTTTCTTGATCTCAGGATGTCCCAAAGCATTTTACAGCCAATGAAGTACTTTTGAAGTGCAGTCACTGTTGTAATGTAGGAAACACAGCAGCCAGTTTGCACACAGCAAGCTCCCACAGACAGCAATGTGATAATGACCAGATAATCTATTGTGGTGATGTTGATTGAGGGATAAATATTGGCCAGGACACTGGGGAGAACTCCCCTGCTCCTCTTCAAAATATTGCCGTGGGATATTTCATGTCCATCTGAGGGAGTAGACAGGGCCTCAGTTTAATGCCTCATCTGAAAAACGGCACCTCCGACAGTGCAGCACTCCCTCAGCACTGCACTGGGAGAGGCAGAGATCACCTCTTGCAGAAGGTAGGTACTGCAGGGAATTCAGGGCCAGAGTGATCTCCTGGACTAGTTTCGATCACCTAGATGGGTCAGAGAGGAATTTCCCAGATTTGTTTTCCCCAAATTGGCCTGGGTTGTTTAAATCTGTTTTTTTGCCTCTCCCAGGAGATCACGTGGTTCCGGGTGGGGTGAAGTTTCTGTGTTGTGATACACAAGGTATCGCAATGGTGTGGGACAGGCTCGGTGGACCAGATAGTCTTTCCCTGTCCATCAATGTTCGTATGTTGGTATTATTTAACTGACAAATATATCACTATTTACTTCAATTCAGAATGTCAGGTGCATGTACAGGATTACATGCAGAGGCTTGGCACACTGTGGGGCGACTAATTATTGTTGGGGCAGGTCGAGCCAGCAGGAGAATTCATGTAATGTTGCTGAATGTTGGGCATTAGTCATGTCACTTCCTAGGAGATGTTTTAATTAGTATTCCCCCCTTTCCTTCAAGCCTGATAACACAGTTTCTGCCTGGTAGTTCCTGCTTATTGCATGGCCTTTGACATTAATGACGTGCTTGAAAGCTTAGTGCTTAGTGTAGTCACGGAGATAATGGGCTCAATTTTGCCCAAGCCCGTTTTCTGGCGTATTGCCAGAGTTACGCCCGTTTTTCCAGGCTAGAATAAGGTGCAGTCTTTCTTTGCTTCTGCTGCTGCTGATGTTATTATTATTGTTACTGTTGTAACTGTTATTCTCAAATGAAAAGATTTTTGTAAGTTGTGTAAATTTACAAGTTTAAAAGTTAGTAATTGATCTTAAAGTTTGTACGTGATCTTAGAGTTTGTAAATGATCTTAAAGTTTGTAAGTGATCGGAACTGAAAACTTTAAAGTTTGATACAAGAATAATTTTATTAAAGTAAAGTTGAGTACAAAGAACTGTTCGTTAAACTTTTGAATAAAATATATTTTACATTAAATCTGAATCATTTTCATTATTAGTTCCATTATTAACACAGCAGGCAGGACAGGTTCTTTGTTCTCTCTCCCCAAGGTCTGTATGGATGGACCACACCCAGGTCTTGTGACTTTTCCTCCCCACCCCCCCAACTCATTGCAGTCTTGTGACCTCCCCTTCTCTCTTCCCCCCACACCCCCAACTCATTGCAGTCTTGTGCCTAGTGCAGCAGCCTTCCGATCGCCATCTCCCCCTCCCCACCACCATCACCCCCCCGGGCTTGTTTTCCAGCCGAGCCCCAAGCCCCTGTGTCTGGGCGCGGGGCCGATTCTGACGGCCGACGCTATGACCCTTCAGCCCTGCTTGAAGACGTTTGGTGGTGATGTGTGAGTAAAAAAAAATTAGAACTTCAGAAATCCAAGAAACTTCCATGTACTCCGTTGAAGGGTAAAATAAGTTGAACATATTATGGATATTTAAAGTGTTAGAGACTCCTTTCAAAATCTTCGATGAAAAACAATGGCGTCTTTCAGCGCTGATTTCTCAATGTGCATTGCTTTCTGTTAACTCACCAGAAGGTTTTTCTGGAGTGGCCAGATACGCCGTCCTGGGAATTAAAACATTTTGGACAAACTGCTAAAAATGCTGAAAACTGGCGCAGAGATAAGGGAACGTCAAAAAAACCTAACCTCGAAAAATCATAACTAAAACAGTTACACCGGTGCAGATTCCAGAGGGAAACTTTGAATTAAATAATTGCGCCAAAAAAATGGCGCAAATGACCCTGGAACATTGAGCCCAATAGACTTCAGCGACTGACAGCTCTCTCTTTCAAAGTGTCAGTGGGCAGCACTCTCGCCCGCGTCAGAAGGTTGTGTGTTCATAGTTCAAGGACTTCAGCACAGAAATCTAGGCTGACACTCCAGTGCAGTACTGAGGGAGCGCTGCACTGTTGGAGGTGCTTTCTTTCAGATGGTGCAGCAGGGAGGGATTCAAATTCCTGGGGCATTGGAACCGGTTCTGGGGGAGGTGGGACCAGTACAATCCGGACGGTCTGCACCTGGGCAGAATCGGAACCAATGTCCTCGGGGGAGTGTTTGCTAGTGCTGTTGGGGAGGAGTTAAACTAATATGGCAGGGGGATGGGAACCAATGCAGGGAGATAGAGGGAAACAAAAAGGAGGCAAAAACAAAAGACAGAAAGGAGATGAGGAAAAGTGGAGGGCAGAGAAACCCAAGGCAAAGAACAAAAAGGGCCATTGTACAGCAAAATTCTAAAAGGACAGAGGGTGTTAAAAAAACAAGCCTAAAGGCTTTGTGTCTTAATGCAAGGAGTATCCGCAATAAGGTGGATGAATTAACTGTGCAAATAGATGTTAACAAATATGATGTGATTGGGATTACGGAGACGTGGCTCCAGGATGAGCAGGGCTGGGAACTCAACATCCAGGGGTATTCAACATTCAGGAAGGATAGAATAAAAGGAAAAGGAGGTGGGGTAGCATTGCTGGTTAAGGAGGAGATTAAGGCAATAGTTAGGAAGGACATTAGCTTGGATGATGTGGAATCTATATGGGTAGAGCTGCAGAACACCAAAGGGCAAAAAACGTTAGTGGGAGTTGTGTACAGACCTCCAAACAGTAGTAGTGATGTTGGGGAGGGCATCAAACAGGAAATTAGGGGTGCGTGCAATAAAGGTGCAGCAGTTATAATGGGTGACTTTAATATGCACATAGATTGGGCTAACCAAACTGGAAGCAATACGGTGGAGGAGGATTTTCTGGAGTGCATAAGGGATGGTTTTTTAGACCAATATGTCGAGGAACCAACTAGGGGGGAGGCCATCTTAGACTGGGTGTTATGTAATGAGAAAGGATTAATTAGCAATCTCGTTGTGCGAGGCCCCTTGGGGAAGAGTGACCATAATATGGTGGAATTCTGCATTAGGATGGAGAATGAAACAGTTAATTCAGAGACCATGGTCCAGAACTTAAAGAAGGCTAACTTTGAAGGTATGAGGCGTGAATTGGCTGAGATGGATTGGCGAATGATACTTAAGGGGTTGACTGTGGATGGGCAATGGCAGACATTTAGAGACCGCATGGATGAACTACAACAATTGTACATTCCTGTCTGGCATAGAAATAAAAAAGGGAAGGTGGCTCAACCGTGGCTATCAAGGGAAATCAGGGATAGTATTAAAGCCAAGGAAGTGGCATACAAATTGGCCAGAAATAGCAGCGAACCTGGGGACTGGGAGAAATTTAGAACTCAGCAGAGGAGGACAAAGGGTTTGATTAGGGCAGGGAAAATGGAGTATGAGAAGAAGCTTGCAGGGAACATTAAGACGGATTGCAAAAGTTTCTATAGATATGTAAAGAGAAAAAGGTTAGTAAAGACAAATGTAGGTCCCCTGCAGTCAGAATCAGGGGAAGTCATAACGGGGAACAAAGAAATGGCGGACCAATTGAACAAGTACTTTGGTTCGGTATTCACGAAGGAGGACACGAACAACCTTCCGGTTATAAAAGGGGTCGGGGGGTCTAGTAAGGAGGAGGAACTGAGGGAAATCCTTATTAGCCGGGAAATTGTGTTGGGGAAATTGATGGGATTGAAGGCCGATAAATCCCCAGGGCCTGATGGACTGCATCCCAGAGTACTTAAGGAGGTGGCCTTGGAAATAGTGGATGCATTGACAGTCATTTTCCAACATTCCATTGACTCTGGATCAGTTCCTATGGAGTGGAGGGTAGCCAATGTAACCCCACTTTTTAAAAAAGGAGGGAGAGAGAAAACAGGGAATTATAGACCGGTCAGCCTGACATCGGTAGTGGGTAAAATGATGGAATCAATTATTAAGGATGTCATAGCAGTGCATTTGGAAAGAGGTGACATGATAGGTCCAAGTCAGCATGGATTTGTGAAAGGGAAATCATGCTTGACAAATCTTCTGGAATTTTTTGAGGATGTTTCCAGTAGAGTGGATAAGGGAGAACCAGTTGATGTGGTATATTTGGACTTTCAGAAGGCGTTCGACAAGGTCCCACACAAGAGATTGATGTGCAAAGTTAGAGCACATGGGATTGGGGGTAGTGTACTGACATGGATTGAGAACTGGTTGTCAGACAGGAAGCAAAGAGTAGGAGTAAATGGGTACTTTTCAGAATGGCAGGCAGTGACTAGTGGGGTACCGCAAGGTTCTGTGCTGGGGCCCCAGCTGTTTACACTGTACATTAATGATTTAGATGAGGGGATTAAATGTAGTATCTCCAAATTTGCGGATGACACTAAGTTGGGTGGCAGTGTGAGCTGCGAGGAGGATGCTGTGAGGCTGCAGAGCGACTTGGATAGGTTAGGTGAGTGGGCAAATGCATGGCAGATGAAGTATAATGTGGATAAATGTGAGGTTATCCACTTTGGTGGTAAAAACAGAGAGACAGACTATTATCTGAATGGTGACAGATTAGGAAAAGGGGAGGTGCAAAGAGACCTGGGTGTCATGGTACATCAGTCATTGAAGGTTGGCATGCAGGTGCAGCAGGCGGTTAAGAAAGCAAATGGCATGTTGGCCTTCATAGCAAGGGGATTTGAGTACAGGATCAGGGAGGTGTTGCTACAGTTGTACAGGGCATTGGTGAGGCCACACCTGGAGTATTGTGTACAGTTTTGGTCTCCTAACCTGAGGAAGGACATTCTTGCTATTGAGGGAGTGCAGCGAAGGTTCACCAGACTGATTCCCGGGATGGCGGGACTGACCTATCAAGAAAGACTGGATCAACTGGGCTTGTATTCACTGGAGTTCAGAAGAATGAGAGGGGACCTCATAGAAACATATAAAATTCTGACGGGGTTAGACAGGTTAGATGCAGGAAGAATGTTCCCAATGTTGGGGAAGTCCAGAACCAGGGGTCACAGTCTAAGGATAAGGGGTAAGCCATTTAGGACCGAGATGCGGAGGAACTTCTTCACCCAGAGAGTGGTGAACCTGTGGAATTCTCTACCACAGAAAGTTGTTGAGGCCAATTCACTAAATATATTCAAAAAGGAGTTAGATGAGGTCCTTACTGCTAGGGGGATCAAGGGGTATGGCGAGAAAGCAGGAATGGGGTACTGAAGTTGAATGTTCAGCCATGAACTCATTGAATGGCGGTGCAGGCTAGAAGGGCCGAATGGCCTACTCCTGCACCTATTTTCTATGTTTCTATGTTTCTATGAGACGTTAAACCGAGGCCCCGTCCACCTGTCAGGTGGATGTAAAAGATCCCATGGCACTATTTCGAAGAAAAAACAGAAAGGAAAGACTTAGATTTATATAGCGCCTTTCACGACCACCGGACATCTCAAAGCGCTTTACAGCCAATGCTGTACTTTTTGAGGTGTAGTCACTGTTGTAATGTGGGAAACAGGAGAGCAGGGGAGTTAACCCAAGTGTCCTGGCCAATTTTTATCCCTCAATCAACATCATTAAAACAGAGAACAAATTGACTACCGCGTTTCCCACATTACAACAGTGACTACACCTCAAAAAGTTCTTCATTGGCTGTAAAGCGCTTTGGGACATCCAGTGGTCATGAAAGGCGCTATTTAAATGCAAGTCTTTTTTCCTTTTTTTCCCAAAGAGCTGACAAAAGGCACGACGGGCTGAATGGCGCCTTATTATGCCGCAGGATACTATGAAGAATAGGAAGATCGGATTTGTCTGAGGTAGTCGACCCAATCGTAAGAATGTTCAGAAACACAAAGAAAAATTCCTTATCTCCTCGCACAACCTGCCTCGTTCAATACCACGAACAATACTTCAGGCCTGGCACAGATACCATGTTCCACTTAAAGCATAAAAGCATCTGAGGTACTGAGGCAGGTCCATGTGACATTTATTGCTTGGTTTCACAGCCTGAATGTGTTGTTGCAGATTCCATTACCTGAAATTTAAAAAAATAGCAAGGAAACGCTGCATGTGCGGAGAGCAGATTGAATCAGTTTGAAACCAAACTGTGAAAGTATAATAAACAGAGGCTGTGCATGCAAGAAAGCTGAAGCAATCAACAGAGAGCTAAGACTTCAGACAGCCTAATGGGGGGAAAACAGCTGGTCGAGAAAGCGTTTTATAGTTGCTGCCACTGTAATGGAGGCAATGAAAAGGTTTTGCATGATCTAACAGAGTGCTTTAAATTATCATTTAGCTCAACATTATCTGTCTTTAATCGCTTGTAAATAAAAATTGTAACTTCCCCCCCCCCACCCCAAAAACCCTATTACTGGACAACGCAATCTGAAATGAAATGGAAGTTTGATTATTCGTGGTCCCACTATATGCACTCTCAATTTTCTTTTATTGAAGTTGCAGGAGCTGTGGGATTCAGGACTTAGATTGATGTAACGCTGCAACAGTTCAAAGTAATTCATTGTTTGTGAGCGTTTTAAAATGTTGCTGAAAGATGTGATAAGGGACTGTTTTGAAAGAAAGTCTTTCTTTATAATCGAGCAAAAATGCATTTGAGTGTTTTTAATTGATTTTTCACAGACTCTGGGTTCTTGGTGCAGCAAAACTGATAGAATAGAATCATCAAAACACACAGCACAGAAGGAAGCCATTCTGTCCATCGTGCCTGTTCCAGTTTTCTGAAAGAGCTATTAAATTAAAAGGAAGACTTGCATTTATATAGCGCCTTTCACAGCCACCAGACGTCTCAAAGCGCTTTACAGCCAATAAAGTACTTTTGGAAGGCAGTCACTGTTGTAATGTAGGAAATGTGGCAGCCAATTTACGCACAGCAAGCTCCTACAAACAGCAATGTGATAATGATAATATCTTTCCGTGATGTTGATTGACAATAAATATTGGCCCTAGGGCACCGGGGATAACTCCCCTGCTCTTCTTCAAAATAATGCCATAAGATCTTTTACATCCACCTGAGAGAGCAGACAGGGCCTCGGTTTAACGTCTCATCTGAAAGACGGCACCTCCAACAGTGCAGCACTCCCTCAGCACTGCACTGGAGTGTCAGCCTGGATTTTTGTCTCTGGAGTGGGACTTGATCCCATAACCTTCCCAGAGGCGAGGGTGCTACCCACTGAGTCACGGCTGACACGCTAGTCTCACAGGGGATTAAGATTAGTCCCACTCCCCTGCACTTTCACCATAGCCCTGCAAATTTTTCCTTTTGAAGTATAAATCCAAATTCCTTTTGAAAGTTACTATTGAATCGGTTTCCACCACAATAGGCAGAAAATAAGCAGTTATTATCTGGATGGCTCAATTTTCTCCAATTATTTGTGCTGTTATTTTGGCGTGCACTATTTTTTTTGGAGTAAATTAAAATTTCAGCATTTCACCAAAGTTTCTGAGCTAGCGTAATTCACTTTGGAAGGATTTTTTAGGTTATGATTTTTTTTACCTCACTGGGGTCGTAATCTGCCACCCGCACCAATTCTGGTAATTTAAGCAAGTTTGGCCAGCTCCGATTTACTCCAAGTTTTCTTAGGATGGCGGATGTGGCCTCTGTGGGAAAACCTTCTGGGCAATTAACAAAATCGGCGCAGGTAAGAGAATCAGCCCAGCAGACGCAGTTCCACGGCCCGGACAGCAGCAGCAGAGAGGGGAGGGGGGAGAGGAGAAAGGAGAGAGGGGGGAGAGGCTCTTCAGCCAGGGCTAGCAGCGGCAATCTCCCAAATCGTATCCATTATTCTAAATATAAAGTATCCGAACGTATTGGTTAGATTACAGCCTGTAACTCAATCCTGGATACTTGTTACTTTATATGTAAACCCCTGGATTTGATTTCAGCCTGTAACACATTCCCAGGTGTCTATTATTTTATGGAGCAATCATCTGAGCCATTCGATTACATTTCAGTCTATAACTCACTCTCAGGTATCTTTTATTGTATGTACAAATAATTGAAAACACGTGATTGGTTTCTAACCTGTAAACTCGCTCCTGGTTATCCATTGTTCTATGTACGAAGCATCCAAACCCTTTTAGATTCCAGCCTGTAATTCATTCTCGGGTATCTGTCAATTTATATATATATCAGGCACCCAAACCCTTTGAGTATAATTCAGCTTTGAACTCACTGTGTACAGAAGCAGTGGTGTAAAAATTTGCAGATGATATCAAAACAGAGGTACGGTTAATTCTTTAGAAGACCAAAGGAAACTGCAAGATGGGAGAATGGGCTAAAAAGTGGGAGATGGAATTCAATGTCAGAAAGTGTATTTTGGTAAAAAGAAATAGCAGCATTAACTATAGTTTGAATGGAAGCAGGTCTGTGCTGTGGAACAGCAGAGGGGCAGTTTCACAGAACAATGAACGCAGCACCTCAGGTTGATAGGATTATAAACAAAAGCTAATGATGAGTTTATTTAAAACCTTAAGACCTCAGTTAGAGACATCGGGAGGCCTTTCGGCCGGGGTTAGCAGTGGTACCGGTAAGGGGGGGGGGGAGGGGGGGCGGGGGTGGAGGGGGGGTAGACTTTTGGAATAAACACTTTAATAATTTAATGCTGGAATGCTGCAGTGTGCAAGGTGCTTGTGCAGGTTGCTGTGAGCTGGCCACAATGTGTTGTATGTTTCACTTTCCAGCCTCAGCCCGCAGTGTGTCTCTCGTTACCCTGGCAACCCGATCTTTTTGCCACAGATCTTAGAAACATAGAAACATAGAAAATAGGTGCAGGAGTAGGATATTCGGCCCTTTGAGCCTGCACCACCATTCAACATGATCATGGCTGATCATGCGACTTCAGTATCCCATTCCTGCTTTCTCTCCATACCCCTTGATCCCTTTAGCCGTAAGGGCCACATCTAACTCCATTTCGAATACATCTAACGAACTGGCCTCAACAACTCTCTGCGGTAGAGAATTCCACAATTCTCTGAGTGAAGAAGTTTCTCCTCATCTTGGTCCTAAATGGCTTACTCCTTATCCTTAGACTGTGACCCCTGGTTCTGGACTTCCCCAACATCGGGAACATTCTTCCTGCATCTAACCTGTCCAATCCCATCAGAATTTTATATGTTTCTATGAGATCCCCTTTCATTCTTCTAAATTCCAGTGAATATAAGCCTAGTCGATCCAGTCTTTCTTCACATGTCAGTCCTGCCATCCCGAGAATCAATCTGGTGAACCTTTGCTGCACTCCTTCAATAGCAAGAATGTCCTTCCTCAGATTAGAAGACCAAAACTGTACACAGTATTCAAGGTGTGGCCTCACCAAGGCCCTGTACAACTGCAGTAAGACCTCCCTGCTCCTATACTCAATTCTTCTCGCTATGAAGGCCAACATGCCATTTGCCTTCTTCACCGCCTGCTGTACCTGCATGCCAACTTTCAATGACTGATGTACCATGACATCCAGATCTCGTTGCACCTCCCCTTTTCCTAATCTGTCAGATAATATTATACCTTCCTGTTTTTGCCACCAAAGTGGATAACCTCACATTTATCTACATTATACTGCATCTGCCATGCATTTGCCCATTCACCTAACCTGTCCAAGTCACCCTGTAGCCGCTTAGCATCCTCCTCACAGCTCACACTGTCACCCAGCTAAGTGTCATCTGCAAACTTGGAGATATTACATTCAATTCCTTCATCTAAATCAAATTAATGTATATTGTAAATAGCTGGGGTCCCAGCACTGAACCTTGCAATACCCCACTAGTTACTGTCTGCCATTCTGAAAAAGATCTGTTTATTCTTACTCTTTGCTTCCTGTCTGCCAACCAGTTCTCTATCCACGTCAATACATTACCCCCAATGCCATGTGCTTTAATTTTGCACATTAATCTCTTGTGTGGGACCTTGTCAAAAGACTTTTGAAAGTCCACTGGTTCTCCCTTGTCCACTCTACTAGTTACAACCTCAAAAAATTCGAGAAGATTTGTCAAGCACGATTTCCCTTTCATAAACCCATATAGACTTGGACCGATCCTGTCACTGCTTTCCAAATGCGTTGCTATTACATCTTTATTAATTGATTCCAACATTTTCCCCACGACCGATGTCAGGCTAACCGGTCTATATTTCCCTGTTTTCTCTCTCCCTCCTTTTTTAAAAAGTGGGGTTACATTAGCTACTCTCCAATCCATAGGAACTGATCCAGAGTCTATAGAATGTTGGAAAATAACCACCAATGCATCCACTATTTCTAGAACCACTTCCTTAAGTACTTAAGTACTCTGGGATGCAGACTATGAGGCCCTGGGGATTTATCGGCCTTCAATCCCATCAATTTCCCTAACACAATTTCCTGACTAATAAGGATTTCTTTCAGTTCCTCCTTCTCGCTAGACCCTCGGTCCCCTAGTATTTCTGGAAGGTTATTTGTGTCTTCCTTAGTGAAGACAGAACCAAAGTATTTGTTCAATTGGTCTGCCATTTCTTTGTTCCCCATTATAAATTCACCTGATTCTGACTCACCCCCAGAGCTAAAGGGCAGGCCAGGTGGCGCCACAATCAACAATTCAAACGGAGAAAGTGGGATGATATTTTGGCGTACTTGGGCCCCCAAAAAATGGGCGTAACTCTTCAAATACGTCAAAAAACGGCTTTGGGGAAAATTGATCCCAGTAAGAGGGGAATAAAAAAGACAGGAAAATAGATTCACTTGTTTATACCTATATACAGACGTACCTATATACACAAATGTACCTATATACAGAATATAATATGTACTAGCTTGTTATTGAGAAATAATTGCATATATGTGTAGGAATCTAGATATGTAATGTTACCAGAACCAGAATATATACCTACTTATATATTCTTATGAAGATAGGTTGAGTAGGTTGGGCATATACACATTGGAGTTCAGAAGAAAGAGAGGTAATCTTATCGAAACATACAAGATAATGAGAGGGCTCGACAAGATGAATGCAGAGAGGATATTTACACTCATAGGGGAAACTAAAACTAGGGGACATAGTCTCAGATTAAGGGGCCGCCCATTTAAAACTGAAATGAGGAGGAATTTCTTCTCTCAGAGGGTTGTAAATCTGTGGAATTCTCTGCCCCAGTGAACTGTGGAGGCTGGGTCATTGAATATATTTAAGGCGGAGATAGACAGATTTTTGAGCAATAAGGGAGTAAAGGGTTATGGGGAGCAGGCAGGGAAGTGGAGTTGAGGCTAAGAGCAGATCAGCCATGATCTTATTGAATGGCGGAGCAGGCTCAAGGGGCCGAATGCCTACTCCTGCTCCTATTTCTTATGTTCTTAGGTTGATGCAGAATATATGCTTTCATTGTTGAATATACTCAGAATCAGAATCATATACATAATGTAATGAACATGAACAAACATAACTATCGGCCCATTTGGATCAGTTTGCCCCAGAAACATCAGGCCCTTAATCCGGCCCTGACCACATGCTGGGAATCGGGTTTGCTAATCTAAATAGAGCCATCAGAAGATAAACTGTGGAAGATTTTGACTTTGTGCAAGAGTGTAAAACGGGCGATAGCAAGTCGGCAGCCCGCTTTGCAACTCTCCCCATTTTTATCTCCATTGAAATCTATTTTTAGCTCACTGATATAATGTTAAGTACTGCAGGGAATCGAATGTGGCCAGGATGATCTCCTGGACTAGTTTCGATCGCTTGGATGGGTCGGAGAGAAATTTTCCCAGATTTTTTTCTCCCTAAATTGGCTGGGTTTTTATCTGGTTTTTGCCTCTCCCAGGAGATCACATGGCTCCGGTTGGGGTGGAGTGCAGAATGTTTCAGTATAAGGGGTGTCGCAGTTGTGTGAGGCGGACTGGTTGGGCTGGGTGCTCTTTGCCTTTCCGCCATTGTTCATAGGTTTATATGTAACCTTCAGGGCTGCTGACCAAGGGCCGTGCGGCACTTTGTCGGTCCGCATGGACACGATGGGCTCAAATGGCTTCCTTGTGCGCTGTAAATTTCTATGTTTCTATGTTTCTATTGTCTCTTCGGAGGGCACTGACTCATTCTGGGGTTGGGTTCCGTAGCTGCCCGAAACCCCAGGTACCTCACGCAGGTGTACTTTTTGCCCTTCTTTCTGCCTTGTCTGAGACAGTGAGCTATTCCGCCAAGGGGGACACCACATCAGAACCTGACGATGGCAAAAAACATTAGTGGGAGTTGTGTACAGACCTCCAAAAGTAGTAGTGATGTTGGGGAGGACATCAAACAGGAAATTAGGGGTGCATGCAATAAGGGTGCAGCAGTTATAATGGGTGACTTTAATATGCATATAGATTGGGCTAACCAACTGGAAGCAATACGGTGGAGGAAGATTTCCTGGAGTGCATAAGGGATGGTTTTCTAGACCAATATGTTGAGGAACCAACTAGGGGGGAGGCCATCTTCGACTGGGTATTGTGTAATGAGAGAGGATTAATTAGCAATCTCATT
Source organism: Pristiophorus japonicus (assembly GCF_044704955.1). Lineage (NCBI taxonomy): Eukaryota > Metazoa > Chordata > Chondrichthyes > Pristiophoridae > Pristiophorus > Pristiophorus japonicus. The sequence continues at coordinate 28,770,205 of NC_091997.1, read as the reverse complement.
GTGCGAGGCCCCTTGGGGAAGAGTGACCATAATATGGTGGAATTCTGCATTAGGATGGAGAATGAAACAGTTAATTCAGAGACCATGGTCCAGAACTTAAAGAAGGGTAACTTTGAAGGTATGAGGCGTGAATTGGCTAGGATTGATTGGCGAATGATACTTAAGGGGTTGACTGTGGATGGGCAATGGCAGACATTTAGAGACCGCATGGATGAACTACAACAATTGTACATTCCTGTCTGTCGTAAAAATAAAAAAGGGAAGGTGGCTCAACCGTGGCTATCAAGGGAAATCAGGGATAGTATTAAAGCCAAGGAAATGGCATACAAATTGGCCAGAAATAGCAGTGAGACTGGGAGAAATTTAGAACTTAGCAGAGGAGGACAAAGGGTTTGATTAGGGCAGGGAAAATGGAGTACGAGAAGAAGCTTGCAGGGAACATTAAGATGGATTGCAAAAGTTTCTATAGATATGTAAAGAGAAAAAGGTTAGTAAAAACAAACGTAGGTCCCCTGCAGTCAGAATCAGGGGAAGTCATAACGGGGAACAAAGAAATGGCGGACCAATTAAACAAGTACTTTGGTTCGGTATTCACTAAGGAGGACATTAACAACCTTCCGGATATAAGAGGGGTCAGAGGGTCTAGTAAGGAGGAGGAACTGAGGGAAATCCTTACTAGTTGGGAAATTGTGTTGGGGAAATTAATGGGATTGAAGGCCGATAAATCCCCAGGGCCTGATGGACTGCATCCCAGAGTACTTAAGGAGGTGGCCTTGGAAATAGCGGATGCATTGACAGTCATTTTCCAACATTCCATTGACTCTGGATCAGTTCCTATCGAGTGGAGGGTAGCCAATGTAACCCCACTTTTTAAAAAAGGAGGGAGAGAGAAAACAGGAAATTATAGACCGGTCAGCCTGACATCGGTAGTGGATAAGATGATGGAATCAATTATTAAGGATGTCATAGCAGTGCATTTGGAAAGAGGTGACATGATAGGTCCAAGTCAGCATGGATTTGTGAAAGGGAAATCATGCTTGACAAATCTTCTAGAATTTTTTGAGGATGTTTCCAGTAGAGTGGACAAGGGAGAACCAGTTGATGTGGTATATTTGGACTTTCAGAAGGCTTTCGACAAGGTCCCACACAAGAGATAAATGTGCAAAGTTAAAGCACATGGGATTGGGGTAGTGTGCTGACATGGATTGAGAACTGGTTGTCAGACAGGAAGCAAAGAGTAGGAGTAAATGGGTGCTTTTCAGAATGGCAGGCGGTGACTAGTGGGGTACCGCAAGGTTCTGTGCTGGGGCCCCAGCTGTTTACACTGTACATTAATGATTTAGACGAGGGGATTAAATGTAGTATCTCCAAATTTGCAGATGACACTAAGTTAGGTGGCAGTGTAAGCTGCGAGGAGGATGCTATGAGGCTGCAGAGCGACTTGGATAGGTTAGGTGAGTGGGCAAATGCATGGCAGATGAAGTATAATGTGGATAAATGTGAGGTTATCCACTTTGGTGGTAAAAACAGAGAGACAGACTATTATCTGAATGGTGACAGATTAGGAAAAGGGGAGGTGCAATGAGACCTGGGTGTCATGGTACATCAGTCATTGAAGGTTGGCATGCAGGTACAGCAGGCGATTAAGAAAGCAAATGGCATGTTGGCCTTCGTAGCGAGGGGATTTGAGTACAGGGGCAGGGAGGTGTTGCTACAGTTGTACAGGGCATTGGTGAGGCCACACCTGGAGTATTGTGTCCAGTTTTGGTCTCTTAACCTGAGGAAGGACATTCTTGCTATTGAGGGAGTGCAGCGAAGGTTCACCAGACTGATTCCCGGGATGGCGGGACTGACCGATCAAGAAAGACTGGATCAACTGGGCTTGTATTCACTGGAGTTCAGAAGAATGAGAGGGGACCTCATAGAAACGTTTAAAATTCTGATGGGTTTCGACAGGTTAGATGCAGGAAGAATGTTCCCAATGTTGGGGAAGTCCAGAACCAGGGGTCACAGTCTAAGGATAAGGGGTAAGCCATTTAGGACCGAGATGAGGAGGAACTTCTTCACCCAGAGAGTGGTGAACCTGTGGAATTCTCTACCACAGAAAGTTGTTGAGGCCAATTCACTAGATATATTCAAAAAGGAGTTAGATGTAGTCCTTACTACTAAGGGGATCAAGGGGTATGGTGAGAAAGCAGGAATGGGGTACTGAAGTTGCATGTTCAGCCATGAACTCATTGAATGGCGGTGCAGGCTAGAAGGGCCGAATGGCCTGCTCCTGCACCTATTTTCTATGTTTCTATGTTTCTTTGTCAACAACAACAACAACTTGTACTTACATAGCGCCTTTAATGTAGTGAAACACCCCAAGATGCTTCGCAGGAGTACTACGCGATAGAAATTTGGCTTACTGACCTGACTCCTGACATCCATGCACGTGGACAGCTTTACACAAAGAGGCTGTGGAATTCATGCTCAGAGTTAGAGGTTGAGGCAGAAACTCTATCAACATTCAATAATACATCGGATAGGTGAATTACGGAAAGAGGTTTAAGGGATACAGGGTAGATGCAGAGCGGATGTTTCTCCTTGTGGGGGAATCTAGAACTAAGGGGCATAGTTTCAGAATAAGGGGTCGGCCACTTAAAACGGAGATGCGGAGGAATTTCTTCTCTCAGAGGGTTATAAATCTGTGGAATTCTCTACCCTGGAGAGCTATGGAGGTTGGGTTATTGAATATATTTAAGGTGGAGATAGAGAGATTTTTGAATGATAATGGAATCAAGGGTTATGGGAAGCGGGCGGGGAAGTGGAGTTGAGGCCTAGATCAGATCAGCCATGATCTTATTAAATGGCGGAGCAGGCTCGAGGGGCCAAATGGCCTACTCCTGCTCCTGTTTCTTATGTTCTTATATGCGAACAGGGTGGGCAAATGTGGTTAGAGCTAACACCAAGAGGGTAAACGCCAATATGGGTTGGTTGGGCCGAATGACCTCTTTCTGTATTGCAACTTCTATGGCTGCAGCTCTATGCAGTAGCCAGGGATCTTTGGCTGATTCATTTCCACTTCTCTGGCATTGAGGATACTCTCATGCAATAGCTAGCAGATGGTTAGAGAACAATCCCTCCTGCACCCCAGCTGAACTCTGGGACCATCCACATCTGTGTAGCTCAGTCCCACACCATTTACGGATGGAGATCAAAGAGCTCAGCTATATTTGTTTTGCAATGTATAATTTCCCCCTATGGATAAAGTAATTTTATGTGACTGAGTCATCAACCAAACTGAGTACAGTTCAACTGGGCTAATGTCTTTTACAGCCCGTCTCACGAAGAGAGGAAGACTTGCATTTATATAGCGCCTTTCGCAACTGCCAGACATCCCAAAGCATTTTGCAGCCAACTTTTTGGCGTGTAGTCACTGTTGTAATGTAGGAAACGTGGCAGCCAATTTGGGCAGAGCAAGATCCCACAAACAGCAATGTGATAATGACCAAACAATCTGTTTTTGGGTGATGTTGGTTGAGGAATAAATATTGGCCAGGACACCGGAGATAACGCCCCTGCTCTTCTCCGAAATAGCGCCATGGGATCTTTTATGTCCACCTGAGAGAGCAGACGGGGTCTTGATTTAACGTCTCATCCGAAAGACGGCACCTCCGACAGTGCAGCGTTCCCTCAGCAATGCAGTGACAGCCTAGATTTCTGTACTCAAATCCCTGGAGTGGGACTTGAACCCACAACCTTTTTGTGACTCAGAGGTGAGGGTGACCCATAGCTGACACTGCCATAAGGAGCCGAGGAAGGTCAGAATAAGAAAAAGGCAAATCAGCCCATCTGATACCGTTGCATTATTAGCTCCACGTACTGGGACGCCTCAGAGCAAGCGTGTCTCGCCTCTGCCTTGGCACCAAGCTTGTATTATACTCCTTTATTCCTTGTTGAATTGGAATCTGTCCATTTAATTTTTGAAAGTCTTAGCCAAGCTTGTACTCACTGCAGTAGCTTTCTATCTGTTCCAGTCCACTTGCAGTCACCAGGTCCTGTGTCATCAGAAGTGACGACAGTGCTGCCTCAGCACTCCTTTGCAAGGTCTGCACTGTAACTTTGCCTGTTTGGCATTGCAGAGGACACTGCTTGGAGAAGATGGGAACACTTTTGGCTAGACATTATGCCGTGCGATATTTAGAAAGAAAGAAAGACTTGGATTCATATAGCGCCTTTCACAACTACCAGATGTCTAAAAGCACTTTACAGCCAATGAAGTACTTTTGGAGTGTAGTCACTGTTGCAATGTGGGAAGCGCGGCAGCCGACTTGTGCACAGCAAGCTGCCACAAACAGCAATGTGATAATGACCAGATAAACGTTTTTGTTATGTTGATTGAGGGATAAATATTGGCCAGGACACCGGGGATAATTCCCCTGCTCTTCTTAGAAATAGTGCCGCGGGATCTTTTACATCCACCTGAGGGGCAAACAGGGCCTCGGTTTAATGTCTCATCCGAAAGACGGCACCTCCGACAGTACAGCGCTCCCTCAGCACTGCACTGGGAGTGTCAGCCTAGGTTTTTGTGCTCAAGTTCCTGGAGTGGGACTTGAACCCACAACCTTCTGACTCAGAGGTGAGAGAGTGCTACCCACTGAGCCACGGCTGACGTGAACTCAGTGTCCGAACTCAGAGCGATCTGGCAGACAGTTAGAGAACGACCTCTGTTCCAACCCAACGGAAATCTGGGACCATCCCAAAAATTACATGGCTCAAAATGCAGTGTGAGGGCCAAGCATTCACTGACTGTCAAAGAGGTCAGCTGTCAGTGTTCTGACCGGAATGCAATGTGGCATTCTTTACTCAGAGCGGTTTGAATGTGCAACTCGGTACCACTTGGAGTAGTTGAGGCGAATAGCACAGATGCAATTCAGAGGAAGCTAGATCAAAACAAGGGTGAAAGGAAGAGGAAGATATGTTGAGATGAAGGTGGGAGGAGGCTTGTGTGGAGCATAAACACCGGCAGAGACTGTTTGGGCCAAAGGGCTTATTTCTGTGCTGTAAATAAAATGCAATGAATGTGCGAGTTTACCATGTGCGAGTTTACCATGTCTGTTATTTTAAGCGAAGCATTAACCCGACTTCTAAGTTTTAAAATCCTCATGAGGGCCAATTTTCCATTTGCACAAAAGTGTGTTTTTTTCTGCCAACTATTTTCGATTAGAAATATAACTGGCAGTTGGAGGCCTGTAAATATAATGATGGATACTAGCTTGCATCGCTGATAGGGACACACTTAAAAATAACTCGGAAAGTAATTAATCATTAAAAAGCTTAACGATGCAGGGGGAAAAATTCGGTCACGCCTCATTCCGAGCGGTATCCTAGGTGGAGCGGTAATTTTAGCGCCTTGAAAAGGTTTGCGCCCTCCGCCCAGAAACTCATCATAATCAGGTGAGGAGCTGACTGGACCAGGTTGTCTAAACGAGCTGTTAAAGGGGAATAAAACAATTTAACTCTTACACACACACACACAAAAAAAAAGTGTTTGCCATGTTATATATGTGGACTTGTATTTACTCTGTACAGCCACCAGAGGGCTCATCCCCTGGAGTCCCAAGGGATCCCATAATCCCTTGGGAGCACAGGTATTTAAGGAGGCTTCACAGATTGGAGAGGCACTTGGGAGACCTGCAATAAAAGACTAAGGTCACACTTTACTTTGAGCTCACAGTGTTCAGTCTGACTCTTTCTCCATACACAACAAGCCGCTCAAGCTTCCAGCTTCACAGCACAATCCCAATTAACAGAGCCACAGGAAGCTCGAGTCATCACTTATTGTTGGTGGGGGTCAACAGGTCCATCTGATGAATGGCTCTCGTTGACTGCCAACAGTCTGTATTGCTAAGTTGTTCATCTGGGGGGTGAAATGGATGTGTGCTTTGGATGAGAAATCCACAGGTGTCTTTCCATTTCAAGCTCTAAGGGAAACTAGCTTCCAACTGGCTTCCATTCTTTGGGACTGCCAGTTCAGATTGCTTCTTGATCTGAAGTTGGGATTGAGTTAGTCACAGAAGGTTGGTCATTTTTCCAAAATTTAGCCACGCGGTTTTTTATTTGCAATCGCACTTTACACATCGGATACGAGGCTTGGGATCCTTTTGCTGGTTCGGTAATATTAACTCTTTCTTTCTCAAGACCTCAAAAATCCTTTACCTCCCTCACTTTAAGTGTCAGCCGTGGCTGAGTTGGTTGTGGGTTCAGGTCCTACTCCAGAGACTTGAGCACAAACATCTAGGCTGACACTCCCAGTGCAGTGGTGAGGGAGCGCCGCACTGTCAGAGGTGCCGTCTTTTGGATGAGATGTTAAACCAAGTCTGCTCTCTCAGGTGGACATAAACAATCCTATTGCACTATAGAAGAGCAGGGGAGTTCTTCCCGGTGTCCTGGGCCAATATTTATCCCTCAACCAACATCACTAAACCAGGTTATCTACTCATTATCATATTGCTGTTTGCGGGAGCTTGCTGTGCGCAAATTGGCTGCCGCAATTACTGCATTACAACAGTGATGCAACTTCAAAAAAGTTAATATGCTATAAAGCACTTTGGGACATCTGGTGGACGTGAAAGTGCTATATAAATGCAAGTCTTTCTTTTCCCGCAATCATCTTGCAATCATCAAGATTAAAATAAACCAAGTTTGATGTCACCTACCCACTTGAATTGCCTTGGCATTTCCTGAGGCTGTAAATGGTGCCAGGTAAAATTATGGTATAAACACTAAAAATGCACATATCAAATTCTATGTCCATTACTTTAAAGGAAGCTTTAAATATGTTAACATCCTCGATTAAATAATGAACAAAGGAATACAAACACATCAAGTGATGCTATTATAATATGAATACTTGTCATTTCCATTCCCTACTCTTTTGAATTGTAAGAAATTAAAAATTAGGAACACAACTGGATAGTGAAAGGGACTTGCATTTATATAGCGCCTTTCATGACTACTGGACGTCTCAAAATACTTTACAGCCAATAAAGTGCTTTTGAAGTACAGTCACTGTTGTAATGTGGGAAACTCAGCAGCTAACTTGCACACAGCAAGCTCCCACAATCAGCAATGTGATAATAACCAGATAATCTGTTTTTAGTGATGCTGATTGAGGGATAAATATTGGCCAAGACACCAGGAATAACTCATACCGAGTCCCATTCACCCATCACCCCTACTCTTCTTTGAAATAGCACCATGGGATCCTTTAGGTCCACTTGAGAGAGCAGACAGGACCTTGGTTTAACATCTGAAAGACTACACCTCCAACAGTGCAGCACTCCCTCAGCACTGCAGTGTCAGCCTAGATTTTTTGTACTCACATCCCTGGGGTGGGACTTGAACCCACAACCTTGTGACTCAGAGGCAAGTGTGCTACCCACTGAGCCACAGCTACCCACTGCTCGAAAGTTCTTATATTTCATCCTTGATTTTGACCGCTCAATGACTTGAAACAATCTGTTTCCACCTGCCCTGTCCCATCATTTTAAAAGCTTCGATTATATTGGCCCGTCATCTGCGTTATTCTAATGAAAATAGATCAAACTTTTCAAGCTTTCTGAGATGTATGTGAAGCAGCAGCATGTCCACAATTATAATTTAAGTCTCATTGCCCTTTCAAACCTTTGCTTTCCTTCATCAATGCTTACTTGAGCTTTCAAAATAAATATGTAACAGATAGCCAGCCTCCAGCACATCTAAAAGTTATTCCATTATTGATTTTCTGCCATCTTTTCTATGACCACTAATAAAAACAAACCTATAAAAACCCTAATGGCACTGCACTGCATCACCAAGGCAACTGTTCAATCTTTCTCACGGTGGACCTGACACATCGCAAATCAACAGCAAAAACTTAGAACTGAAGGTCCCGTTCAATTCGCTCTCAAGCAAGACCAAGAGCTGGGTTTTCGGTTCTGCTGATTTCGGGGCGGTAATGGCGGTGGGGCGATAAAGTTTGCGCCCGGGAACAGTTTGCGCCTCAGTCAGCAAAATTCATCAGCTGGGCCCTGAGTGTGGGGCGAAGCGCTAAGGGAGGCGTTACACACCTATCTCAGGGTGCTAGGCCGGCTGAGCATGGGAAGATCCCGAGCTAAACAGCTGGCCTCGGAGCGCTCTGAGAGAGGCCTGGGGAGAGAAAAAACCTGAAAAAAAAACACCAGCAACATTCCCAATACATAACTCACACCACCACAAAAAAAAAATCGCAAAAAAAAATAATAAAACACAATCACACTTACCTGAGGTGGACATTACTGACCTCACTGCGGCCACTACAGCTCGGACCTCCCGCTTTCACGGGTGGTCCCACTAGGGGGCGCTATGGAACGCTACGGGTTGGGCGGGGAGTCACAAATCGAGCCGGTGTCGCAACCAGGGGCGTTGCACACCGGCTCGCCTCTCCCAGGCGGTAATGCTCAGCGCCCCGCCGAAACCGACCCCAAATACCCTGGCGGGGCGCTGGAAGCTGGCCGCCCGCCCGGAAGAGCTCACCGCCACCATTGCCGCTCCTCCGGGGCGCTAACCGGCGCAGCAGAAGCCTGAAAATCCAGCCCCAAGAGTAATGAGTTAAGTAACGTGGCGGAGCAGTCGGTATTCCACATGCAAGCCCGTTTATCCCGCGGGATGGTGGTCAGAGCACCAGTGGCATCACCAAGGCAACTGTTCAAACAAGTCATCGAAAAATGCGCCTGCCACTTTAAGTCATTGACTGCATATCTTGCTCAATGCCTGGGGAAAAGGCCCATGCACTGGAGCCACACACGAACTGCATGGATGAGAACTTAGCCCGCTTATAACCAGAAACAAGGAGCAAAAACCCCACAGGACCAAGAGGAAGCCATTCACGTTTGCCTCCCGAGACCAGCCGGCGGCCCACCTCAGGAGGTTGGTCTCAGTACCCCTGGAGACATCCGCACTGCCTCATTTATCTTGTACTGCTGCCCCAAGAAGTAGAACGTGAGAAAATAGACATGGACGAAACTCAATCAGGAAAGCAAGAGCTTCTAGTGACAGAATGAAACACGGGCCTTTGGCCACACAGATCTTATCTGCTTTTCTTCCCTTCGGGTTTTCCAGGCCCATCCACCTCCTACAACCAGGAGCGCAAGGTGCAGCACGCACCCAGGTCTCTGCTTTCCGTGACATGCGGTTAGAAGGTGTGCAACAGCAGCCCAGGGTAGGGCTCGGCCTAAACTTCAGCCAATGTTGTTCAGACTGCAAGCAAAGTTCCTTTGGCTACAAGTACCTCAGGCATGTGGCAGACCTTGTTACGGGTGATCCAATCACCCAAAGGGAAATGCGATGCGGGACGGGTTTTCGGCTCCTCTGCGCTCCGTTTTTCGCCCCCCGGAGCGGCGGCAATGGCGGCGGTGAGGTGTTCTGGGCGGGCGGTCAACCTCCCGCGCCCCGCAGCGATCCTCGGGTCGGGTTTAGTGGCGGCGTGAAGCAGCACCGCCTGGAAGAGCTGCGCCCGATGTGCAACGCCCCTGGTTGTGACACCGGCGCGAGTTTTGACTCTTTCCCGACTCGCACACCCCACGGCGTGCCCCGCAGTGAATGCCAGGGTGGTCCAACGATACCGGCAGCGGAGAGGTGAGGAATGGACTCCTAAGGTAAGAGATTGTATTTTCTTTTCATTTTTTTTTTTTGAGATTGTGTTGTGGTGGCGTGGGCAACGTTTTGGGAATGTTTCTGTGGCTTTTTATTAGGTTTTATTCCCTCCCCCCTCCAGGCGTCTCTGGGAGCGCTCCCGGCCCGGCTCTTTAGTTCGGGAGTTTCCCATGCTAACGCCCCAAGAGAGATGTACAACACCTCCCTTAGTGCTGCGCCTCTTGACACAGGGCCCAGCTGCCCAATGTTACTGACTGAGGCGCAAACTGTTCCCGGGTGCTAACTTTACCACCCCGCTGCCATTACCGCCCCAAAAACATCAAAGCTGAAAATCTAGCCCAATGACTTGTTTTATAACGCATTGCAACAGACATCAAAATTTCTCAGGGATGAGGTGCGACAGGTGTCATACACTCCTCATTTTGCACAGTATTTTCTCCCATTCTACTCAGTTCACCAGTGCTACTTTAGGCTATGAATGAGCAACCTAGCACTGTTACGTCTGAGTCAGCAACTATGGGTGTCACAGAGTGGGATGAATTACAGGGGAAGCTAAACATGTACATGAGGGAGAAAGGAATAGAAGGTTACGCCGATAAGGTTAAAAAGGAAAAAAAGACTTGCATTTATATAGCGCCTTTCATGACATCAGGTGGTCCTGAAGCGCTTTACACCCAACGAAGCACTTTTGAAGTGTAGTCACTGTTGTACTGAAGGGTAAAGTAATTGGGAGGTGGCTCATGTGGAGCATAAACACTGGGTAGACCAGTTGGGATAAATGGCCTGTTTCTCTGCTGTAAATTCAAATTACATCTATGATTTGGATCATCACATTGCACTGCTTGGTAAACTTTCACCTTCCAACCTCTTTCACCATTGCTACTGTTTTCATATTTATCCCTGTGAATGTTCTCTTGTTACCTACACCTTCCACTGTGCTTTTTTTACTCCTGGCATCTCATCTGTGTTAAAATCAAAATGCATCTCCTACTTACTTTTTTTTTTATTCGTTCCTGGGAGGTGGGCACCGCTGCCAAAGCCAACATGATTCTTTCTCAAATCATTGCTAACTTCCCTCAGCATTGCCCTTCCACTGACAATGGTGAGCCGCCTTCTTGAACCGCTGCAGTCCGTGTGGTGAAAGTACTCCCACAGTGCTGTTAGGGAGCGGAGTTATAGGATTTTGACCCAGTGACGATGAAGGAATGGGTGATATATTTCCAAGTCAGGATGGTGCGTGACTTGGAAGGGAACTTGGTGGTGATGGTGTTCCCATGCACTTGCTGCCCTTGTCTTTCTGGGTGATAGAGGTCGCGGCTTTGGGAGATGCAGTCAAAGAAGCCTTGGCGAGTTGCTGCAGTGCATCTTGTAGACGGTACACACTGCAGCCACAGTGCGCCGGTGGTGGAGGGAGTGAGTGTTTAAGGTGGTGGATGGGGTGCCGATCAAGCGGGCTGCTTTGCCCTGAATGGTGTTGAGCTCCTTGAGTGTTGTTGGAGCCGCACTCATCCAGGCAAGTGGGGCGTATTCCTCACACTCCTGACTTGTGCCTTGTAGATGGTGGAAAGGCTTTGGGCAGTCAGGAGGTGAGACACTCACCACAGAATACCTAGTCTCTGACCTGCTCTTGTAGCTGCTGTACTCTAGCTCATTTTTTCTCAAATTATTGCTAACTTCCCTCAGCTTTACCTTCCACCTACAATCTTCAAGTCTTTAAAACTTAAGTTTGGCCACGCCCACACACACTGGTCTTCCCTCCTACTCTTCTCAACTCTGGTGGTGTTCTGCATGTTGACCCTTTCACTTTGGATTCTCAACAAGAAAAAGGAACTTTATACAGACAGCGCTCCCTTAAGCCTTGAAAAACTATCACCAATTGCCGTGAATACAGTTTCAATCATTTCACTGAAAATGAAAATGAATGGCCTTTCTGACTCAGCATGGATAAAAGCCTTGCCGTGGCTCACAGACTCGGAGCTTTAGACCTATTTTAAAAATTTGCTTTTAAGCAGTCTTGAAAGAAGTTACATGAAGCAAGCAGTTTCACCACTTTTTAATGTCACGGTGAGTAAGTAAGGAATAGTTATTGTGCTCAATGCAGAATACGGTTATTGTAATGTATTTGCTTCATGGGTTCTTTGCTGAAGAATTCAGAGCAACACGTTGCTATTAAGAACTAGTTGGCTTATTAAAAAATGTTTAACAATCACACTACACTTTATCAAATCATCCACTCAGCTCACAACTGCATACCTCATCTTGGATGATCTAGACCCAACTGGCTGGGGTTTTATTGAGTCTTGTGATCATCACATGATTGGCTAAGCCACTCACAATGCAACAGCTCTACAAACCTGTGAGCATACTCACAGGTGTGTACATTACAGTTACAGCTACTGTACTGGAGTAAACAGAGTCATCATCATCGAGGAAGACTTGCTTCCACACTAGAAATGAGTTCTCAGGTGACTGAAGAGTCCAATGCGGGACCTACAGTCTCTGTCAGAGGTGGGGCAAATGGTGGTTGAAGGAACGGGTGGGTGGGGTGCCTGGGTTGCCACACGCTCCTTCCGCTGTCGACGCTTGGCTTCAGCTTGCTCTCAGTGAAGAGATTTAGGTCAGGTTGGTGGAAGACCTTTGTCTTACGGATGTTTAGTGTAAGGCCCGTGCTCTCGTATGCCTCGGTGAAGGTATTGACGATGGCTTGGAGTTCGGCCTCCGAGTGTGCGCAGACGCAGGCCTTGGATCTGGCCTGGAGGCGGGGGGAGGTTGAACAGTTTCCCGTTTGTCCTGTGATTTATCTCCACTCCAGCGGGGAGTTTGCCGAGGGTGAGATGGAGCATTGCAGCAAGGAAGACCGAGAAGAGCGTTGGTGCGATGACGCAGCCCTGCTTGACCTCAGTCTGTATGTGGAATGGATCTGTGGTGGATCTGTTGGTCACGATCACGGCTTGCATGTCATCGTGGAGCATGTGGAGAATGGTGAAAAACTTTTGAGGGCAGCTGAATCTGAGGAGGACGTTCCATAATCCCTCACGGTTGACAGTGTCGAAGGCTTTTGTGAGGTCGAAGAAGGCCATGTGCAGGGATTGGTGCTGTTCCCTGCATTTCTCTTGTATCTGCCGCGCGGTGAAGATCATGTCCATTGTGCCCCTTAGTGAGCGGAATCCGCATAGCGACTCTGGGAAGAGTTCTTCAACCACAGGAAGAAGGCGATTGAGGAGGATTCTTGCAATTACTTTCCTGGTGGTCGATAGCAGGGGGATTCCTTTGTAGTTACCGCAGTCAGACTTGTCACCTTTCTAGTCATGATTACAGCGTCTCCAAGATCTCCTGGCATGATCTCCTCCTTCCAGATAAGAGAGATGAGGTCATGGATCCGCGCCAGTAGTGCTTCTCCGCCATGTTTTAGTGTTTCGGCGGGGATTCCATCTGCTCCTGATGACTTGTTGTTCTTCAGTGGTCGGATGGCCTTTTCAACCTCATGCCGGGCTGGGGTTGTGCTGAGATGTTGGCATGCTGCGGGATGGAGTCGAGGATACTCATGTCAAAGACAGAGTCTCGGTTAAGGAGATCCTCGAAGTGCTCCTCCCAGCGGGCACTGACTACATCTTTGTCCTTGATGAGCACCTCTCCGTTCTTGACCTGTAATGGGTTAGGGCCTTGGGTGCTTGGGCCGTAGGTCATCTTGATTGCGCTGAAGAATACTCACACGTCGTGGTTGTCGGCTAGCGACTGGATTTCTTGAGCTTTCTTCACCCACCATCTGTTCATTAGGTCACGGGTTTTCAGTTGGACCTCGGCCTTCAGACGTCTGTAGAGCTGCTTTCTTGCCCTTGAGTTGTGTTGCTGTTTCCAATCCAAGAATGCCTTGCGCTTGTGGCTTATTTGCTGCTGGATCTCCTGGTCATTCTCGTTGAACCAGCCTTGGTGTTTCCTGGTCGAGTGACCGAGCGTCACTTCGCAGGTGCTAATTATGGAGGCCTTGAGGGTTGACCAGGCCCTGTGGACACTCTGCGTCTCTGGGTCACTGGGAGTCGTCAGGTTGGTAGCGAGGCGCTGGCTGAATAGGGCTTTCTTTGCAGGATCTTTGAGTGGACCAGAGTTGATTTTCCTGCAGCATTGTTTCTGTTGTCATCGCTGTTTTGGGGCAATGTTAATGGTGATGCCAGAGTGAATTAGGCAGTGGTCCATCCAGCAGTCGTCAGCTCCTGTCATAGCACGGGTGATGTGCACATCTTTGCGGTCCCTCGCTCGGTCGATGACGTAGTCTAGCAGATGCCAGTGCTTGGAGCAAGGATGTTGCCATGTAGCTTTATATTTGTCCTTCTGACAGAACAGGGTATTAGTTATGGCAAGGCTGTGTTCTAAGCATTTCGTCAGGAGGAGGTTGCCATTGCAGTTGGCTTTCCCTACCCCCTCTCTGCAGATCATGTCTCCCCAGAGGTCTGTGTCCTTTCTAACTCTGGCATTAAAGTCACCGAAGAGGATCAGCTTGTCGCTCGTTGGGACTCGGGACAGGGATTGTTCGAGGCTGGAGTAGAATTCCTTTTTGGTCTCGTCTATAGCTTCCAGTATTGGGGCGTACACACTAATGACTGTAGCGCACTGGTTCCGGGATAGGGTGACCCGAAGAGTCATGAGGCGTTCGTTTATCCCACGGGGGAGTCTTTGAGATGGCCCACTAGTTCGTTTTTTACGGCGAAACCCACCCCATGGAGGCAGCGTTCTGCTTCTGGTTTGCCTTTCCAGAAGAAGGTGTAACCTCCACCTTGTTCCTTGAGCTGGCCTTCCCCTGCCCGCTGGGTCTCACTTAGGGCAGTGATGTCAATGTTGAAGTGCTCGAGTTCCCGGGCAACGATAGCGGTGTGGCGTTCCGGTCTGTCACTGTTAGGGTTGTCCGTGAGGGTCCTGATGTTCCAGGTCTCGAACTTCATCTTAAAGTGTGAAAGATGCCTGTGCATGAGTTCTTTTAACGTGGGGTGACCATTGCACACCAGCGACCACGCGTGCCTGACAGAGCAAGGTCTTGGTCCAGTGGCAAGGGGATCTAAGATGACTGGAGACCAGGCACTGCTGTATGGGCCTAGCTCATACACACACACACACATACTCTTGCTGTCCTCCTACCTCCTTCCCACAGGGCCCCTATCCCTGGGTTTCGAAGGACTCAATGGCGGTCTCACGAACTCGCTGTTAGCCCGTGCCGCGCCGCTCCTGGGCCACAACCCCGCTGCTGTCCTCAGACCTCCCACTGTCCTCCAACCTCCAAACTCCCTCTGTCCTCTGACCTACCGCTGTCATCCAACCTCCTGCTGTTCTCTGACCTCCGACCTCCCACTGTCCTCCGACCTCCAAACTCCCTCTGTCCTCTGACCTACCGCTGTCATCCAACCTCCTGCTGTTCTCTGACCTCCGACCTCCCGCTGTCCTCTGACCTCCCGCTGTCCTCCGACTTTCCTCTGTCCTTCGACATCCCTCTGTCCTCCGACCTCTTTTGGGCCCTGACCTGACCGCTGGTCTCCACCTCACACCAAGAGTCACCAACCAATCCGCTACCTGGGATGCTGTGACGTTCGGTTTGTAGCTCACTTTGCCTTTGCCGCACTCTCAGGCTGGCTCGCGCTGCTCCCTGCGGTGGCCGGCTCCTGCCGATAGCATGCTGGGTCCTGGGGCTCTCCTCCTTTATGCCTCCTGTTCCGCTGCTGTTTCCCCTCCGATCGGCTCCCGAGGACCCAGCACCGATATGAATACACTATCCAGCAGGCGTCACTGGACAGCAACTACCAGAGCAAATGTTTATTCTCCATGGCCTCCGACACCAATTGCAAAGCCTCAACTCATTGGAGTTTGACTCTGGACCATCCCAGGTCTCTGTGGTACAGGACTACATCAAGCGGTGCACTAATCGTTTGAGCCAGCAGCAATCCTTTGAAACAGTCGCGCGAATTTCAATAGACAAGAAATTGCAGGTAGCACCTCCAGCAGTTCTGCGATAACCCTGCCGCTGGATGCGGAGATGGTCTTGGAACAATGCGCTGATGATATAAAGGCCCCGTTCGGAGGATTTGTTTAACGACACGACAGGGGAAAATTCCGTTGCGCCCCGTTTGGGGGCGGTATCATCTGGGAGGCGGGACATTTCTAGGCACTAAACTCGGGTTACCTCCCCCAAAATAACATGCTCCACTTCCTTTCTGGGCCGGTCGTGGGGCAGACGGGTTGGGAACGGGGCTCTGCCGCATAGGAGGGGCTCTTCCCTGAGTTAAAGGGAAGGGCCCAAGCTGCAAACGCTGCAGTATAAAAATGGGCCCCATGGACCACTGGGGAGTGAGGGTTGCCGTACCAACAGCCAGGCACTCAAGCAGAGTGCGGAGCTGACCGATCGCAGCACAGACCCCGCGATCGAAACACCAACAGGCCGCAGCAAAACATCCGAGGATTTTATTTTCTCCAACCAATGCACCTCCCCTTTAACTATCGCCCCGCGAGTGGCCGGCCGCCCAGTTCACGACCCCTGAAGCAGTCGCTGCCATCGCCCGGCGCAGCTTTACTGGGCGATACCCAATTTAGCGTCCGAAGGCGCTAACGAGGCGCTGTGCACGGTGTTGATGCCGTCATCGCCGGTGCAGCGGAGTGGGGCGCAGCGTGTTACCACTGCCGCTAAACTCTCACGGAATCTAGCGGGAGTCGTTAGTGACACCGTGTCTGGGTGAAAAGTCATCTGTGTCCCGTTAGTGCCCGCCGGGGTCGCTACTGGGAGGTGTAAACAACCCGAATTTCTAAGCCCTAATGTTACAAAAAGTCTCAAGTTTAATGCGACTGTGTCCTGAGGTACTTCGAGAGTTCCAGTTACATGTTACATAGAGTTACATAGCGAGAAACATTGATTATAGTTTTATAATTTTAGCTCCGGGTGATGTTTACCGCCTCCAAACGGGACTTTGATTTTTAACGCCCTAAGAGGGGAGTAGAGCGCTGAAGGAAGTGTTCCCCACTCCTCTTAGGCGCTAAGGTTGAATGGTGGGGCACCAGCGCGGGAGCGCTAACGAAGTTGTGGCGTTAGGAATCTGGTATCCCAGCGCCTAAAGGGGAGGTCAGCTGAACCACCTGAAGAGTCAAAATGAAAGCAAGGGAGGTGCCTTTAACATTTTTAAACATGAGACAAAGCTAAACAAACCTAAATAAAGACAATGTAAAGGATAAAAACCTCACCTTCCAACCGCTCGCCTGATGATCTGTTTCAGTATCGGCCCGGGAAGTTCAGGAACTCCTGTTTTCTCGGGCCCGATTCTCACCAGGCGCTAAAGCAGGTGGACCCATTGAAGGTCCCGACCGTGGCGCCACGGGGGCGTTGCATGCGCATTGACGTCACCAAGTGGGCGGCGCTAGAGTGCGCAGCGCTAATTGTTAGCGCCGCTGCTAGACCTCCAATCAGATTCTCGGAAGGCGCTGACATCACTACGCTCCGGCGGTAAGCGCTTAGCGTCCCTCTCGGGCGCTAACGGTTGGCACTGTTCCATTCAATCTTTCGCCCATCGAGTCTAGAGCACAAAATCCGGCCTGACAGGTCCATGCTGGCATTGATGCTCCACACGAGCCTCCTCACAGCCGTCTTCATCTCACCCTGCCAGCATATCCTTCTATTCCTTTCTCCCTCATGTGTTTATCCAGCTTCCCTTTGAACTCATCTGTGCTATTCACCTCAACCACTCCTTATGGTAGCAAGTTCCATACTCTAATCACTCTGTGGGTAAAGAGGTTTCTCCTGAATTCACTGTTGGTCTCTCCCACAAGAGGAAACATCTTCTCCGCGTCTAAAATTATCAAGGGTGTTTGATAACAACAACAACTTGCATTTATACAGCGCCTTTAATGTAGTGAAACGTCCCAAGGCGCTTCACAGAAGTACAATGAGATTTTTAAAAATTTGACTCCGAGCCGCATAAGTAGAAATGTAAAGACCTCCATCAGGTCACCCATCATCCTTCACTTTTCTAAAGCACAGAGCCCCAGCCTGTTTGGCCTTTTAACATAGAAACATAGAAAATAGGTGCCGGAGTAGGCCATTCAGTCCTTCGAGCCAGCACCACCATTCAATATGATCATGGCTGATCATGCAACTTCAGTACCCCATTCCTGCTTTCTCACCATACCCCTTGATCCCTTTACCTATAAGGGCCACATCTAACTCCCTTTTGAATATATCTAACGAACTGGTCTCAACAACTTTCTGTGGTAGAGAATTCCACAGGTTCACAATTCTCTGAGTGAAGAAGTTTCTCCTCATCTCGGTCCTAAATGGCTTACCCCTTATCCTTAGACTGTGACCCATGGTTCTGGACTTTCCCAACATCGGGAACATTCTGATAAGTGTATCCTCCCAGTTTTGGTATCATCCCTGTCTGAAGTAAAAATAAAAGGGGGAAGGTGGCTCAACCATGGCTAACAAGGGAAATTAAGTATAGTATTAAAGCCAAGGAAGAGGCATATAATTTGGCTAGAAAAAGCAACAAACCTGAGGACTGAGAAAAATTTAGAATTCAACAGAGGAAGACTAATGGTTTAATTAAGAGGGGGAAAATAGAGGACGAAAGGAATCTTGCAGGGAACATAAAAACTGACTGCAAAAGCTTCTATGAATATGTGAAGAGAAAAAGGTTAGTGAAGACATACGTAGGACCATTCCAGTCGGATTCAGGTGAATTTATAATGGGGAACAAAGAAACGGCAGACCAATAGAACAAATACTTCGGTTCTGTCTTCAAGAAGGAAGACACAAATAACCTTCCGAATGAGTAGGGGACAGTAGGTCTAGTGAGAAGGAGGAACTGAAGGATATTCTTATCAGGCGGGAAATTGTGTTAGGGAAATTGATGGGATTGAAGGCCGATAAATCCCCAGGGCCTCATAGTCTGCATCCCAGAGTACTTAAGGAAGTGGCCATAGAAATAGTGGATGCATTGGTGATCATTTTCCAACAGTCTATTGACTCTGGATCAGTTCCCAGACTGGAGGGTAGCTAATGTAACACCACTTTTTAAAAAAGGGGGGAGAGAGAAAACGGGTAATTATAGACCAGTTAGCCTGACATCCATAGTGGGGAAAATGTTGGAATCAATCATTAAGGATGAAATAGCAGCGCATTTGGAAAGTAGTGACAGGATTGGACCAAGTCAGCATGGATTTATGAAGGGGAAATCATGCTTGACGAATCTTCTGGAATTTTTTGAGGATGTAATTAGCAGAATGGACAAGGGAGAACCAGTAGATGTGGTGTATTTGGACTTTCAAAAGGCTTTTGACAAGGTCCCGCACAAGAGATTGGTGTGCAAAGTCAAAGCGCATGGTATTGGGGGTAATGTACTGACGT
This sequence comes from Pristiophorus japonicus, assembly GCF_044704955.1. Classification (NCBI taxonomy): domain Eukaryota; kingdom Metazoa; phylum Chordata; class Chondrichthyes; family Pristiophoridae; genus Pristiophorus; species Pristiophorus japonicus. Next base: position 28,751,172 of record NC_091997.1, on the reverse strand, counting down.
GGATAGAGAACTGGTTGGCAGACAGGAAGCAGAGAGTCGGGATAAACGGGTCCTTTTCAGAATGGCAGGCAGTGACTAGTGGAGTGCCGCAGGGCTCAGTGCTGGGACCTCAGCTCTTTACAATATACATTAACGATTTAGATGAAGGAATTGAGTGTAATATCTCCAAGTTTGAGGATGACACTAAACTGGGTGGCGGTGTGAGCTGTGAGGAGGATGCTAAGAGGCTGCAGGGTGACTTGGACAGATTAGGTGAGTGGGCAAATGCATGGCAGATGCAGTATAATGTGGATAAATGTGAGGTTATTCATTTTGGGGGCAAAAACGCGAAGGTAGAATATTATCTGGATGGCGGCAGATTAGGATTAGGAGTTGCAACAAGACCTGGGTGCCATGGTTCATCAGTCACTGAAAGTGGGCATGCAGGTACAGCAAGCAGTGAAGAAGGCAAATGGTATGTTGGCCTTCATAGCTAGGGGATTTGAGTATAGGAGCAGGGAGGTCTTACTGCAGTTGTACAGGGCCTTAGTGAGGCCTCACCCGGAATATTTTGTTCAGTTTTGGTCTCCTAATCTGAGGAAGGACGTTCTTGCTATTGAGGGACTGCAGTGAAGGTTCACCAGACTGATTCCAGGGATGGCTGGGCTGTCATATGAGGAGAGACTGGATCAACTGGGCCTTTATTCACTGGAGTTTAGAAGGATGAGAGGGGATCTCATAGAAACGAATAAAATTCTAACGGGACTGGACAGGTTAGATACGGGAAGAATGTTCCCGATGTTGGGGAAGTCCAGAACCAGGGGACATAGTCTTAGGATAAGGGGTAGGCCATTTAAGACTGAGATGAGGAGAAACTTCTTCATTCAGAGAGTTGTTAACCTATGGAATTCCCTGCCGCAGAGAGTTATTGATGCCAGTTCATTGGATATATTCAAGAGGGAGTTAGATATGGCCCTTACGGCTAAGGGGATCAAGAGGTATGGAGAGAAAGCAGGAAAGGGGTACTGAGGGAATGATCAGCCATGATCTTATTGAATGGCGGTGCAGGCTCGAAGGGCCGAATGGCCTACTCCTGCATCTATTTTCTATGTTTCTATGTTTCTATCCTTGTGAAGCTATTACTGCACCTTCTCCCGTGCCACCATATCCTGTTTGTAATACGAAGACCAGAACTGCGCACAGCACTCCAAGTGTGGTCTAACCCAGGTTCATTATAAATTCAACATCACTTCTCTGCTTTTCAATTCTATCCATCTAGAAATGGACCCCAGTTAGCTTGGTTTGCTTTTAAATAGCCTTATTAACCTGCATCCCTTCTTTTAATGATGTGATTATCTGTACCCCTAGATCCCTTTGCTCGTCTAACTCATTCAGACTCTTGCTATCCGAGCAGTATGTGGTCTCCTTATTCTTCCTGCCAAAATGTAACATCGACAGCACAGACAGAGGAGGACCAGTGGGTTGGCCTGTACAAATAAACTGAATGTCAAAGTAGTCCAGCAGCAATCATTGCCGTATAACCTCGAGCTAGGAAAATAATGTAAAACAAGAATACATTTCCAGCAGTAATAAGCCATCTGGAAACAAAACGTCGAGCCTTTTTATGTCATGTTTAATAAGTGGCTCATTCCCAGAGTAGGGCTTAAGTGTTCCTTCAGCGTTTCAACTCTTTCTTTCAACAACTTGAAGCCAGCTGCAGTGGTCAAGGCAAGCAGCTTATGGACCTTTCATCATCATCATAGGCGGTCCCTCGTGTCGAGGATGACTTGCTTCCACGCCAAAAAGGGATGAGTTCACAGGTGTTTCAATGAAGGACATAATATTCCAGGTCCTGAACTACATCCTGAAGGGTGGAAGATGCCTGTGTGTGGATTTTTTTAACGCATGGTGGCCATTGCACACGGGCCACCACACGGACTTGACAGAGCTTGGTCTTGGTCCAGTGGCAAGGGCTAACCAAGACGACCGAAGGCCAGTTCTTCTGACAACACACACATAAAAGCGGAAGATTCATAATATAAATGGTGAATCTATCTTGGACCTTTATTGCAAGGGGGATGAAATATAAAAGTAGGGAAGTCCTGCAGCAAATGTACATTGGGCGTTGGTGAGACCACACCTGGAGTACCGCGTACAGTTTTGGTTTCCTTATTTAAGGAGGGGTATACTTGCATTGGACGCAGTTTTGAGAAGGTTCATGAGGTTGATTCCTGAGATGAAGGGGTGGTCTTATGAAGAAAGGTTGAGCAGGTTGGGCCTATACTCAATGGAGTTTAGAAGAATGAGAGGTGATCTTATTGAAACATATAAGATTCTGAGAGGTAGATGCAGAGAAGATGTTTCCCCTAATGGAAGAATCTAGAACTAGGGGGCATAGTTTCAGAATAAGGGGTCGGCCATTTAAAATGGAAATTAGGAGGTATTTCTTCTCTCAGCGGGTGGTGAATCTTTGGAATTCTCTGCCCCAGAGAGCTGTGGAGGCTGGGTCATTGAATATATTTAAGGCGGAGATAGACAGATTTCTGAATGATAAGGGGGGTCAAGGGTTATGGGGAGCAGGCTGGGAAGTGGATTTGAGGCCAAAATCAGATCAGCCATGATCTTATTGAATGGCGGAGCAGACTCGAGGGGCCAAATGGCCTACTCCTGCTCCTATTTCTTATGTTCCTATGTTAACTGTGGCTACTGACTCTTCGGCGTTAATCCTGTGACTATAAAACTAAAACTGACCTGTAGAGAATGTGCAAGATTCAATTCCCAGGCTACCCTCCGGCAGAGCGGCAGTGAGGATGGGCTTCGGCACTCATCGGGCTCAGTCGAGGGAAGTTTGCCTGAGTTTACCTACTCCGCATTGCGGTGCAGTGACCCCGGTTTTGAAGCAGGTGTGTGCAGACACTGGATGAGGACATGGTCGGGGTCGGAGGCGATACTTCCACAGTCAAAATCAAACAGAAACCTGGCTTAGATGTAAAACATTCTCTGTGTTCCGATAATTATCCTCAACCCTAACTTCAGTTGAACACACTTAATAGATTAGGTTGGCATTTCAAATGCTCATAACAGCCAGCTTGCTGGCCTTTCATTAAACCATCAATTCAATGGTAAATACTGCCCAGTTGTGAAGAGTTTCATACCATGGATTTCATCATCATCATCAAAGGCAGTCCCTCGAAGCGAGGATGACTTGCTTCCATGCTAAAAAGGGATGAGTTCGCAGGTGTTTCAATGTTCCAGATCCCGAACTATATGTTGAAGGGTGGAAGATGCATGTGCGTGGATTTTTTTAACATGTGATGACCGTTGCACACCAGCCACCACACGGGCTTGACAGAACTAGGTCTTGGTCCAGTGGCAAGGATTACCCAAGACGACTGGAGACCTGCTCTGCTGCACGGACCTAGTGCGCACACATATTGCAGTGTGTGCTGGTTCGTGCTACCCCTGGGCCCTCGCCTCTTCTGAGCCCCGGTCACTTCCATCTACAAACTCTTGTCGCTCCTTCGCCCCTCCTGCTGTGCCTGCCCGCACTGCAGTCAGCGACCTGGCTTCGCAGCCGTCGCCCTCCTGCAGCAGCACGCGCTGCTCCCTGCAGTGGTATGCCACCGCACGCTGCTCCCTCTAATGGCCCTGGCCCGCTGATGGTCTTGCAGGCGGGGACCACGCCAATTTCCGGGCCGGGCCGCTGCACGCTCAACTCCCGGCATCAACTCTGTACTGGTCACCGATTCCATCTCTCTTCCTGGTCACTGTGTCGAACTGAACTCGACTGTTTTCAACCTCAAGGGTCCTGATGGTCAACCCGGGGCTGGGTTTTCAGACCCCACACTTTCTCTGTCAAAAAGACTTCCACCTCCCTAACCTCGCCCGTCACCATCACCACTTCAGCCCATCTGCCGCTGAAACCCTCATCCATGCCTTCGTCGGGTGTCAGCCCTGGCTCAGTGGGTAGCACTCGCGCCTCTCTGTCAGAAAGACGTGGGTTCAAGCCCCTCTCCAGGGACTTGAGCACATAATCCAGGCTGACACTCCAGTGCAGTACTGAGGGAGTGCTGCACTGTCAGAAGTGCCATCTTTCGATAGGACATTAAATCTTCCCTGTCAGGGGGAGATTAAAAATGCCAAGCTGCTATTGAAGAACAAGGGAGGTCTCCCAATGTTGGCCAACATTCGTTTCTCAACTAACAGCACCAAAACATTTATTTCATTTTCTATTGGTGAGACCTTATATTTACTGTCAATCGCACTGAAGCAGCCCAAAATTATTTCATTTAGGATCTGAGAGCTCTGTGTTCCTCCTACTTTGAACTCCTGCACTTCTCCCCACATTGGCACGTTCAATGGAAGTTTCAATCAATATTTCCATAAATTTTCAAACATTTTAAGCTGCTGAGACTATCAGATATTAGTTCTGTGATTTAGGATTTCTCTACTTGTAATGTATGTACCTGTAGAGGAAGAGCATCCGGGAGGGTGCTGAGCACCTCGAGTCTCATCGCCGAGAGCATGCAGAAATCAAGCGCAGGCAGCAGAAGGAGCGTGCGGCAAACCAGATTCCCCACCCACCCCTTCCTTCAACCACTGTCTGTCCCATCTGTGTCAGAGACTGTAATTCCCGTATTGGACTGTTCAGTCACCTGAGAACTCACTTTTAGAGTGGAAGCAAGTCTTCCTCGATTTCGAGGGACTGCCTATGAATGAATGACTTCTAACAGGTTGTGTGATGGTGGTGCGGTGGTAAGCATGGTTGCCTTCCAAGCTGTTGACCTGGGTTTGACTCCCAGCCATCACATCTCTTAATTTCTACTTGAGGATAAAATGATCCTCTGCTGACTCTGGTTGTAAGCAGTTCTTACAATAGCATCTCATGACTTTTAATATTAAAAGTTTAACTTGTTAATTTGTCGGTTTTAGTGCCCCCTTTAATCAACGGGCACTTGATTATTGGTTCAACAAAAATAGTTGTAGAGCTGTTGCTCTAACGGTACGCTCGCTACCTTCTGCGAGAGGTGGGCACTGGGGGAACTGGAGTGCATCACCCCCAGCAACCAAATTTTAATTTGATCTTTTAAGTTCCCTTTAAAGTTTTATTTGATAATTTGTGGGTTTTAGTCTGCCTTTAATAAGGGTCGGCTTTATGTTTTGTTATTTGAAAATTGTTGTAGAGCTGTTGCATTGTGAGTGGCCTAGCCGGTCATGTGATGTTCATAAGACTCAATAAAACCCCAGTCAGTTGGGTCTAGGTCATCCAGGATGAGATATGTAGTTTTGAGCCTAGTGGATGGACTGGTAATGTGTAGCGTGATTGTTAAACCTTTGTTAATAAACCAACTAGTTCTTAATAGCAATGTGTTGTTATTTTTTCTTAAGCAAAGAACCCATGAAGCAAATACATTACACTACCAATGAAGCAATGATGTTAAACATGTCCCTTACCAAAGCTCCTGGTTCACAAGGTTCAAACAGGGCAAGCCAGGGAATAAGAAACATCGGTGAGAATAGGACCAAGGGGCCTGGGCTTCGAGGGTTGGTGAGGCTGGCGGGAATGAGGTCACTGCCGGCAGGAGGGTGTCCGAAACTCGTGAGGAAACGCTCAGACCGCCGCTGGGGACCAATGAAAATGGTCAAGAATTGGAGGCGGGGACGGGGGACGCGGTGGGTAAAATCGCGAAGCTCTGCAAGCAGGGAAGGGAGGAATCCCAGGGCGGGCGAGGCCTATGGTACCCTGAAGGTGGCAGGATACTGTCTGTGTGTGGCAGCGTAAGCTGGCATTTTCGAGACTGTGCGGCCTGCAGTTAAATTAGCGTGAAATAATCGGGACACGGTTCACTATTTAAATCAGGCCCCTGGCTCCCCTTGGGGCGAGGGGGCAGCTTTCCTTCGCCAAAATTCAGGGGGGTTAAGATTGGGAGGGGGAGGGGGGTGGAAATGTGGCACAAACCAACCCACACCCTCCCCGTCGTTTTAAAAGGAAAAAAAAAATTGGATTTATATAGTGCCTTTCACAACCACCGGACATCTCAAAGTGCTTTACAGCCAATGAAGTACTTTTTGGCATGTAGCCACTGTTATAATGTGGGAAATGCAGCAGCCAATTTGCGCACAAGCAAGCTCCCACAAACAGCAATGTGATAATGAACAGATAATCTGTTTAGTGCCCTGTTTCCACTGACAAGATGGGGTTAAAATCAGGCTTGCAACGTGGGTTGAGACTGTCCCGGGCAGCAGTACTGAGGGAGTGCTGCAGTGTTGGAGGTGCTGCCCTTCAGATGAATCGAGGCCCTGTTTGTCTGTCCCAGGGTTTTCAGATGGAAGTTACTGCTCTGTTGGATGACTGAAGACTAGAGAGCTGTTCCTGCACTCAAGTTTAATATTTCTCTCTCAACCAGCATTGAAATAAAACGTAGATTAACTGAGCCTTTATCTCATTGCTATGTGTGCAAAATAACTGCTGCGTTTTATATAATAACAGTTAACCGTACTGCAAAGCGTGTGAATTGCTTTGACACATGTCTGATAGACAAGATAAATGCAAACTTTTCTTTCTAGCTGGAATCTAGCATTTGGCAGAAACATTTGAATATATTTTAAACTCTACTTACCTTCCTATCCTTACCTCCCCGTGAGCCTTTCCCCCGCTGGCCATTTTGGAGGTGGGAGAAACTTTATTTCAAAAATGCAATTTCCTGGGCTGGATTCCAACTCTAACAGTCCCTTTTTCAACCAAATGAAAAACCTTGTTTGCAGGGTAAAACGAAAGTGCCAATAATTAAACCCACAGGTATGGGAACGATGGGCTTCTTTTGTGTATCATTCTATGGCCTAGAAATTCGTCTCGGATGGTGGGTCGGAACGGGCGCTATCGGGTTGTCCGCCCGTTTACGCAGCGCCCGATATCCAATTCCATTGCAGTCAATAACTGGATATCATGCGCGTGTATAACGGGCCGATCTGATCCGATCCCGCCCATTCTGCACCACCGCACGAGGCAAATTTTTGATTCGTTTTAAATCGGATATTGCTAGTTTTTTGTCAACCAACGGTATTAAGGGATAGGGGGCAAAGGATATATGGAGTTAGGTCGCAGATCAACCATGGTCTCATTGAATGGTGGAGCAGGCTCGAGGGGCTGGATGGCCTCCTCCTGATCCTATGTTCCTATGTTCGCATTAACTTCATTACATTTGTCTGAAGAGATGGCTGTTGATGCCTGCACTCAGCACAGGTAAATATCAACTACCTTTGTCCCAGCCTGTTCCTTTCCTTTCTGATAGCTATTGAACTCCGTGAACCGTTCCTCTTGCATGTCCGCAGATCTCAGCATTTTCCAAGGAAATTGCTGCACTTTCTTATTTGTGCCTACGGGCTACTTTCTTATACGGAATTAGCTGTTCAGATATTTCAAAGCATTGATGAGCTGTTTCAAAATATTTTGGCCCAAAGCTACATTATGTTCAATGTTCACACAGCCTCAGTACGCTCAGAAAGTCACACAGCACGAGCAGAACTCCATCAAATTCTGCAAGCAGCCTAATTAGCCCGTACTTAGAAAAAGAAAGACTTGCATTTATATAGCGCCTTCCATAACCATCAAACGTCTCAAAACGCTTTACAGCCGATGAAGTACTTTTGGAGTGCAGTCACTGTTGTAATGTGGGAATTAACCCGAAGTTATTATCCAACCCCACTCACACCCCAAACCCGAACCGACTCTCACCGGGGACCCGGCCTGACCTCACTCCCACAGTCAGGTCACACATCCAACTTTAATTAACTAACAGCTGAGAAATCACTTATTCTCAATATGGAGAAGACAACATACTGTATATGTTTTTGTTTTTTTTAAGTTATAAATGAATTTGATAGATACTGATGCTCTGAAATAAATAAAGGTATGACCAGTGACTAGATACAGTGGGAGTTCCGAACTCAACCTTCTTTTCTATTATTCCTGTGCGAAGTTGTGTGATTTTGTCAATAATAGCCATTTAACACAATCTTCAAGTTCCTCAACAAATACTTGGAAGCACCGCCAATCTTTTTTGCGCCTTTCAATTCTTTTACAAAGACTTGGATTTTTATAGCGCCTTTCACGTCCACCGGACGTCTCAAAGCGCTTTACAGCCAATGAAGTACTTTTTGGAGTGTAGTCACTGTTGTAATGTGGGAAATACGGTATCCAATTTTGTGCACAGCAAACTCCCACAAACAGCAATGTGATAATGACCAGATAATCTGTTTTTTTGTAATGTTGATTGAGGGATAAATATTGACCCCAGGACACCGGGGATAACTCCCCTGCTCTTCTTCGAAATAGTGCCATGGGATCTTTTACATCCACCTGAGAGAGCAGACGGGGCCTCAGTTAACGTCCCATCCGAAAGACGGCACCACCGACAGTGCTGCACTCCCTCAGCACTGCACTGGTGTGTCAGCCTAGATTTATGTGCTCAAGTCCCTGGAGTGGGACTTGTGTTATGACTGCAATTATCATCGAATAACTCTACGAGGCCTTGTACTGTGAGTAAGAGCTGTGTGACTTCAGTCCATTTAATACGACTGTAAAGTGAGGGGCAGCATGGCTGACCACCTTTTATATGCCCCTGCACACCTGGGCAGGTATCCCCTGGGGCCTCCAACAGCAGCGCCCTCAGGTGGTACATCGTACATAGTTACATAGTGAATACAAAGAGTTTGCATACATGACAACTTGAACTTGAACCCACGACCTTCTGATTCAGAGGCGAGTGTGCTGCCCACTGAGCCACAGCTGACACAAGACACAAATTAGCACCAGAAACAAACTGTCGATGGTCAGATTTGTCAATTTAGATGCTGTTTACCCCTATCATTTATTTGTTGCAGGGAGAGAAAAATATAGGTCAAAATTATTGCTGAGGAACTCGCCTGACCAGACAGTGCAGTGGGCATTTCCTGGTGCAGTGGGCCTTTCGAGACGATATATGCAATTTACCAGCCCCACAAAATTTTTTTTATTTGTTCATGGGACGTGTGGTTCGCTGGCAAGGCCGGCATTTATTGCCCATTCCTAACTGCCCTTGAGAAGGTGGTGGTGAGCCACTTTCTTGAACAGCTGCAGTGCGTGTGGTGAAGGTACTCCCACAGTGGTGTTGGGGAGGGAGATCAAGGATTTTGACCCAGCGCCGATGAAGGAACGCCAATATATTTCCAAGTCAGGATGGTGTGTGACTTGGAGGGGAACTTGCAGGTGGTGGTGTTCCAATGCGCCTGCTGCCTTTGTCCTTCTAGGTGGTAGAGGTCGCGGATTCGGGAAGTGCCGCCGAAGAAGCCTTGGCGAGTTGCTGCAGTGCATCTTGTAGATGGTGCACACTGCAACCACGATGCGCCGGTGGTGGAGGGAGTGAATGTTGAAGGTGGTGGCTAGCGTGTCAATCAAGTGGGCTGCTTTGTCCTGGATGGTGTCGAGCTTCTTGAGTGTTGTTGGAGCTGCACTCCTCCAGGCAAGTGCCGAGTATTCCATCGCTCTCCTGACTTGTGCCTTGTAGATTGTGGAGAATCTTTGGGGAGTCGGGAGGTGAGGCACTCGCCGCAGAGATTAGACCACGAACGATGACAAAAATTTAATTTCCCTTCAACCTTGGTCCCAGGTCCCACTGAAATTTCTGAGGGAAACTGAAGAAAGCTAAAAAATGTAATTTAAAAAAAGATCATTGCTATGCAAACATTCATTCTTTTTCATTTGAATTGGTAATGCAGGATTAAACATTTTCATTACGTTGCTAGTGGAAGGCGATCGTGCTCAGGCGCTTCACTGATCTGCCTTCCAGTTGCCAGGAGCCCAAACAACAAGACTGAGGTATCAGCACAGCAATAATTCTGTAATTACAAAAGCAGTGGATGTCACATTCAATGCTCTTCGTTTTTAGCTTCTGTTCTGTGTCAAGTGGGCTTAGTTGATAGAATTTGCTCTCAGCAAATGGTGAACGTGAGGCTGTTGGATTGTCGTAAAAACCCTTTCGGGAAGGAAACCTGCTGTCCTTGCCTCGAGGTGACTCTGAACTGAGCGAGACACCTGGTTGTATTGTACAGGAAATGGCGGAGGTTATTCAGCCCCTCGAATCTGTTCCGCCACTGCGGCAGAGAATATCGTCACCACGTGGACTGTATAGCAGTTCCAGAAGGCAGCCCTCTACCACCTTCTCTGGGCAACTAGGGATGGCTTGCTAGCACGCCGCACATCATGAGAATGACTACAAAAGCACCTCTTACCCATAAGGTTGTAGCCCCTGGCACTCTGCCTGACTTTTATAAGATGCTGCTTCTCAGCGGAGAACTCCCTCAACGGGAGCAACGGTTGGAATATTGAGCCGGTGGGTCCGATTCGGGGCATTTCCAATTTTAATTGCTGGAAATGTGATCATTGGAAGCATCACTATTCAGTGGTGCAGACCTCTGTACCTGATTATGCGATCGGCACAAAGAAAGACTTAGATTTATATAGCGCCTTTCACGACCACCGGACATCTCAAAGCGTGTTACAGCCAATGAAGTACTTTTGAACTGTTGTCACTGTTGCAACGTGGGAAACGCGGCAGCCTTTTTTGCGCACAGCAAGCTCCCACAAACAGCAACGTGATAATGACCAGATAATCTGCTTCAGTGATGTTGATTGAGGGAGGCTGGAGCTGTGGGCAAAGCAAAACAAGCCCGACTTCGTGGGACAGTCAGAGGAGCAGTTGGAGTTTGGAGCACGAGGCTGGAGCTGTGGGTAAATCAAAAAAAGTTAGCCGCCGCAGCAGCAGAATCAACAACACGGAGGTCAGGACCGGCGAGGAGCGGAGGTCGGAGGTTGGAGGCGGTGAGGAGCGGAGGTCGGAGGCGGCGAGGAGCGGAGGTCGGAGGCGGCGAGGAGCGGAGGTCGGAGAAGGCGAGAAGCGGAGGTCGGAGAAGGCGAGGAGCGGAGGTCGGAGAAGGCGAGAAGCGGAGGTCGGAGAAGGCGAGAAGCGGAGGTCGGAGAAGGCGAGAAGCGGAGGTCGGAGAAGGCGAGAAGCGGAGGTCGGAGAAGGCGAGAAGCGGAGGTCGGAGAAGGCGAGAAGCGGAGGTCGGAGGCGGCGAGGAGCGGAGGTCGGAGGCGGCGAGGAGCGGAGGTCGGAAGCGGCGAGGAGCGGAGGTCGGAGAAGGCGAGAAGCGGAGGTCGGAGGCGGCGAGGAGCGGAGGTCGGAAGCGGCGAGGAGCTGAGGTCGGAGGCGGCGAGGAGCTGAGGTCGGAGGCGGGGAGCTGAGGTCGGAGGCGGCGAGGAGCTGAGGTCGGAGAAGGCGAGGAGCTGAGGTCGGAGAAGGCGAGAAGCGGAGGTCGGAAGCGGCGAGGAGCTGAGGTCGGAGGCGGCGAGGAGCGGAGGTCGGAAGCGGTGAGGAGCTGAGGTCGGAGGCGGCGAGGAGCGGAGGTCGGAAGCGGCGAGGAGCTGAGGTCGGAAGCGGCGAGGAGCGGAGGTCGGAAGCGGCGAGGAGCTGAGGTCGGAGGCGGCGAGGAGCTGAGGTCGGAGGCGGCGAGGAGCGGAGGTCGGAGGCGGCGAGGAGCAGAGGTCGGAGGCGGCGAGGAGCTGAGGTCGGAAGCGGCGAGGAGCTGAGGTCGGAAGCGGCGAGGAGCGGAGGTCGGAGGCGGCGAGGAGCTGAGGTCGGAGGCGGCGAGGAGCTGAGGTCGGAGGCGGCGAGGAGCTGAGGTCGGAGGCGGCGAGGAGCTGAGGTCGGAAGCGGCGAGGAGCGGAGGTCGGAGGCGGCGAGGAGCTGAGGTCGGAGGCGGCGAGGAGCTGAGGTCGGAGGCGGCGAGGAGCGGAGGTCGGAGGCGGCGAGGAGCGGAGGTCGGAGGCGGCGAGGAGCTGAGGTCGGAAGCGGCGAGGAGCTGAGGTCGGAGGCGGCGAGGAGCGGAGGTCGGAGGCGGCGAGGAGCTGAGGTCGGAGGCGGCGAGGAGCGGAGGTCGGAGGCGGCGAGGAGCTGAGGTCGGAGGCGGGGAGGGATGGAGAGTAAACATTGGGGCACTATAAATTTGTGTTTTTTCCCCCCATTTTCTCTGAACACTTTCGTTTATTAATTCTAAAAATATCGAAGATCGGGAAAAAAATGGCTGTTTGATTGGTTTGAGGGCTGGAGGGCATGTGATAAAAAACCTCCAGGAATACATGCAACCAGAGTTGGCAGCCCTTCCACAACGGTACTTGAGGTCAACCTAATGAGGTAACCTGGAACTTCCCTGAGTTGTACAACCACATGCCACTCCATGCAACTGCTCTGATGGTATCGTTCATCAGCGCTGATGTCTTAAACAACTCTTCTCAGATCAAAGTGCTGGAAACGCGTTGTTTCTGGCGAATCATCCCTCCTCCTCTTGACAAGATCGCTGGGAAATAGAAAGTTATTCCTCTTTGTGCAGCTGGCATTCCCCTGTTTCTCACAGCAGCCATCATAAGTGAAGCTGACAATTCAGCTCCAATTAGTGTCAAACCACGAAGCGGGGTTGTTCTACGCTTTGGGCCCTGCTAACACCCTGACTGAGATGACCCAATGTCATTTCATTTCCAAGTTATCAGAGAGAGGCTTTCAACCCATCATCAGTCTGTATCACATTCAAACAGGTACCGGAGATGAAAGAATAATGGTCTCACCCCAGCTATCACCAGTTCTTCTGCCACATGATGTTCAAAGGGCATTGGGTGCCTTTTATGTTACCTTTCAATGCTGTGTATAATTTTAAAAGTGCTGCCATTCTCACCATTTTGCAAAAACACTCTCAGTTTTAAAATTCTACGTTTGAGCAGTTAGAGCATCAAGCCCACAATCCAAATGTCCCGGCCTCCCTCCGCCCTGTCTCCCCATAACTGGCAGGGAGAGGGGCAACATTGCGATGACTGGGGTCACCACTGCACTGGGCGGCTAGGTCCAGCAGAGGCAGGTTGCCAGAGTGACCCAGGCAGAGACGGCGCAGCCTAATTATGTTTAAAACAACAGCTCGAAGGGACTAATTATATCAGAGCATCGTTCTTCACTGAAGTTCTGGTCTCTGATGCCAGTATAATTTCTCGCTCCCAGCATCAGCCCATCAGAGGAGAGCCCTTCTCAATTATCTTCAATTGCAATCTTAACCTGCTCGGGCACAATTTTGTAAAAATTCTAGTCGGGAGCCATATTAAGAACAGAATTTATTTTTGAACTTTGTTACTTACCTTGTCCTCCACATTCTCCCCTCTTGCCTTGAAATTAAATTTCAAAATTCACCCCCCACCGCCCCCCACTAGAGGGGATCCGAAACTCGGCAGCCCCGTGTCCTAACTCACACCAAGTCCCGCTCACCCAGCACCCCTGTGCTCATTGACCTACATTGGCTCACGGTTAAGCAACGCCTCGATTTTAAAATTCTTATCCTTGTTTACAAATCCCTCCATGGCCCTCGCCCCTCACTATCTCTCCCCACAGCCTCCCCGCCCCCACCACCACCGAGATGTCTGCACTCCTTTAATTATGGGCCCCAAGCTCTGGAATTCCCTGCCTAAACCTCTCCACCTCTCTACCTCTCCTTCCTCCTTCAAGATGCTCCTTAAAACCTACCTCTTTGACCAAGCTGCGCTAATTTCTACTTTTGCGGCTCAATGTCAAGTTTTTATCGCGTAATACTCTTGTGAAGTGCTTGGGACGTTTCATTGCGTTAAAGGCGCTATATAATTACAAATTATTGTTGTTGTTCAGACTGGGGTGTAGACCCTCTACTTTGGACCTCACACTGGGAATTAGACCTTCTATATTGGCCCTCTGGTACCTTACCCAAGTGACCATTCTTCACCGTGAATTTTGACTGCGAGTGCCTGGATATTCAACTGTGGAGTGCGACCCTGTCTTTACCCAATGTCTACAGGTGCTGACCTGCCATTTGTTTCCCCCTTCCCCAGCCCACAGACACCGAGGCCAATTGTCGCTCCCATCGCCATCCCAACTGAGAGCAGTGAACTCCACACAAAGCATGGATGGAACTCGGGAACTTGCTGAGCTGAAATAGTTGTTTTTCAAATCCTGACAATTAGCAAGAAAGAGAAGAGAAAGGAATAGGAACTGCCAAGGAAACTCATTCATTAATTATGAAATTTTCTATATAGTGAAGAAGGCTTGTGAGCATCACATCCACACACAGTATGACAATCCTTAGACAACAAGCTCGATTTACAGAGTGACATACCTAATACATGAGGGGCTGCACTTAAAGTGACAAGAAAACAAGCTTGTTCTGTAAAATACTTTGTTCTTATTTGGAAAAGATATAAATCAGCATTAGTATCCCGCAAAGCCTGTGTCCACCCACTCAGCAGTGAATTATTTTATATATCACAGCGCAGAAATGCTCATCAGGTTTCCGAGCATTAGCGGAAATCGCAATTGAATTGTCCAGCGTGCTGATCAGGCCACAGCTTGAGGACTGCACCCAGTTCTGGTCAATGAGACACAAGAAACCCATTCAAGTGTTGGGGTAAGTGCGGAAAAGAGCCACAAGGCTCCTGCCCCAGTGTCAGAGGTCTGTGTTGTGCTAAAGAAAGAGTACATTGGGCTTTTGAGTCTGAAAGAAAGGTGCCCGAGAGGTGGACTTATCGAGGTGTACAAGGTAGTCAAATTCAGAATATTACTGTGAGCTACGAGAGTAGTACAAGGGGACACAGAAGAACACAAGAACATAAAAACTAGGAGTAGGAGTAGGCCATTTGGCTCCACGAGCCTGCTCCGCCATTCAATAAGATCATGGCTGATCTGATCTTGACCTCAACTCCACTTCCCTGCCCGCTCCCCATAACTCTTTACTCCCTTATCGTTCAAAAATCTGACTATCTCCACCTTAAATATATTCAATGACCCAGCCTCCACAGCTCTCTGGGGTAGAGAATTCCAAAGATTCCCGACCCTCAGAGAAGAAATTTCTCCTCATCTCCGTTTTAAATAGGTGACCCCTTATTCTGAAACTATGCCCCCTAGTTCTAGATTCCCCCAAGAGGGGAAACATCCTCTCTGCATCTACCCTGTCAAGCCCCCTCAGAATCTTATACGTCTCAATAAGATCACCTCCCATTCTTCTAAACTCCAATGAGTATAGGCCCAACTGCTCAACTTTTCTTCATAAGACAACCTCTTCATCTCAGGACTTGACCTCATGACACGGATTCAAACATGGAAAAGGCAAAATTAGGACTGATGTCAGGGACTTCCTCTTCACGCAAAGGGGGTCATTTTGCACACCTAATTTGCACCTTGTCTAATTTTTCCTTCTATAGAGCCTTTCATGCCCTCAAGACATCCCAAACCATTGCACAGCCACTGAAGTACTTTGGAAGCACAGTCACTGTTGCAATGTAAGGAAATGCGGCAACTAATTTGCACACAGCAAACTCCCACAAACAGCGGTAAGATATATGGCCAGATCATTTGTTCCAGTGATGTCGGTTGAGGGATAAATATTGGCCAGGACACCGGGATAATTCCCTTGCTCTTCTTTGAATAGTGCTAATAGGATCATTGATGTCCACTGGAGAGGGCAACCGGGCCCTCAGTTTAACGTCCCATTCAAACGACTGCACCTCTGACGGTGCGGCACACTTTCAATACTGCGCTGGAGGTTGGATCAAGACCTCTGACTCACAGGCTGGAGTGCTCCCACTGGCTTAAGGCTGGCATGAGAGAGAATGTTAGTGCCGTGCCCAAGTAGAAGGATTGTTTCCAAAGCCGATGGGGTCACGCTGGAGTTTGTGTTAATGCGAAGGGGGAGGTGGGGGGGGGGAGGGTGGGTAGTGAAAGTTTACGGGATAAATATCCTGCCAATACTCAACTGTTTAGCCTCACACATGAAGAATGGTCAATTAGGCAAGGTATTGCTAGCCTACCATGATGAAAGAAGTCATAGTCCAGCATAAGTCAGTGCCTTTAAAAGAGGATGGACGAAGAGGGAAAAACATTGGAAAGAGCAGGTATTAGAGTCGATTGACACCACTATGTAAGCCAATGAGTGGAGGCTGGATGAGACATGGCAGGATTCACAGCGAACTGTCTACTTGAGAGCAAATAAAGTTGATTTACAAAGCAAAGCGAGTTTTGTTTTAATAGCCGCGAATGATCGCGAATAGCACTGAATAATAACCTGATATCTATGTGTGGATATTAGGCTATTAATCAGTGCTGCGCAGATGCGTGGGAATGATTGCGAATGTGCGCGCAGCGCTGAATAATAATAAAGCAAACAGTCTACAGAATCTATTTTAAAACAGTCTCTGCGAAGTGCAGCAAACAAAACTCATGAGCAAAACTACAGCAGCATCTCCCGTTAAAAGCAGGGTTCATTCTCCAGCAAAATGAAGCGAGTGGAGGGATAGTTACTTACAATTGATGCCCGTAAAATCAATCCCAATCACTCACAGCGGTGCGGACTCCCGGCGAGATTGATGGGGAAATTAACCAATCATTTCCATTCTAGCCAGGAATAGTGGGGTCACTATATTCAGCCAAGAGTAGGAACTGCATTCTGCTGAACCCACTCCTCCCTCCAACGCTTCCCTCGTTACTTTCACACTGCATTTATTCTCCTTCCTTGTGCTCAGCTTTTCACACTCCAATCTGATCATTTCATGCTTGTCCCTGCAATTCAGGTGAGCTTTCTTTCAATATGTTGCTCAAGAGGCTTTCAGATAAATGAGCTTTGTGGATTTTAATTCCGTGAAATCAGTGCAGTTTTGATTGCCAAAATGCTCCAACTCCTATCGGACATCTCTTCGGAATTACTGTTATGAACGGACGTGTAATATATTAATAACGGATGGGGTAATGTATTAGCATGGATAGAGGATCGGCTAACTAACAGAAAACAGAGAGTTGGGATAAATGGGTCATTTTGCGGTTGGCAAACTGTAACTAGTGGGGTTCCGCAGGGATCGGTGCTGGGGCCTCAACTATTTACAATCGATATTAATGACTTGGATGAAGGGACCAAGTGTAATGTAGCCAAGTTTGCTGATGATACAAAGATGGGTGGGAAAGCAAATTTTGAGGAGGACACAAGAAATCTGCAAAGGGATATAGACAGGCTAAGTGTGTGGGCAAAAATTTGGCAGACGGAGTAGACTGTGGGAAAATGTGAGGTTATCCACTTTGGCAGAAAAAATAGAAAAGCAAATTATAATTTAAATGGAGAAAAATTTCAAAGTACTGCAGTACAGAGAGATCTGGGGGTCCTTGTGCATGAAACACAAAAAGTAAGTATGCAGGTACAGCAAGTGATCAGGAAGGCAAATGGAATGTTGGCCTTTATTGCAAGGGGGATAGAGTATAAAAGCAGAGAAGTCCTGCTACAACTGTACAGGGTATTGGTGAGGCCACACCTGGAGTACTGTGTACAGTTTTAGTCTCCGTATTTAAGGGAGGATATACTTGCATTGGAGGTAGTTTAGAGAAGGTTCATTAGGTTGATTCCGGGGATGAGGGCGTTGACTTATGAAGATAGGTTGAGTAGGTTGGGCATACACTGATTGGAGTTCAGAAGAATGAGAGATGATCTTATCGAAACATATAAGATAATGAAAGGGTTCGACAAGGTGGACGCAGAGAGGATATTTCCACTCATAGGGGAAACTAAATCTCAGGGACATAGTCTCAGAATAAGGGGCCGCCCATTTAAAACTGAGATGAGGAGGAATTGCTTCTCTCAGAGGGTTGTAAATCAATGGAATTCTCTGCCCCAGAGAGCTGTGGAGGCTGGGTCTTTCAATATATTTAAGGCAGAGATAGACAGATTTTTGAGCAATAAGGGAGCCAAGAGTTATGGGGAGTGGGCAGGGAAGTGGAGCTGAGTCCATGATCAGATCAGCCATGATCTTATTAAATGGCGGAGTGGGCTTCAGGGGCCAAATGGCCTACTCCTGCTCCTATTTCATGTTCTTTTGTGTGTGATCCTCAAAGATCCTGGAGAGAACCCCACTGTTATTGTCTGGTAAAAAAGTATCACAGTTGGGAGAATGTAAGGGTTAGGACTGAGAGACACTGTGACATCACAGCGGGCAAAGGACAAATTACAGGAACCATAACCATGGAGCATTGTATAGGAACATCAATCTGCCTTTGATAAGACATGTTCATTATCCATCACAAATAATGAGGCCAGTTGGCCTCAACTACTTCCGGCAAATGGAGTGGAAAAATCAACCCAGAGCTCCCATCCCTGAATGCTATCCAGTGATGTACCGACAGAAATCGTGCATATCGGGTCAAGACAGAGCCAAGCACAGGCGTGGTGCTCTCCATGGTCGAATAGTATGCTTAAATGTACCTTAGCTCATAAACGAAGAGAGTCTGCGGGGGGGGGGGGGGGGGGGGAGAGAGAGAGAGAGAGAGTCTGGGGGGAGGGAGGGAGAGAACTTGGGGGGGAGAGAGAGAGAGAGAGTGAGCTTGGCGGGGAGGGGGGAGAGAGCTTGAGGGGAGGGGAGAGAAAGAGAGCTGGTGGGAGTGAGAGAGAGAAAGCCCGGGGCAGGGGGGGAGAGAGAGCTTGGGGAGGGGGGAGGAAGAGAGTCTGGAGGGGAGAGCGGGGGAAGAGAGACATGAGGGGGGGAAGACAGAGACAGGGTGGGGAGAAGAGAGAGATGGTGTGGGGGATCAGAGGGGAGAAAGGTTCTTCCAATCCAGAAGTCACAACACTGTCACTATTCACTTCATACCCAATAAACCTGTTAACAGTCCGTACACAATGGCCCATCTATGGCGAGGGGGGAGGGGTAAGGTCATGCACTTGCGCTGTGGGGGCAAGGGAATTTGGTTGGGGGAAGGACGCACTTGCGCTGGGGTAAGGGACTTCGGCTGGCACTTGGTGGCTTCTGGGGAGATCTGTCCTCTGTGGCTTCTGGAAGTCAAAGTGGATCGAGTTACAATTTGCGAAGTCAGTGAGAACTTGGGCTGGGCGGTTCCAGTTACACATTCCAGAGAAACTTCAGGGTGTGGTTTATCCTCCAAGGGGACCAATCAGAGACAAGGGACAAGGGGCGGCCATTTTTACAGTACAAATAAACGCGTCCATAAATATTGGCCAGGACTCCAGGGAGAACTCCCCTGCTCTTCTTCGCAATAGTGCCATGGAATCTTTTACCTCCAGCCGAGAGATTTAAGATCTAATCCGAAAGAGGACACATCCAACAGTGCAGCGCTCCCTCAGCACTGCACTGGGAGTGTCCGCTAAGATATTTATGCTCAAATCTCTGGAGTGGGGCTTGAACCCACAACTTTCTGACTCAGGGGCGAGTGTGTTGCCCACTGAGCCACAGTTGACACTAGCAAGAATAAAGACCCCTGGGATAGAAGGTGGGAAATGCAGAAAAACAGGGAAAGAGGATAGGAAAAATGACATGATCCCAGGCAGTTATATCTGTAGATACATTTGTGGTTTGTGTTGCTTTTAGTGGGGGAGAGAGACTAATCGTGACTCTCCCTCTTTCTCTCTCTGCTGTCCCAAATTACCTTTCAACAGACACAGATAATTCGCACCACTTTCACAACAAATACATTCTGAACAACATAAATCATTATTCAGCTAGCTTGCAAAACAAAGAGGATGGATTCCAAGGAGGATATTAGCTGCAGTGTTTTTATCAGATCTCATGGGGGCTGTAGAAAGACCTTACTGAGGTCAATCCTGACGTCTGCAATCTGTTTCTGGTCCTTTAAAATCTCAGTTAATACTCTATTAGTACTTAGGTAATAAAATGCATGTAATGCAGTGCTAACTTGGCACTAATCCATGACACACGCCATATTTTAGAAAACTTTGATTCCGTTTACAAAGAACACTGCAAAGATAGATTTCTTAAAGGGACCACGTGCCAAAATGCAGTCAATCTGATGAGCATTCTTACAACAGTGACTGCACTTCATAAGTACATCATTGGCTGCAAAGCATTTTGGGACGTCCTGAGGTTATGAAAGGTGTTGTAGAAATACAAACCTTCCTTTCTTTTCATTGCAAAATGCCTCAGCGAATATGATAATACCAAAATTGGAAAGTTCTACTCACGAGTATTAAACGTATAACCATGCTGTGGACCCATCCCCGCAGTGTAAATGGTGTTAAATCCACACCGCCAGGAGTCCCAACATACTCCAGGATGTAAAAGATTATTACTTTTTCTTTTAATTTCTCAGGTTAGAACATAAGAACAGAAGAAATAGGAGCAGGAGTAGGCCATTTGACCCCTCGAGCCTGCTCCGCCATTCAATAAGATCATGGCTGATCTGATCTTGGCCTCAATTCCACTTCCCTACCCGCTCCCCATAACTCTTGTTTCCCTTATCGTTCAAAAATATGTCTATCTCCACCTTAAATACATTAATGACCCAGCCTCCACTACTCTCAGGGATGGAGAATTCCACAGATGCACGACCCTCTGGGAGAAGAAATTCCTCCTCATCTCCGACTTAAATGGGTGACCCACTTATTCTGAAACTATGCCCCCTAGTTCTAGATTGCCCCACGAGGGGAAACATCCTCTCAGCATCTAACCTGTCAAGCCCCCTCATAATCTTATAGGTTTCAATAATCACCTCTCATTCTTCTAAACTCCAATGAGTACAGGCCCAACCTGCTCAACCTTTCTTCACACAATTGTGGGTGAAATTGACAAGACCATATTTATTGAGCTGGATGAGCTCCCAAGAATGGCGAACATATTTGCACATTGGTAGATTGGGGATTTGTGATCATGATCTTGTGAAGCTTGCTTCATCGCATTGGAGGTCGGAGAGGAATTACCCAGAGATTGTTTTTCCTAATTTGGCCTAGGGTTTTGTGCTTCTCCCAGGGGAGTGTGCGGCTGTGGTGAGGGAGGGAGGGGCCGGGAGGAGGGGGAAGGGAATGAGTGGGGGGGAGGACAGTGTGCAGAAGTTACACCACGACAGGATAAGACCGGCTCGCTGGACCAGCTGGCCCTTGCCTTCCCTTTTTCATGCGTTTGTGTTGCCCATCCCCAATGGTTCTGAGACAGTGGTGATGGGCTTTCTCCTTGTATCGCAGCAGGTCCTGTGATAGTACTAATCCCCGAGTGTTCTGCATAAGGGCCAGAAAAAGAGGGACCCTTGAGTCAACCCCAAAGATGAAGCCCCCCCCCCCACCCCACCCCCACCTCTGCATATCAAACCAGACACTGTAGTGACATGGTCTGAGGAAAGGGCATCGTGGAGCCGAAATTCAACCTTCCGTTAAGGCCTGTTACCGCCGGAAAGCGGTGGTCACGCGGCGGTATCGAATGGCCGCCGATTTTTTGTCGAATGGCCGCCGCTCATGAAATTCTCCCCGGTGGTTTTTCCAGCGGTCCCCACTTCTGCCCCGCTGCTGCCGAACCCTCCTAAGTGCGTCATCAAAGTGCGCACCACCGACCTCCCACATCGCAAGTAAAATTCACCTGAACGTATCTTGTGGCCGGCACGCAGTTTTTTCTGTCGGTGCGCTGTGTGCAAAATGGCGGTGCGCCCGCCATTAAAGAGGAGAGTGCACTGCCGCGGCCGCCATCTTATTTTTTTTTGGTCAGTCGGCCCAACAATTGTGTGCCTGGGTCCGGCTGGACCACCAACAGGCAGCCTGGCACCCCCTTTTGGGTGCCAGGCTGCTGGCCCGGCCAAAACCCTCCCTGGTGGCCCAGTGGACTGAACCTAAAATAATCGCAGAGCTCGCAGCAGCCCTCCCTTTTAAGTGAAGGGGAGAAATGCGGTGATGCACACGCATCATGATGTCATCAGCGCTGATGACTGACAGCTGCAACCACTCTGCCCACCTCCCACTTCCGTCCCCATTTGACCGACTACCGCCCCGCTCGAAAAAAAATTACAAAGAGCTGAATTCTGCACAAGAGGCCACCGCATCCACCGCGGTGAAACCACAGGAAAAACAGTAGGCCGGCGGAGGTGAATTTCTACCCCATTAACTCTATTTCTCTCTCTACACATGCTGAGCAAAAAGGCTAATAGAATGCTGGCCTTTATATCTATAAGGACTAGAGTACAAGGGGGTAGAAGTTATGCTACAGCTATAAAATGCCCTCCTTAGACCACACCTGCAGTACTGTGAGCAGTTCTGGGCACCACACTAGAAAGGATATATAGGCCGTGGAGAGAGTGAACTCGGGTTTACCAGAATGATACCCGGACTTCAAGGGTTAGATTACAAGGAGAGATTGCACAAACTAAGGTTATATTCCCTGGTTAAGGGATGATTTGATCGATAGTATAGATAGAGAGAATCTAGTTATGTTGGTTGGGGATTATAGGACTAGGGAGCCTAGTCTAAAAATTAGAACCAGGCCTTTCAGAGTGAAATTAGGAAACACTTCTACACACAAAGGCTGGTAGAAGATTGGAACTCTCTTCCATAAAAGGCAGTTGATGGTAGGTCTATTGTTAATTTCAAACTTGAGATTGATAGATTTTTGTTACCCAAAGGTATTGGGAGATATGGGGCAAAGGCAGATATATGGAGTTGCAGTGATTGCACTCCAAAAGTACTTCATTGGCTATAAAGCAATTTGAGACATTCGGTGGTCGTGAAAGGCGCTATATAAATGCAAGTCTTTCTTTCTAGGTCACAGATCAGCCATGATCTCATTGAATGGCAGAACAGGTTCGAGGGTCTAAATGGCCTCCTGTTTCTATGCTCCTATGCCTGACCGACTGAGCATTTCCCAGCTATTTATGTTTGTATTTCAGAATTCCAGCATCGGCAGTTGTTTGCCGTTGCTTTGCTGCAGTGACAATTCCTGCTTAACAGAACCTCTCCTCATTAAGAATGACTTTGTCGGGCTCCTGTGGGTTTGTGCGATTTAGATGTGACTGTATCCATTAAGGTCTATGCTTTATCTTCCCCCAGCTTTAATTCACCTTGTGTTCTAATTAGGTCTCAGTGCCTCTTGCGATCTACATTTGTCTGCACACATCAGTGCCACCTGAATATTTAAACCCGCTGATACTTGGGTTTGTTTTTTTTTCCTTCCCTGCAATAGGGTCACAGAACTGGGTGAGATCAGCAGCGAGCAGCACTGGAAAAGCACGGGTTTAAAAATCAGCAGAAATATCTTGGGAGGAGCCACAAGTAAATAATAAACAGGAGAGTCGTCACAAGGCGTCACGCTAAAAGGAGTTTACATGGATCATTAGCTGAGGCCTCAGTGCCTCCTCCCCCGGCTATGTAGCTTCAGTCAGCTGTCAGTATGAGGCACAGGCAACTGAAGGTGGGCACAGCATGAAAGATGGCTGTCTGTGAGGGAGGATTGAGTGCTCCCTGTGCCAAAGGAAACAGCTGCGTGCGTTTCAGTTTGCCAGAATTGACATTTTTGGGGGGATATATCATAGGAGAGAGAGGGGGCTTTTATTAATCTAAAATTAGAGGATTTCGAATATTCTCCTCCTTTGCAGTTCCCCCACTGCTCTTCCCCAACTCCATCCTCCACTCTGCATCAGAAGGTTGTGGGCTCAAATCGCACTCCAGAGACTTGAGCACATAATCAGGCTGACACTCCAGCAGAGTAAAAGATTCCATGGCACTATTTCGAAGAAGAGCAGGGGGAGTTCTCCCCGGTGTCCTGGGCCAATATTTATCCCTCAACCAACATCACTACAACAGATTACCTGGTCATTATGACAGTGCAATTTGTGGGAGCTTGCTGTGCGCCGTGTTTCCCACATTACAACAGCGACTTCACCTCAGAAGTACTTCATTAGCTGTAAAGCGCTTTGGGACGTCCGGTGGTCGTGAAAGCCACAATAGAAATGCAAGTCTTTCTTTTACTGACCAAAATAAATCATCCTGGACTCCCAAGGAGCTGTTGATAGTTTGAGGCATAGACAGACTCCAGCTACGGTTCAGGATTAAACTTGATTGAGCACCCCATTAACCTGAAGAATCCATCGCACAGAAAACACAAAGCATTGCTCTGGTTAAACTCTAAATCTCCCTCGTTGCTGCTGCTTCACACACCAGCAGAGCCTGTGATTTGCAAGGGTGCTTCCTGACAGGCAGTCGCATGTGAACATGTGCATTTCCCATTGCATCTGACACACCGTGAGAACAGGACATGTTGAAATGCAATACATTACCGGGTACAGTTCTGATCGCCATAACATAAAAAAGATATAGAGGCACTGGAGAGGGTGCAACAAAGATTGACAAAGATGATACCAGAAAGGCGAGGCTATACCTATCAGGAAAGGATGAACAGGCTTGAAAAGAGAAGGCTGAGGGGTGACCTCATAGAGGTCTTTAAAATTATGGAAGGTTTTGATAGAGTGCATACAGAGAGAGTTTCCACTTGTGGGGAAGAACATAACTAGAGACCATCGATATAAGATAGTCACCAAGAAATCCAATAGGGAATTCAGAAGAAACTTCCTTACCCAGAGAGTGGTGAGAATGTGGAACTCGCTGCCACAGGGAGTGGATGAAGCGAATAGTATCGATGCATTAAAGGGGAGGCTTGGTAAGTATATGAGGGAGAAGGGAATAGGGGGTTATACTGATAGAGTTAGATGAGGAAAGAGGCTCGAGTGGAGCATAAGTGCCGGCATGGGCTGGTTGGGCCAAGTGGCCTGTTTCTGTGCCATATATCCGATGTAACATTATATGTATTGAACACGATTCTGGGTAGATGAGGGGGAAGAGATGTTGGGAGGGACATGTAGAGATAAATGGGGAGGTTGTGGAGAAGCACAATTAGACACTGGCTTTAACTCTGAACATTGTTGCATAGTTTACCTCCCTGAACAGACTTTTATGAAACAATTATATCGTTCATGCTCCAGAGCCGACCTCCTCGCCCCGACCTCCCACAAAACGTTCAAGTCTTTTACACAGAGGAAATCCAGTTTCAGCTTTGCGCGTATTGAATCAACCTGCACGTTCGCACAGCCGCGGGTCGCGGGGCTTTGTCATTTTCAATATTTTTTAAAGTACTTTCCCAAACCTTTTTCTTAAAAAGACACACACACAGACACAGCAAGATAGCAACACAAAATAACCACACAAACCAAAACACATCATCACCCTGCCGTTTGCAAGCAACGCCGCTGGCACAATAAACACCATCTAGTACTTCTACAGCCTTTAAGCAATCAAAATTAAAAGCAGCGTTTGCCAAAGATTGTTTTGCAAACAGCCCCTGTTAATATTTACAGCAACTTTTCAGATCGGTGTGTGGCATTGGATGATAACATTGGCACACCAGGATTGGAGTGAGGCACACATTAAACAGCCACCTGAAAGGCAAGGTGGTAAGATTTGAGATGAATTCTGATGCATCGCATCTTTGCAGGAAGGACGAACCAGACCAGCTCATCCCAACCGAGGAAGCGTGCACTGTCACCTTAAGAAGCATCTTTACAATGCTGCCCTGGATATTTGCATTTTTGCTAAAAAAAATAATATTTCACCGCCGCCCACAACCTTGTTGCAATTGATGGGGAAATGATGGAAAGAGACACACACACACACACACACACACAGAGTGAGGGAGAGAGAGAAATAAAGCGGGGGGGAGGGGGGAGAAGAGTCTGATTGCATCTTACCTGCTCGCTCCAGCCCCTCCGCAGTACCCAGGTCGGCTGCAACTATTGAAGGCAAGTATAGGAGCAAGAAAGTGCAAAGTCCCATGTTGCTGGCACCCCGCTTGGGAGTGAGTTGCAACCAGTTGTCCTCGCGAAGCTGAGCCTAAAACGAGCGAGGGCGATGCTGAGGTCCACCTCGTTCAGAGTTTTACGTCCAAAGTCCCATCAGAAGCAGATGGAATGGATTGCTTTAGAAGACTTGTTGGTCTGATGTTAGGAGTATCTGGTTGTTTGTTTGTTTGTTTTTCCTTCCCCCTCTCTTCAGTCTATCTTTTCTACAGATTATTTCCCCTCACACTCTCTCTCTCTCTCTCTCGCTGTGTTTGCCTAAGAACACTATCGCGCCTGGAGAGAGAGAAAACGCCACACTCTGTCAGACTCTCAATATAACACTGGCAGAGTAAGTGGGACAGAGAGAGAGAGAGAGAGAAAGGAGGGAGATTACACCTGACGCCAGACAGACAGCCCTACTCTTATCCATTTCCCACCCAGATCAGCCGGCTCCAATCTGATTTCACAAACTCACCTGTCAATCATAACTGCTGAATAATTCATCAATCGGACACATCAAACCTGCCATTTTTTTTCTCGGACGGATATCTGTAATTTCTTTTGCAATTGCTATTTAAGAAATGGCTCTAAAAACATTTATTTTCAATCCGATTTTGTAGCAAATCACTTGCACTGCATAATAAGCACAAGGTAGCTTTAGAATTGAGTTTTTAAATATGAGGTGCATGTTCAGAAACGCTAGAAATCGTTCCAAATATATTGTTTTGAAAATGTTCAGATATTTAACCCTCCAATAGATCTCTTAGCCTGTACTGAACAGTTCAATCTGTAACAGAACATGGGCTTTCTGTATGCCATCCAAGGGGCGAATGGAACTAGAAGGGAGCAGAATATCCTTGAAATAAATAATATACTATTTTACTTGATTCTGCCATCTTCATTTACACCCTATCTAGACTCATCTTTTGTTTCTTAACTTGACCCATTACCATCTCCTTTTGCCTTGCACCATCATCCTTTTTGTCTCTTAATCTCTCCTGCCTTCCACCCTATCACATACCTTCCCTTTTGTTCTTTCCCCCCTCCCCGTGTCCCTGCCCCGACACTGGCTTAAAAACCTGTTACATCTCTAATGTTTTCCAGTTCTGACTAAGGGTCATCGACCTGAAACGTTAACCCTGTTTCTCTCTCCACAGATGCTGCCTGACCTGCTGAGTATTTCCAGCATTTTCTGTTTTTATTTTGAAATCCAGCATCTGTAGTATTTCGCTTTTGTAATATACTATTTTAGTTGCACTGCAAAAATAGCACTTCGGTTCGCCAAGAGTTATTCTCACAAATTCTGGATTTAAAAAAAGTTATGGTATGGTTTCCATCCCTACACCATTTGTGGTTGTTCAATTCTCATTTTTCGACTAGTTTAATTTAAAAAAATATATATATATCGCCTTTCACGACCTCAGGACGTCACAAAGCGCTTTAAAGCCAATGAAGTACTTTAGAAGTGTAGTCACTGTTGTAATGTAGGAAACGCAGCAACCCATTTGCGCACAGCAAGCTCCCACAAACAGCAATGTGATAATGCCCAGATCATCTGTTTTAGTGATTAAGATCTGAAATACACTATCTACAAGGGTTGTGGAGGAAGACTCAATCATTGTTTCAAAAAGGTTTTTGGATAATTACCTGAAAGAAAAATACTTGCAGGGCTACGGGGAAAGGATGGGGGAGTGGGGCTACCTGGGGTGGTCTTGCAGAGAGCCAGCATGGGCTCGACGGGCTGAGTGGCCTTCTTCCGTGCTGTAACCATTCTAGTGCTGTTGGATGAGGGATAAATATTGGCCAGGACACCAGGGATAACTTCTCTTCAAAATAGTGCCAGAGGATCTTTTATCTCCACCTGAGAGAGCAGACGGAGCCTCAGCTTAATGTCTCATCTGA
This sequence comes from Pristiophorus japonicus, assembly GCF_044704955.1. Lineage (NCBI taxonomy): Eukaryota > Metazoa > Chordata > Chondrichthyes > Pristiophoridae > Pristiophorus > Pristiophorus japonicus. Next base: position 28,723,600 of record NC_091997.1, on the reverse strand, counting down.
AAGGCGGTACCTCCGACAGTGCAGCACTCCCTCAGTACTACATTGAAGTTACCTTTCACCACACACCAAGAAAAGATGGGGAGAGATGAAGCCATTCTCTAACCAATCTCCCCTCTTGTGGCATAATTCGACAACGCACTTTTAATGTAATTTTTCTACTCTTGGCGGAGGGAGGGGGAGGGGTTTGATGGCTGCATATCCCTGGGACAATTGGGGCTATCAAGACTGATAGATTTTTGTCGGGTAAGGGTGTCAAGGGATATGGAGCAAAGGCAGGAAAATGTAGTTGAGGTACAGATCAGCCATGATCTGATTCAATGGCAGAGCAGGCCTGAGGGGCCGAATGGCTTACTCCTATGTTCCCTCATGACTCAAGCGCAGACACCAACCTTGTGGCAGTCACCTCACCTCTGCTCAGTTCCCAGCTTTCCCTTCCTCCTGATGACAATGGAATACGAACATACTGGGGTCTAGAACCATTGGTCACAGTCTCAGAATAAGGGATCGGCTATTTAGGACTGAGATGAGGAGAAACTTCTTCACTCAGAGGGTGGTGAATCCCTGGAATTCTATACCCCAGAGGGCTGTGGAGGCTCAGTCTTTGAGTATATTCAAGACAGAGATCAATGGGGTACTGAAGTTGCATGTTCAGCCATGAAATCATTGAATGGTGGTGCAGGCTAGAAGGGCCAAACGGCCTACTCCTGCACCTATTTTCTATGTTTCTAATAGATTTTTTGATATTAAGGGAATCAAGGGATATGGGGATAGTGCAGGAAAGTGGAGTTAAGGTAGAAGATCAGCCATGATCTCATTGAATGGTGGAGCAGGCTCGAGGGGCTGATTGGCCTACTCCTGCTCCTAATTATTATATTCTTATATGGAAATGACGGATAGAAAAGACCTACTGGCCCATCCAGCCTCTCCCACACAGTTGTGACCACCCGGAGACATCAATCTCCTGGGAGAGATTAAAAAACAAACAGATTTTTAAAAATCCAAGCCAATTTGGGAAAGGAAAAGTAGAAAATTCATCTCCCACCCCTTTCTGCAATCAAACTAGTTCAGGAGATCACATTGGCCTGATTTACATTTCAGGATACCTACCTCATGTACAAGGTCATCTCCGCCCCAGCCAGAAACAGCTCTCACTTGAAGAAATTCAGTGAATCAGCATTCTCCACACGATCCAACAGTCTGTTCCAGAGGTCCACTATTCTCTGGGGTAAGATGAACCATCCAACATCTAACCTAGTTTTGCCCTTACATAACTTGTAAGCGTAATCCCTGGTTCCCTCTCTCTAACCTATTCAGTTGAAATAATTGGCTCACATACACACAATCTAGTCCCTTCATTATTTTACAAACCTTGATCAATTGAGTTTGTGTCTCATTGCTCCATGGTGCAATTTGGTCATCACATTTTTAATGCAACTTTCTGCTCATGTTGTGTTGCTACAATCAGCTATGCGTTAATTGATCAATGTTAATGATGCATTTATCTCACTGTCGCTTATGCTCATTCAGTGACCTGTCAATTTTCTCCCCACCTCTCCTGAAGGGACTGATTCATACTGGGGTACAGCGCCATAATGTCCATCCAGACTGGGGTACAGAGCCACAGTGTCCTTCCATACTGGGGTACAGAGCCACAGTGGCCATCCATACTCGGGTACAGAGCCACAGTGGCCATCCATACTGGGGTACAGCTCCATAGTGTCCATCCTTATTGAAGTACAGAACTACAGAGTCCTTCCATACTGAGGTACAGCTCCATAGTGTCCATCCATACTGGGGTACAGAGCCACAGCATCCTTCCATACTGGGGTACAGTTCCATAGTGTCCATCCACAGTGGGGTACAGAACCAGAGTCCTTCCATACTGGGGTACAGAACCACAGCGTCCATGCAGAGTAGGGTACAGAACCACAGTGGCCATCTGCAGTGGGGTACAGAACCACAGCGTCCAATAGGAACAGTAGTACAGTGCTTTGTTTACAGGACTAGTAATCCAGAGATCTGGGTCCAAATCCCACCACTGCAGCAGGAGAATTTAAATTCAGATAGTGAAACAAATCTGGTGAAAGCTAGTATCAGTAATGGTGACCATGTAACTACTGGATTGTCGTAAAAACCCATCGGGTATCCTTTAGGGAAGGCAATCTGCTGTCCTTACCTGGTCTGGCCTATTGGTGATTCCAGACCCACAACAATGTGGTTGACTCTTAACTGCCCTCTGAAATGCAGACTAGCAAGCTACTCAGTTGTACCAAACCAATTTGGGAGCCCCTTCACTATACGGACTGCAGTGGTTCAAGAAGGTGGCTCACCACCAGCTTCTTGAGGGCAATTAGGGATGGGCAATAACTACTGGCCTTGCCAGTGACGCCCAGATCCAATGAATTTAAAAAAAAAATCCATATTGGGACACAGACTCTCAGGGTCCATTTATACTTGGGCGCAGCTCCACAGTGTCCATTCTTTATATGTGAGTTTAGACAGTCTATTCAACTGGAACATTGGGAGAAAATCCAAGGTACAAGAAGACAAGAGCAGTCACATGCGAGGGGCTGTAATGAGAACTGTTGTTGCTTTAAAGGCGCAGCTCTACAAACACATGAGGGAGAAAGGAATGGAAGGATTACATGAAGCAGGGTGGGAGGAGGCTCGTGTGGAGCATAAACACCGGCACGGAACACCCTGTTGGGCCGAATGACCTGCTTCTGTGCTGTACGTTCTATGCAATTCTACATAAGCTCAATTCAGTCCTCCCCTAAACTGCACAAGCACGTACTTCCCAGGAAGAATCAGTGGGGAGAGATCAAGAGAAAGAAGCCTTGCTAATTTTCCCCTCCCTATCCTGGGGACCATGAGGTCAACTGTGCCATCCTGCCTGAGTTCAACCACCTCAGGCAAGGGATCAAACCTTGTGCCTTCCTGTTTTGTTTGGGGGGTTGCCTTCATGAGGAAAGGCAGGAGGCTGTGCTGGTGGCTGGAGCTAAGGACGGGACTTAACCACCGTTTCATTTGGACAAACTAAGATCTTACAAAGAATTTTCTGATACAACTTGGATGGTGATTGAATTAATTCTGTGCTGACAATGTTCCAGTTGAAATGTTTTATTAGTCCACATATAAAACAGTAAAAGCAAAATAATGAGGCAAGGGCAGACAGGCATAATGCACCAGTGAGTATCCAATACCGAGCTCTATGTGATACAAGACATGATATGTCATTTTTTTACCATGTTGGGTTTGGAGCTGCTTTGCAGTCTCACTGTAATGAAGTAAACGTGTTCTGCAGCACACTGTATATTCACTACATACCAACTGAGGCACAGGCAGAGAGAGATCAAAGGACTCAAAGGGCTAGCCCAATGTCAGGGATGTAAATGTCGATACAAGACTCCCAAAGCAAGCGCTTTACTCAGAGCTCCGACACGACAAGCAAGTCCCAGATGGGCAGAGGAAACGTTTCAAGGACATCCACCAAGTCTCCTTGAAAGAGCGCAACATCCCACTGACACCTGGGAATCCCTGGCCTAAGACCGCTCAAAGTGGAGGAGAAGCATCCGGGAAGGCGCCGAACACCTCGAGTCTCTTCACCGGGAGCACGCAGAAGCCAAGCGCCAACAGTGGAAGGAGCGCACGACAACCCAAGCACCCCACCCACCCGTCCCTCCAACCACCGTCTGCCCCACCTGTGACAGAGACTGTAGATCCCACATATTGTGTTCCTAACACAGATGAGGCTGCACACAGGGAGATTAAAGTAGCAGTGACCTCAGTCTTTAATAAGACATTCCAGAGTGAGGAACAGGTCTTAGGAGCCAGCTTATATACAGTGCTCCCAAGGGATGCTGGGATCCCTTGGGACTTCAGGGGATGAGCGCCCTGGTGGCGGAACATGGGAGTGCATGCTTTGCACATGCACAACATCACTACCCCCGCAAAGTCAAAGTGAAAACTACTTACAAGGTGAGGCGGTCAGGAGACTTTTTTTCCCTGGTGGACCGCCTCGGTACAAATGTCTGTTCTGGTGTGTTGGCTATGCCCTCGCTGGGCTGGCATGTTGTTGGCCCTGCAGGGCTGCGAGGTGAGCCTGGCCTTGCTGGGCTGTTGGGCGTGATGGGTTCGATTTCCTGGTCCGGGGTGGTGTCGTTGATCCGTTGGGTGTGTGTTGTGGGCTCGAAAAAGGTGGTGTCTGCTGTGGGTTGTTCAGGGCAATCTGTGAACCGCAGCCTCATTTGGTCCAGGTGCTTTCTGCAAATTTGTCCATTGTCTACTTTACTCCCTTCTTTAGCTATCACCGTGCCCGCGATCCACTTGGGACCATGTCCATAGTTTAGCACATACACAGGGTCATTCAGATCAATTTCCCGTGACACTGTGGCGCGACCATCGTTTACATTTTGTTGCAGCTGCCTGCTCTCTACCTGATCATGCAGGTTGGAGTAAATCAGCAAGAGTCTGGTTTTAAGTGTTCGTTTCATGAGTAGCTCAGCCGGGGGCACCCCTGTGAGCGAGTGAGGTCTCGTGCAGTAGCTGAGCAGTACTTGGGACAGGCGGGTTTGGAGTGAGCCTTCTGTGACTCGTTTAAGGCTCTGTTTGATGGTTTGTACTGTCCGCTCTGCCTGCCCATTGGAGGCTGGTTTAAAAGTGGCCGAGGTGACATGTTTGATCCCATTGTGGGTCATGAATTCTTTAAATTCGGCACTGGTGAAATATGGCCTGTTGTCACTGACCAGTAACTCATGCAGGCCGTGGGTGGCAAACATGGTCCTCAGGCTTTCAATGGTGGCAGTGGCGGTGCTTCCGGACATTATTTCACATTCAATCCATTTTCAGAAAGCATCCACCACCACCAGGAACATTTTACCGAGAAACGGGCCCGCATAGTCGACATGGATCCTCGACCATGGTCTGGAGGGCCAGGACCACAAACTTAGCGGTGCCTCTCTGGGCGCGTTGCTCAACTGAGCACACACGCTGCATTGCCGTACACAGGACTCTAAGTCAGAGTCAATACCGGGCCACCACACGTGGGATCTGGCTATCGCTTTCATCATTACTATACCCGGGTGTGTGCTGTGGAGATCCGAGATGAACGTCTCCCTGCCCTATTTTGGCAGCACTACGTGGTTACCCACAACAGGCAGTCTGCCTGAATGGACAGCTCGTCCATTCGTCGCTGGAATGGCTTGATTGGCTCTTGCATTTCAACGGTGATGCTGGCCCAGCTCCCATGTAGTACACAGTTTTTTACTTGGGAAAGCAGAGGATCTTGGCTGGTCCATGTCCTAATCTGGCGGGCCGTGACAGGTGATTTATCATTTTCAAACGCTTCCATGACCATCAACAAGTCTGCGGGCTGCGCCACCATCAACAATTTTGCAGGCTGCGCCATTTCCACCCCCATGGTGGGCAATGGTAGACGACTGAGAGCATCCGCACAGTTCTCAGTGCCTGGCCTGTGGCGGATGGTACAGTTATACACTGATAGCGCGAGTGCCCACCTTTGTATGCGGGCTGAGGCATTAGTATTTATCCCCTTGTTTTCAGCAAACAGGGATGTGAGGGGCTTGTGATCGGTTTCCAGCTCAAATTTGAGGCCAAACAAGTACTGATGCATTTTCTTTACCCCGAACACACACGCTAATGCCTCTTTCTCAATCATGCTGTAGGCCCCCTCGGCCTTAGACAAGCTCCTGGAGGCATAGGCGACAGGTTGCAACTTCCCCGCAATGTTAGCTTGTTGTAATACACACCCGACTCCGTACGATGACGCATCACATGCTAGCACAAGTCTTTTACACGGGTTATACAATACAAGCAGCTTGTTGGAGCATAAAATATTTCTGGCTTTCTCAAAAGCAATTACTTGTATTTTTCCCCATACCCAGTTCTCACCTTTGCGCAATAACACATGTAGGGGCTCTAAAAGGGTGCATAACCCGGATAGGAAGTTACCAAAATAGCTCCGTGACGTTCTGTGGCCTGTGTGCATTCCTGATAACCTCTGTCTTGGCGTCTGTGGGCCGAATGCCGTCCGCCGCGATATTTCTCCCCAAAAACTCCACTTCTGTTGCCATGAAGACGCATTTCGACCTCTTCAGCCGCAGCACTACGCGATCCAGTCGCTGAAGGATCTCCTCCAGGTTTTGTAGGTGCTCGACGGTGTCCCAACCCGTGACCAATATGTCGTCCTGAAAGACCACTGTGTGTGGTACCGACTTGAGTAGGCTCTCCATGTTTCTCTGGAAGATCGCCGCAGCCGACCGAATTCCAAACGGGCACCTGTTGTGGATGAACAGTCTCTTCTGCGTGTTGATGCAGGTGAGGCCCTTCGAAGACTCCTCCAGCTCCTGCGTCATGTAGGCCAAAGTCAGATCAAGCTTGGTGAATGTCTTGCCTCCTGCCAGTGTCGCAAATAGATCATCTGCCTTAGGTAGCGGGTATTGGTCCTGTAGCGAGAAATGATTAATAGTTACTTTATAATCGCCGCAAATCCTGACCGTGCCATCACTTTTGAATACTGGAACAATTGGACTGGCCCACTCGCTGAATTCCACTGGGGAGATGATGCCGTCGCGTTGCAGCTTGATTTCCACTCTCTCCCTCATCATGTGAGGTTCCGCTTGCGCCTTGTGGTGAATGGGTCATGCCTCTGGGACCAAGTGGATCCGCACCTTCCCCCCGGAAAAGTTTCCAATGCCTGGCTCAAAAAGGGAAGGAAATTTGTTAAGAACCTGGGTACATGAGGCATCATTGACATGTGATAGCGCTCGGATGTCATCCCAGTTCCAGCGGATTTTGCCCAGCCAACTCCTTCCAAGCAGTGTGGGGCCATCGCCCGGGACAATCCAGAGTGGCAGTTCGTGCACTGTGCCTGTAAAGTCCTGTCCCCTCAGTACAGATTCACACGAGGCATGTAGTGAAGTCAAGGTCACTCTGGACCTGCACCTTTATTTCACAGCTCTGGGATGCTGCACTTGCCTGAGACCTGTCCTTATATACCTGTCTCTTGCAAGTGCACCCCTGGTGGTAAGGTATGCTGGTGGTTATAGGTCATATCTTATTACAGTCATGTATAGCATGTTAGGATATAGTTATATATAATAATGTAAGATACATGACAGTGCCCTCGTAGGTGACCTTGACCATGGCGCTGCCCAGGACAGTGATAAGCTCTTTGGTGTACGTTCTCAGTTTCGTGTGGATGGGGCTCAGGGCTGGTCTGAATGCCTTGTTGCACCACAGTCTCTCAAACATCTTTTTACTCATGATGGATTGGCTAGCGCCAGTGTCCAGTTCCATGGCTACGGATAAGCCATTCAATTTTCCGTTTAGCATTATAGGTGGACATTTTGTCAAAAATGTGTGCACCCTGTGTACTTCAGCATCTGCTTCCTCTCTCTGAGGCTCGAAATTGCTTTGATCCACGATGGACCAATCTTCCTCTGCCATGTGGTGGTTAGCAGGTTTTTCAGAGCTTGCAGCTCGTTTGCAAGCGCGTTGGAGGTGCCCCATTGTTCCACAGCTCTTGCAAACATACCCTTTGAAGTGGCATGAATAGGCTGAATGGAAGCCTCCACAATGCCAACAAGGTGTGAATTGCCTTGCATTCATCCTTTGTTGGGGACTCTGAGTCATCTGGGTCATCTGAGGCCTGCTGGCAGTTGCAGACTCGTGGTTTCTGCCCCGTACATTTCTGCTCGCAAACACAGTTCCAGTTAATTTATGAACATTGCAAGCACTTGTGTGCTGAGAGATTTGTTTGGTATTATCACTGGTGGACATAAACGCCTGTGCTATTGCAATGGCCTTACTGAGGGTCGGTGTCTCTACAGTCAAATGTTTTCATAGGATGGTCTCGTGGCCAATGCCCAGTACAAAAAAGTCTCTGAGCATTTACTCCAGGTAGCCATCAAACTCACATTGTCCTGCAAGTCGCCTTAGCTCGGCGACGTAGCTCGCCACTTCCTGACCTTCAGATCGCTGGCATGTGTAGAACCGATACCTCGCCATCAGCACGCTCTCCCTCGGGTTAAGATGCTCCCGAACCTGTGTACACAGCTCCTCATACGACTTATCTGTGGGGTTCACCGGAGCCAGAAAATTCTTCATGAGACTGTAGGTCGGTGCCCCGCAGACGGTGAGAAGGACCGTTTTCCTTTTTGCAGCGCTTCCTTCTCCGTCCAGCTCATTGGCTACAAAGTACTGGTCTAGCCGTTTGACATAGGCTACCCAGTTCTCACCCTCCAAGAACTTCTCCAGGATGCCCACAGTTTTCTGCATCTTTGCGTTGGATTCGTATTCTCGTCGCCAGTTATTGTGTTCCTAAAACAGATGAGGCTGCACACAGGGAGGTTAAAATAACGGTGACCTCAGTCTTTAATAAGACACTCCAGAGTGAGGAACAGACCTTGGGGCGGCTTATATACAGTGCTCCCAAGGGATGCTGGAATCCCCTGAGACTTCAGGGGATGAGCTCCCTGGTGGCAGAACATGGGAGTGCATGCTTTACAGATACACAACACTGCATTGGACTCACCTGAGAAATCATATTAGTGTGGAAGCAAGTCATCCTCGACTCCGAGGGACTACCTAAGAAGAAGAAATGTGAATAAGGCTTTGCCTAGTGCTGTGGCTATAACTTGAGGGTGCACGATAAAATTCAGAGCAAGAGATTGAAATTTTTCCCACAGTAAATAAAAGTGAGGGGATTAATATTGCAAATGCAACCGTTTTGCCCGAAGTAAGGTATCACAGTCGGTTGAGTCCAAGGCCGTGAATTTCCTCGAACCATCTCCCACTCTGCTGCCGTAACTTTGACGGAAACCCCCGGTTTGCACGTGGAAACTGGCGAAATTACCGCGACGGAGTGGGAGTAGCCCTGAGGAAATTCCCGGCCCTAGACTCAACCAAGACCAGAAGTTCTTGGGCCCAAGCCCTGGTAGAGTTCATTCAAGCTGTTACATTTCAAAGGTGGATATCGGGGTGGAAATGGTCCTTTTTGCTCCTGTTTCCCAGGCGGAAAATGGGGGTAAAAGGGAGCAGTGTGCCGTGCCCGATTGGTGCCTGTGTTACAGGTGCCGCCTTATGTGGTGTAAGTGGCTTTACAGGTGTTCCAAGTGGCCACCTAAAACAGATGTTAAGCCCTTTAAAGAAAGAAAGACTTGCATTTATATCACGCCTTTCACGACCACCGGATATCCCAAAGCGCGTTACAGCCAATGAAGTACTTTTTGAAGTGCGGTCACTGTTGTAATGTGGGAAACGTGCAAATGAAAAAGTGGGGCCTAACGTCTGCTTTAGGCCTCTTCGCCGTAATTCTTTGGCGATCAGCGGAATAGGTCCTGGGCCGACTCAGCTTAGGAGTCTTCAGTGGTCTGTGCGACTGGGAACGAAATGCAAGTCGTTTATTTCTTTTTTAATCCATCAGTAATCGTTACTGTGCAACCAGGAGGAGCAGGAGTGCTCCCACAACTCCATGGCACTCAAATGGTCGAGATGCACGTGGCCCCAGCCGAAATGGTGCCCTGGATCGCTCAGTTGGGGAGGCGGGGGGCGGCAGCGGGCGAGTGACGTGCTGCCAGCACAGTGCCAAGTCTGGGCCCTAAAATCAATTTCTATCCTATTATGTGTTAGGATAGCTCCAGGGTTGAGCAGGGTTTATGTTGCATTAATCATTTTCAAGATATGAGCTTTTATTGCCCATCCTTAGTTATTCCAAGAAGATGGTGGGAGGCGTCCTTTCTGAACCATCGCAAACTGAGTGGCTTGCGAGGACACTTCAGAGGGAAATTATGAGCCAACCACAGTGGGTAAGCAAAGCAGATGTCCTTCCCTAAAGGGCATGGACACTTTTACTAACTGTTACTCAGCTTTTTATTTCCAGGTTTTATTTATTTATTTTTTAAGCTGAATTTAAATTCTCAAACTACCACAGTGCTGTTATGAACTCACATTCCCCTGATTATTAGTCTAAAGCTCTGGATTATGAGTACAGCAATAATCTCTACACTAATGCCTATGCATGCCCAACACAAGACTCCCAAAGCAAGCGCTCTACTCGGAACTCCTACATGGCAAGCGAGCCCCAGGTGGGCAGAGAAAACGTTTCAAGGACACCCTCAAAGCCTCCCTGATAAAATGCAACATCTCCATCGACACCTGGGAGTCCCTGGTCAAAGACCGCCCAAAGTGGAGGAAGAGCATCCGGGAGGGCGCTGAGCACCTCGAGTCTCATCACCGAGGACATGCAGAAAACAAACGCAGGCAGCGGAAGGAGTTTGCAGCAAACCTGTCCCACCCACCCTTTCCCTCAACGACTGTCTGTCCCACCTGTGATAAAGACTGTAATTCCCATATTGGACTGTACAGTCACCTGAGAACTCAGTTTTAGAGTGGAAGCAAGTCTTCCTCGATTTCGAGGGACTGCCTATGATGACACTAACATACCCTGCTGCACTATTGTGGCATCTCCTGACAGCCAATAGGCACTTTATGCATATTGGAGATGGACTGCCATGAGTAATCCCTCTCTTATCAATGTCAGCCGTGGCTCAGTGAGTAGCACTCTCACCTCCTGAGTCAGAAGGTTGTGAGTTCAAGTCCTACTCCAGACACTTGAGCACAAAAAAATCTAGGCTGACATTTGGAGGTGCTGTCTTCTGGCTGAGATGTTAAACCGAGGTCCCGTCTGTTCTCCCAGGTGGACGTAAAAGATCCCACGCACCATTTCGAAGAAGAGCAGGGGAATTCACCCCAGTGTACTGGCCAATATTTATCCCTCAATCAACTAAAAAACAGATTATTTGGTCATTGTCACATTGCTGTTTGTGGGAGCTTGCTGTGCACATATTGGCTGCCACGTTTCCTACAGTGACTACACTCCAAAAAGTTCTTCATTGGCTGTGAAGTGCTTGGGCTGTCCGGTGGTCATGACGTGAAAGGCGCTATATAAATGCAAGTCTTTATTTCATCCATTTCCTCTGCTGGCTTAATATGGAGTATCCCGTGCCTTTGAGTATACTCACATACCATACGTTACTTCTCCACTGACAGTGTTGGTTGATTCATTTAGGGGTGTATCTGATTCATGTAGAAATTAAGTGTTTGTCCTTTTCCCTGGTGGTCTGATGTAAATGTAGCCATTTCACACATCAATCACGAGTATCAGACTGTTGACATATCCGCAGGTCAGGGCCATAAAAGGAGTGGTGTGCGGCGGCCTGGGAGCAGCTTTGGGGTCCCAACTGCGAGGAACCGTCAGGGCGAAGGAGCAATGTGATCGGGGCCTAGGAGAGGCGAGGGCCCAGGGGCAGCACAGGCCAGCCCACACTGCGATATGTGTGTGCACTAAGTCTGTGAAGCAGAGCTGGTCTCCAGTCATCCTGGTTAATCCTTGCCAGTGGGCCAAGACATAGCTCTGTCAAGCCCGTGTGGTGGCTGGTGTGCACGTTAAAAAAATCCACACACAGGCATCTTCCACCCTTCAACATATAGTTCGGGACCTAGAATATTAGGTCCTTCATTGAAACACCTGTGAACTCATCCCTTTTTGATGTGGAAGCAAGTCATCCTCGATACGGGGGTCCGCCTAAGAAAGAGAAGAAGAATCCGCAGCATAACTAAGACCGCCTATTTGCACCTTCGTAACATTGTCCATCTTCGCCCTTGCCTCAGCTCATCTGCTGCTAAAACCCTCATTATCTCTAGACTTGACTATTCCAACGCACTCCTGGCTGGCCTCCCACATTCTACCCTACGTAAACTTGAGGTGATCCAAAACTCAGCTGCCCCGTGTCCTAACTCGCACCAAGTCCCACTTATCCATCATCCCCTGTGCTCGCTGACCTACATTGCATAATTGCATAATTCTCATTCTTGTTTTCAAATTCCTCCATGGCCTTGCCCCTTCCTACCTCTGTAATTTTCTCTAGCTCCACAACTCCCCTGCCCCGAGGAATCTGCGCTCCGCCAATTCTGCCCTCTTGAGCATCCCTGATTATAATCGCTCAACCTTTGGTGGCCGTGCCTTCTGTTGCCTCGGCCTCATGCTCTGGAACTCCCTGCCTAAACCTCTCCATCTCTCTATCCTTGTTTCAGAAGAATGAGAGGTGATCTTATTGAAACTTATAAGCTAATGAGGGGGCTCGACAAGGGGGATGCAAAGAGGATATTTCCACTCATAGGGGATACTAAAACTAGGGGACATAGTCTTAGAATAAGGGGCTGCCCATTTAAAACTGAGATGAGGAGGAATTTCTTCTCTCAGAAGATTGTAAATCTATGGAATTCTCTGCCCCAGGGAGCTGTGGAGGCTGGGTCATTGAATATATTTAAGGTGGAGATAGACAGATTTTTGAGCGACAAGGGAGTAAAGGGTTATGGGGAGCGGGCAGGGAAGTGGAGCTGAGTCCATGATCAGATCAGCTATGATCTTATTGAATGGCAGAGCAGGCTCGAGGGGCCAAATGGCCAACTCCTGCTCCTATTTCTTATGCTCTTAGACATTCCTTAAAACCTACCTCTTTGACCAAGCTTTTGGTCATTGGCCCTAACTTCTCCTTATGTGGCTTGGTGTCAACTTTTTTGTCTTATAACGCTCCTATGAAGCTCCTCGGGAAGTTTCACTACATTAAAGACACTATATAAATACAAGTTGGTGTTGTTGTTAAATTTGCCTTTGCAAAACAATCCAAAGTCAAATTGAAAAGTCAATCTTGTATTGTGAGGTTTGTATTGGCTGCAGATAGATTGGTTGCTAGATTAATGTTAGAGAAACATAAGCAATGGAAAGGATATAACATCTCAACCATTTCTGCAACTTAAAACTAAGCTCCAGTGTATCGTATGCTATTGCCGATCTTGTGCAGGGGCGGCTACATCATCTGTAATACACTGGGAGAGGTTGTTGCCCAAGAGCTGGCAAAAAAAAGAACAAGCAAGGAGGATGTCTGGCGAAACTGGTGAGAACACTGTAGGATGCAAGAACAACTAGGGAGAGGGAGCCGAGGAAGACACCGCGTCAGTGTGGAGCTAAGCAAGTAGCGTTTAGCCTTGCTCCCGAGCATAGGTAGGCTGGTTTCACCTGCACCAAGGATCATGTGTAGGGTTTTGAAGTGCCAGCCCTCCAGGATTGGCCTGGACTTTCTTGATTTCAAGACCAATTTCCTGGACACTGCTGCAAGCAACAGGGGAGAAAAATCATAGGAGCGTTAATAAATTGTGATTTACAAATAATAAATTCGTTCAACACTTTTGTTTACAAGTTATAAAAATATTGGATAAGGCTGTTTGACTAGACTGTCAAGAATCATCCAATTGGGTAATGAAGAGTGTTTGCTTTCTAATTGGCTGTTGGAAGGCAGGGCACCACGAGGATGGACATGTTGGGCGACCAATGGCGGGAGTGTGGGGGCGGGGCGGATGGAAGTCAAGTTGTAAGATTAGGCTCACAGGTCACACACAGACACCCAAAGGGTCTGATTAAGGGAGCGGTAGTCCAAATATAGTCAAACACAACACACAATCAGGATAGACATACGACCATGACAAGTAGCTGGTACTAGTCCCGATCAAACAGATGGCTGGTGGCATGAACAGTTCTTATCTTCACCGTCTGCCCTGAAACGCCTCTCGGTCTTTCTTTTATTCTCTTTTTAGGGGTGGGCCTGGTGTAGGATATGGGCAGGACCATTTAACCGATGATATGTCGGGTTCTTTGTCTCAACTCTTGGTTGAAACCCTCCTCTTCACATTGATCCTCCGAAGATTGGAGTCAGACAGGCCATCCTTGGTCTTCAGATGTTTGGATGTTCAAATGGCTTTAGCTATTGTACCATGAATCGTCAATTCTAACACCAGGCTGAAGAGACTTTTTGGTCTCAAGTTATTTCTTCCAATTCACGATTTCTTACGATGTCACAAAACCTCCAGGAATATGTCCAGCCAGATGAGAACCCTAATCATGTGTACTTGTGGCCATTTTGAATGGCGTACCAGTTCGGGACTGAAACCAGTAAAACAGATTTATGCTCTTGGTGTTGAAGGTACTGTTTGCATGAAATTGGAAGAAATCAACTCTGTACAAAGACGATTTGTATGAATCAGATAGTAACTTTAAGACCGAGGTAAACAAATTGGGACATACGAAAAGCCAACATAAAACTTACCAACAAGGTAGCTTGACTCGGGGCAGAGAGATGAATGGATAGATCGGTAGCTATCGAGATTGATTAGTAGAATGCAATGCTCAGTCAGTATCGTTAATGTGGCTTTGATTTAAGAAGTGAGAAAGATGATATAATGCCCAAGGAAGGACTTTTGCTGACAGTATTAGTAACAAATGGAAAAGGCTGAATTTAAAAAAAAATCTTCAATCTATCCACAATTTCGCCTTCATGCATAAAACAGTGTAACCCTTCTGCTCTGACAGAGTTTCAACAATAGGCTGATTGAGCATTACTGGCTGACAGTTCGATAAAAGAGATAAAGCTGCAATTTGCAGTTCCCTTCCAGTAAGCAGGCAATTGTGTTTGAAAAGGATGCATTCTCAATGTTTACTCAGAAAATCTCACGGATCTAAAACGCAGTTTGGTGACTCATCCTTCTTCAGGCTCGAAGTTGCCTGTATACTTCGCACACACACACACAAAAATGACGAGACCCCTTAAACCGACTGTTTCCTGCAGGATGAACTGGAATGAATGGTCCAAAATCTGCGGTGGGTAATACGTCATCATCATAGGCAGTCCCTCGAAATCGAGGAAGACTTGCTTCCACTCTAAAAGTGAGTTCTTAGGTGACTGAACAGTCCAATACGGGAATTACAGTCTCTGTCACAGGTGGGACAGACAGTGGTTGAAGGAAAGGGTGGGTGGGGAGTCTGGTTTGCCGCTCGCTCCTTCCGCTGCCTGCGCTTGCTTTCTGCATGCTCTTGGCGACGAGACTCGAGGTGCTCAGCGGCCTCCCGGATGCTCTTCCTCCACTTAGGGCAGTCTTTGGCCAGGGACTCCCAGGTGTTGGTGGGGATGTTGCATTTTATCAAGGAGGCTTTGAGGCTTACCGTGAAACATTTCCTATGCCCACCTGGAGATCGCTTTCCATGTAGGAGTTCAGAGGAGAGCACTTGCTTTGGGAGTCTTTTGTCAGGCATGCAAACAATTGGGCCCGCCCAACGGAGCTGATTGAGTGTGGCCAATGCTTCAATGCTGGGGATGTTGGCCTGGTCGAGGACGCTAATGTTGGTGCGTCTGTCCTCCCAGGGGATTTGCAGGATCTTGTGGAGACATTGTTTGTCATGTATGTAGACCATGTATACTAACTGTGTAGTCACATAAGGTGTGCCACCAGAGGGCACTGCAGTGGGAGACCTGAGGGTCACCTGCATAGGTGTGCAGGGCCCAGTATAAAAGGCTGCCCACCATGCTTGTGCCTCACTCTGGAGTTACAATACATGGGACTAAGGTCACAACAGCTCAAGTACAATACTAGACCTCGTGGAGTCATTCATAAGAATATTAAAGACGTAATGTCGTTGGTGGTATTTCTCCAGCGATTTGAGGTGTCCACTGTATATAGTCCACATCTCTGAGCCATACAGTGAATTAACAGCATTCGCTGTTATTCATTGAATCATAGAAAGTTACAGCACGGAAGGAGGCCATTTCGGCCCACCGTGTCCACGCCAGCTGACAAAGAGCTATCCAGCCTAACCCCACTTTCCAGCTCTTGGTCCCTAGCCCTGTAAATGAATTGGATAGCTCCACCAAAGATCATCATCATAGGCAGTCCCTTGTTCCTCGAAAATCTTGCCTCCCACTCTAAAAGTGAGTTCTCAGGTGCCTGTCGTCCAATACGGGAATTAGTCCCTGTCACAGGTCATTGGAGGAAAGGGTGGGTGGGACTGGTTTGCCGCACGCTCCTTCCAGTGCCTGCGCTTGGTTTCTGCATGCTCTGAGACCAAAGAGCCGGCACAGGCACGATGGGCCGAATGGCCTCCAACTGCGCTGTATCATTCTCTGACCCAGAATTTGCGGCTGGAGACTTCCCGCGGGCAGATGCTTCCGACCGCAAACATTTCCACGGAGCACCCGGTGGCCCCGGAAGATCGGAGACTTGTGATCTTGGGCCTCTGCGCGAAGGCCTTCATAGAGTCACACAAATCCCAGGAGCATCCAGACTTCATATGCATCCCTTTGCAACTGACCGCAACTTCAGGATGTGGCACACACGCGCATCTAAACGCAGAAATTCTGAGCTCGCGGTCAGTCATTCACTGCTCCGACACTGGCTGCGCTGTGGAGCACCTCTTCATCGCTGACCACACATTCTGGGACAACGTTAATGCCCCGTGAAAATGCATGGATTCCAGTTGCCGTTCCTGTTATCAGCTCAATCTGGGTGAAATCAGCCGAACCAGTGCAAAAGATCGGGTATTTATAATTACGTCAAGTGTAAATCGATTTTTAACTCTGGTTTAAAAATCATATTGCCCGGAGTTGGCCCCGCCCACAAAACTCGCCAAAATCCAATATAAGGAGAAGGCGAGTTTCCTCCGTTTGCGGCCTTTCGGGAAGGCTCTTCAAATTAAACTCATTTTCTTAGCCACACAGGCACCAGTAGGCACATCTTAAAAGTTTTTATATATTAAAAAACATTTAATATATTTCTGCCCTGTAACATAGCCTTTAAATTATACTGTAAGTAACAAACTCTATTTTCTGCATTATGCTACAAGTGTGGGCTGAGTGGGCAGCACTCTCGCCTTTGAGTCTGCAGGTTGTGGGTTCAAGTTCCACTCCAGGGACTTGAGCACAAAAATCTAAGCTGAGCCTTCAGTGTAGTACTGAGGGAGCACTGCACTGTCGAAGGGATAGTACTGAGAGAGCGCTGCTCCATTGGAGGGGCAGTGCTGAGGGAGTGCTGCTCTGTCGGAGGGACAGTACTGAGGGAGCGCAGCACTGTTGAAGGAACAGTACTGAGCGAGTGCTGCTCTGTCGGAGGGGCAGTACTGAGGGAGTGCTGCACTGTTGGAGGGGCAGTACTGAGGGAGCGCTGCTCTGTTGGAGGGACAGTACTAAGGGAGCGCTGCTCTGTCGGAGCGGCAGTACTGAGGGAGTACTGCACTGTCGGAGAGGCAGTACTGAGGGAGCACTGTACTGTCGGAGGGGCAGTACTGATGGAGTGCTGCACTGTTGGAGGGGCAGTACTGATGGAGTGCTGTTGTTTTAGAGGGATAGTACTGTTGGAGGGGCAGTACTGTGGGATCGCTGCTTTTTGGAGGTGCCGTCTTTCAGATCAGATGACAAACTAAGGTCCTCCCTTCCTGCCCTCCCAGGTGGGCATAAAAGATCCCATGGTGCTATGTGCAGAAGAGCAGAGGAGTTTATCTGGTGTCCTGGGCAATATTCATCCCTCAACCAACACCAGCAAAAACAGTTGGTACGGATGGTGCAGTAAACAAAACACAGAATTCAGTTTGCAAAAAGGATCGGGGCGAAAGGATGAAATGCAACAGAACTGTGTTAAAGTGTAGGTGGGTAGGTGGGAATGAAAGAGCGAGAGAGAGAAGAAAGGAGCTTCAAAGTGTGTGAGAATATGTATGAGAGTTTGAGAGAGTGTGTGAGTGTGAGTGTGAGTGTGGTGGGGGTGCGTGAGTGTGAGTGCGCGAGTGTGTGTGTGAGTGTGTGAGTGTGTGGAGGGGGTTTCTGTGTGGGATGTGTGTGTGTGGGGTGTGTGTGTGTGTGTGTGTGTGTGGAGAGGGGTGTGAGTGTATGTGTGTGTGTGTGTGTGTGTGTGTGTGTGTGTGTGTGTGTGTGTATATGTGAGAGAGAGGGAGAGAGAGAGAGAGGTGTGTGAGAATGTGTGGGGTGTGTGAGTGTGTGTGTGGGGGGGTGTGTGTATGTGAGAGGTGCGTGAGTGTGTGTAGGGTGTGTGAGGGGTGTGTGTATGTGAGTGTGTGGGATGTGTGTGTGTGTGTGTGAGAGAGAGGTGTGTGAGAGTGTGTGTGGGGTGTGTGAGTGTGTGTGGGGTGTGTGAGTGTGTGTGGGGTGTGTGAGTGTGTGTGGGGTGTGTGAGAGTGTGTGGGGTGTGTGAGTGTGTGTGGGGTGTGTGAGAGTGTGTGGGGTATGTGAGAGTGTGTGGGGTGTGTCATGTATTCAACCAGCATTGTAACCCATGTATAATCTGACCTAAGTTGTACACTGTGAGAACAATGACCACTAAGTGGGAGACACTCCTAACCTGGACCTTCAGGTATAAAAGGGGAAGCTCCACCCACCTTCATCACTTGAGTGCTAAGGAATAAAGGACAGGTCACAGACTGACCTTCTCTCAAGCATGGGCCTCGTGTGCATTTATACTGTATAGTAAGGACGTATCAATGGCGACGAGAAACTGGGATTTAAACCACGCGAGCATGGCCACTAGCAGAACAGACAAGAGGTACTGTGTTAAGGAATGGTTGGGACAGAGATTCAACATTGTTAAAGCAGCACACAGTTCTCCAGGCAGACAAGGGCAGTCGGGCATGCCCCAACATGTAGTCGAACCCAGAGGGGGAGTTCGACAGAGACAATGGCAAGTTTAGCGGCGATTCACGCCATTGCAAGGGACAATGCGGCCAGTAATGGGGCCATCAACACCTGTTAATGGCGCACTCAAGGACAGTCACAGGGGCAGTCAGGGACGATCGACTGGCAAGGGACCTTTTGTTTCCAACAGCAGCTCATGTTGAAGGCGTGGAGGCACACACTCAGCCGAAGTTTGCAGAGATGAGCAGAATACCTGCAGAAATTGCAGAAATGAACGCTGGGGGAAATCGCTGGAAGCTGAAGTTCAGCGAGTTCATGTGGAACACGTATACAGTTCATACACCAGGACGCCACCGATAAGGATGAAAGTGCTCCTCAATGGCATCCCAGTATCAATGGAGCTAGATACGGGGGCCAGCAAGTCCCTGATGGGTATCAAACAGTTCGAAATGTTATGGGTGTCCAAGGCCAGGAGGCCAAAATTATCGCCGATTGACGCACAGCTACGGACTTACACAAAGCAGATCATTCCGGTGCTAGGCAGCGCCACGGTAGTCGTGACTCACAAAGATTCGGATTGTCCCGTGGGACGGTCCCGCACTACTGGGGAGGAGTTGGCTTGCTGTCATGAACTGGAAATGGGGCGATGTCAATGCAATTTCCTCTGTGGAGCGAGTATCATGCTCACAGATCCTGGACAAATTTGACTCATTATTTCAACCCGGCATCGGCACTTTCATGGGGGCCAAGGTAGTGATTCACTAAATGCCCTGAGGAATTTAAACCATTTAACAGGCGCAGGGATGAACTCTCGATTCAGGCCAATTGCCTACTGTGGGGAAACCGCGTAGTCATGCCCCAGATGGGCAGGGAGGTGTTCATCAGAGAACTCCACAATGAGCACCCGGGCATTGTCATGATGAAGGCAATTGCTAGGTCACACGTTTGGTGGCCAGGGATAGACGCAGATCTGGAACTTTGTGTTCGCAGGTGCAATGCGCCCAGAGAAGCCCCCCTTAGCCCCTGGCCATGGCCCGCCAAGCCTTGGTCACGCATCCATGTGGACTACGCAGGTCCTTTCATGGGAAAAATGTTTTTGGTTGTAGTAGACGCCTACTCCAAATGGATCGAATGTGACATTTTAAATTCAAGCACATCCTCTGCCAAGGTAGAAAGTCTACGGGCAATGTTCGCCGCCCACGGTCTACCGGACGTCTTGGTCAGCGACAATGGCACGTGCTTCACAAGCACTGAATTCCATGACTTCATGGCAGGCAATGGAATTAACCATGTCAGAACGGTACCGTTCAAGCCGGCCTCAAACGACCAGGCAGAACGAGCAGTGCAGATAATCAAACAGGGGATGCTCAGAATCCAAGCGGGTTCCCTACAAAGGTACTTATCATGCCTCCTGTTGGCCTATAGATCCCGACCACACTTGCTCACAGGGGTTCCACCTGCAGAGCTGCTAATGAAAAGGACATTCAAAACCTGGCTATCCCTTATACACCCCATCATGAAAGAAATTGTCGAGAGCAGGCGCCAGCCACAATATGACTACCATGACAGGAATGCGAGGGCGCGATGTATTGATGTAAATGATCCTGCTTTTGTCCTCAACCACTCTGCAGGGCCCAAATGGCTCGCAGGCACTGTGATTGCCAAAGAGGGAAATAGGATTCTGGTAATTAAACTTACCAATGGACAAATCTGCCGCAAACACGTGGATCAAACAAAAAGGAGGTTCAGCAACCCCATAGAAGAAGCAGAGGAAGAACACGATGTAGAGTTCACTCCACCACAGGTGACCGAACACCGGAACCAAAGGGAGGAGAGCCCAGTCACTGTGGGCAGTCTGGATAGACCTGAGGCACCGCAAACAGCAGACACTCAGGCCAGCGCCCAACAACCGGAGCCCCAACTCAGGTGCTCTACAAGAGAGCATAAACCACCAGAGAGACACAACCTGTGATCCCAATAAGACTTTGGGGGGGAGGTGATGTCATGTATTCAACCAGCATTGTAACCCATGTATAATCTGACCTAAGTTGTACACTGTGAGAACAATGACCACTAGGTGGGAGACACTCCTAACCTGGACCTTCAGGTATAAAAGGGGAAGCTCCACCCACCTTCATCACTTGAGTGCTAAGGAATAAAGGACAGGTCACAGACTGACCTTCTCTCAAGCATGGGCCTCGTGGGCATTTATACTGTATAGTAAGGACGTATCAGGGTGTGTGAGAGTGTGTGTGGGGTGTGAATGTGTGTGGTGTGGGGTGTGTGTGTGTGTGTGTGTGTGTGTGTGTGGGGGGGGGGGGTGAATGTGTGTGGGGTATGTGTGTGTGAGAGAGAGAGAGAGAGAGAGAGAGAGAGAGAGATCGGCCATTGCCTTTCATTGGCCGTCATCTCAGTACTGTGCAACTGCATGGTTTTATTGAACATAGCGGGGAGGGGCAGAGGGAGAGAGATTTAAATACATTAATGTGCATTGAATGGATGTGTCTTTCCTTCTGAACCACTTTGAACATATATATCAACACCAATGCATTTATATTACAACACCATCATCAGCATCATGGCTCGAGGACAGTCACTGCCAATAAAAAAAGCCCAAATCTGAAACGAACAAGCAAGCAAACAAAAAATTGCAGTGTAATTATTATTGTTTATAACGTGAGGGCTGAGTAACAGTTTTGGGGAAATTAGATCCACACCCCACACAATAACAACGACGTATATTTATATAGTGCCTTTAACACAGTAAAACATCCCAAGGCGCTTCATAGGAGTATTTTAAGACAACAGAAGGAGAAATTAGCGCAGGTGACCAAAAGCTTGGCCAAAGAGGTAGGTTTTAAGGAGCGTCTTAAAGGAGGAGAGAGAGCTAGAGAGGCGGAGAGGTTTAGGCAGGGAGTTCCAGAGCTTGGGGCCCAGGCAACAGAAGGCACGGGCACCGATGGTTGAGCGATTATAATCGGGGATGCTCAAGAGGGCAGAATTAGAGGAGCGCACACATCACGGGGGGCAGGGGGTTGGGCATTGGAGGAGATTACAGAGATAGGGAGCGGCGAGGCCATGGAGAGATTTGAAAACAAGAATGAGAATTTTGAAATCGAGGCGTTGATTAACCGGAAGCCAGTGTAGGTCAGCGAGCACAGAGGGTGATGGGTGAATGAGACTTGGTGCGAGTTAGGACACGGGCAGCCGGGTTTAGGATCAGCTCAAGTTTACGTAGGATGTGGGAGGCGAGCCAGGAGTGTGTTGGAATAGTCAAGTCTAGAGGTAACAAAGGCACGGATGAGGGTTTCAGCAGCAGATGAGCTGAGGCAAGAGCAGAGACGGGCAATGTTACGGAGATAAAATTGGCGGTTTTAGTTATGCTGTGGAAAATGTGGTTATTTCAGGGTGCAGAAATCCTTACTTTTTTTAACTTTTGTGATCAGAAGTACAAGGCGCCTATTTCTTATGTCAGTAATCAGTTGTTGATGAAAGTCTAAATGGAATAGGTCCCTATATTTCTGCCTTCAGAGTCAAACCCTAATCCTGACGATCGAATGTGCTTCCTGTCCAGGATCAAAGGTTGCAGAAGGCACTTCCTGTCTGGGAGCAAAGGTCAGCGAAGGGTCGGGTTGGGAAAAAAAAATTAGCAACTCATGATTTCTGCCCCAAATCTCAAGATTTTAAAGATTTTGTGCTACGATTTATGAGATGGTGTGTTTGGCATTACTGCGACTCTTGGTCAAGTAATTTGTTGGCACCAAGGGCTGCTGCCACTTGTGACACGAAACCCCAGTTTGAGTCGCCATCTACTGGAGAGGAGGGGACATAAACGGTTATAAAAGAAATGAATGAACAAGGTCGCCCTCGGGGCCCTGTCAGTCAATGGAAAATAATATCACAGGCAAACAATTCTGGCTGGAATAATGTTCCTTGTGCAACTCTCCCTCCTCAATCTTAAATGTGGGCACAATGTTGGTCCATGCTGTGTCGGGGGAGCTTTGCTCTGGCTCCAACCAATGCTAATAACGAAACCTGGGAGTCAAGGTTTGGCCCTGAAGGCAGAAATATAAGGAATTATTCCATCTAGATTTCCGTCAACAAAATATGAAATGCCATATTAAAATTAAAATTTAGCAGAGCAAATAAAAATCCCAGGGTTCAGGTCCTGTTGTGGAAATGCCTGATTAAATAAGCCAAGTTAAAAAATATTGCAAGCTGGTTAACTTTTGAAAGGAATATATGAAACTTCTGACTCAGCCGTAAAATTGCACTCCACAGTTTATAGGGATCCAGCTGCATTGCACAGTGCTCCCAACAACAATACCACAGAATGTCTTACTGTGTCCAGCACTGTTATACAGTGCTGTTAAACAAGTCACTGAGCATATAAATGCTGGAAAGACCCTGGCAACACTTATATTGCAGTTTCTGTTGCACGCGAGGGCTTATTTCAAAACTACAAGTAAATATGTTTACTGAATTAATAACTGGTCAGCGTTGAAAGGTAGTAAACCAACCGAGTACGCGATGTCCTGCACACATTATCCAAAATACATATGTTCAGCTTCACATCTGCACAAAATTTGCAGCTGGAAAATATACGCCAGAACTGAACACATTTTTTTAATTTGTTCGGAACTTAAATCATTGCATCAGTGAGATGTTTGATTAATTTGCTGGCAGTGGGATGAGAAGGTGGGAACGAGGTTCCAACTTCAATTAATTTGAACCCGAAACATTGTCTACAATAGTGCAATTAAGAGGAATTTAATCTTGTCACAGGCATATTTCACAATTTTGAAATTGGATGTCATGCCGCTGTTTATCTGTTTAACTGGCTGTCCATCGCTCTTCAACTATCGCTATCTCTGCCCTTCTCTGTTTTCAATTGACATGATACATATTTGGTTTTTAGCTACTGTATAAAGATCTTTCAATTTTAACTATATCTGAATCTAATTCTGCCCTCTTGTGCATCCCTGATTATAATCGCTCAGCCATTGGTGGCCGTGCCTCCTGTCGTCTAAGCACCAAGCTCTGGAACTCCCTCCCTAAACCTCTCTACCTCTCTTTCCTCCTTTAAGACGCTCCTTAAAACTAACTCTTTGATCAAGCTTTTGGTCACCTGCGCTAATTTCTACTTATGCGGCTCGGTGTCAATTTTTAAAAATCTCATAATACTCCTGTGAAGCGCCTTGGGACGTTTCACGACGTTAAAGGCGCTATATAAATACAAGTTGTTGTTAAATTGGATGAAAATTCACCTTCGCTGGATTCCTTGCTTTCCGTTGCAGCAGTCTTAACTCTCTGTCTTCATTAGATTCCCTCGTCCCACTGTTTTTCTGTAATTGGACACACACACAAAACCGTTCAGTCCTTCGCCAGCACACTTCTGCGAAATTGAGAAATGTAATTTAAAAGTATAGGACAGAAAACATGAAAACTTCAGAAGTACCAGTTGGTGAGGCCAGCCTTAGGATTGAGAAGGCCGGGAGGGGAGATCCGACTTGTGCGTGGTCGCAAGGGCCACCTGTTATTCGCCCTGCTTGATATTCAGTTCTATTGAAAGCAACGATTTGATACAGACCATCTTTGCGTTGCTGCCCACAAAACATTTCTCACCCCCTGTTGTTTGAGAGAGGGAAGCGATAACTTTGGGGCGGGGGGGGGTGGAACAGATTCGAGAAATGCTGGGAAAGAATGAGTAGAATAGATGACTATTCCAACACTCTCCTGGCCGGCCTCCCACATTCCACCCTACGTAAACTTGAGATGAACTAAAACTCGGCTACCCACGTCCTAACTCGCACCAAGTCCTGTTCGCCCATCACCCCCTGTGCTTGCTGACCTACATTGGCTCCCTCCATGGCCTCGCCCCACTCCTATCTCTGTAATCTCCTCCAGCCCCACAACCTCCCCCCGAGATGTTTGCGCTCCTCTAATTCTGCCCTCCTGAGCATCCCTGATTATAATTGCTCAACCACTCCGCCTCTCTACCTCTCTTTCCTCCTTTAAGACGCTCCTTAAAACCTACCTCCTTGACCAAGCGTTTGGTTACCTGCCCTCACTTTTTTATGTGGCTCGGTGTCAATTTTTTTGTCTTATAACACTCTTGTGAAGTGCCTTAGGACAATTCACTACTTTAAAGGCGCCATATAAATACAAGTTTTGGTGTCTCATCGAGTCTTGACTTCAACACAGCAGAGTCTATAATTAATGATGTTTATCATGTGGATACAGATCTCAAGTAGTAGTTTCATTAAGGGATTAAGTTTAAACCCCAAGAGTGAAGCTCAAATGGTTTGTAATTCATCATCTAATCCACAATGTTAGATTAGTGCCTTGTAAACACTAATCGATTTTTCTTATATATACTTTTGTAAGTGAGTTTTTTTTTAGATCACCCTCTGTTCTGGCACAGGATATCCATTTAGATACTAACAGCCAGCATGTTGCATATCATTAGTATGCAATGTGATTTAGCCCACATAATTGATGATGAAGCAATCCTCACTGCGAATAATTTGAGTTAGTTTGCAGTTGGTTAGCAGCAGAGTTGAATTAAGTTGTCTGTTCAAGTGTTCAATTTATGGTGGGGTGCTACCTGGACTACACAGGAAGGATGAAGAATGGCCAAACCAGGCAAACTTTCAATATAACAAATTTGAAAGTTGGTGTATGTAACGTATTTGCTTCATAGGTTCTTTGCTTAAGAATTCATAGCAACACATTACCATTAAGAACTATTGATTTATTAGCAAAAGGTTTAACAATCACACGACACATTACCAGTTCATCCACCAGATTCACAACCACCTGCCTCATCGTGGATCCCCCTAACCCAACTGGCTGGGGTTTTATTGAGTCTTGTGAACATCACGTGACTGGCTAAGCTACTCACAACTCAACAGCTTTACAACTATTTTAGTAGAAACGTAAAATCAAGCACCCACTTTTGGCAAGGGCACTAGAACCCACAAATTTCAAAATAAACTTTTACTGAAAATTAAATCAAATTAAAAATTTGGTTGCCGGGGGTGATCATGCACTCCAGTCTCTCTGGTGCCCACCTCTCGTGGAAGGCCGGGAGCATACCAATGGACACCGCATGCTCCGTCTCCAGGGACACCCTGGCTCGGATGTAGCCGTGGAAGAGAGGCAGGCAGTCGGGCTGAATTACCCCCTTCACCGCCCATTGCCTGGACCGGCTGATGGCCCCTTTGGCCAGGTCCAGGATCAGCGGTCCTTCAACTATTTTTGTAGAAAACAATCAAGTGCCCCCTGATTAAAGGGGGGGGCGGGGGGAGGGGGGGGGGGTCACATTCCAAAACCTTTACAGGTGACCCCTGTTTTTTTTGTCTTTTTTTTCCTGAGGGCACCAAAACACAAATTATACAAGTGTCCCCCGGCTAAAAGGGGGGGAGGAGCACTAAAACCGACAAACTTAAAAAATTTAACTTTTGACATGGTTCGATGGTATGAGACGTGAATTGGCTAGAATAGACTGTGAATGATACTTAAAGGGTTGACGGTGGATAGGCAATGGCAAACATTTAAGGATCGCATGGATGAACTTCAACAATTGTACATCCCGGTCTGGAGTAAAAATAAAACGGGGAAGATGGCTCAACCGTGGCTAACAAGGGAAATTAAGGATAGTGTTAAATCCAAGGAAGAGGCATATAAATTAGCCAGAAAAAGCAGCAAACCTGAGGACTCGGAGACATTTAGAATTCAGCAGAGGAAGACAAAGGATTTAATTAGGAGGGGGAAATTAGAGTATGGGAAACTTGCTGGGAACATATAAAAGGACTGCAAAAGATTCCATAGATATGTGAAGAGAAAAAGATTAGTGAAGACAAACGTAGGTCCATTATAGTGAGAATCAGGTGAATTTATAATGGGGAACAAAGAAATGGCAGACCAGTTGAACAAATACTTTGGTTCCGTCTTCACGAAGGAAGGCACAAATAACCTTCCGGAAATACTAGGGGACCGAAGGTCTAGTGAGAAGGAGGAACTGAAGGAAATTCTTATTAGTCAGGAAATTGTGTTAGGGAAATTGATGGGATTGAAGGCCGATAAATCCCCAGGGCCTGATAGTCTGTATCCCAGAGTACTTAAGGAAGTGGCCCTAGAAATAGTGGATGCATTGGTGATCATTTTCCAACAGTCTATCGATTCTGGATCAGTTCCTATGGACTGGAGGGTAGCTAATGTAACACCACTTTTTAAAAAAGGAGGGAGAGAGAAAACGGGTAATTGTAGACTGGTTAGCCTGACATCAGTGGTGGGGAAAATGTTGGAATCAATTATTAAAGATGAAATAACAGCGCATTTGGAAAGCAGTGACAGAATTGGTCCAAGTCAGCATGGATTTATGAAAGGGAAATCATGCTTGACAAATCTTCTGGAATTTTTTGAGGATGTAACTAGTACATTGGACAGGGGAGAACCAGTGGATGTGGCGTATTTGGACTTTCAGAAGGCTTTTGACCAGGTCCCACACAAGAGATTGGTGTGCAAAATTAAAGCACATGGTATTGGGGGTAATGTATTGATGTGGATAGAGAACTGGTTGGCAGACAGGTAGCAGAGAGTCGGGAAAAATGATCCTTTTCAGAATGGCAGGCAGTAACTAGTGGGGTTCAGTGCTGGGACCCCAGCTATTTACAATATACATCAATGATTTAGATGAAGGAATTGAGTGTAATATCTCCAAGTTTGCAGACGACACTAAGCTGGGTGGTGGTGTGAGCTGTGAAGAGGATGTTAAGAGGCTGCAGGGTGACTTGGACAGGTTAGGTGAGTGAGCAAATGTATGGCAGATGCAGTGTAATGTGGATAAATGTGAGGTTATCCACTTTGGAGGCAAAAACATGAAGGCAGAATATTATCTGAATGGCGGCAGATTAGGAAAAGGGGAGGTGCAACGAGACCTGGGTGTCATGATACATCAGTCATTGATAGTTGGCATGCAGGTACAGCAGGCGGTGAAGAAGGCAAATGGCATGTTGGCCTTCATAGCTAGGGGATTTGAGTATAAGAGCAGGGAGGTCTTAGTGCCGTTGTACAGGGCCTTGGTGAGGCCTCACCTTGAATATTGTGTTCAGTTTTGGTCTCCTAATCTGAGGAAGGACATTCTTGCTATTGAGGGAGTGCAGCGAAGGTTCACCAGACTGATTCCTGGGATGGCAGGACTGACATGAGGAGAGACTGGATCAACTGAGCCTGTATTCGCTGGAGTTTAGAAGAATGAGAGGGGATCTCATAGAAACATATAAAATTCTGACGGGACTGAACAGGTTAGATGCAGGAAGAATGTTCCCGATGTTGGGGAAGTCCAGAACCAGGGGACACAGTCTAAGGATAAGGGGTAAGCCATTTAGGACCGAGATGAGGAGAAACTTCTTCACTCAGAGAGCTGTTAACCTGTGGAATTCTCTGCTGCAGAGAGTTGTTGATGCCAGTTCGTTGGATATATTCAAGAGGGAGTTAGATATGATTCTTACAGCTAAAGGGATCAAGGGGTATGGAGAGAAAGCAGTGAAGGGGTACTGAAGTGATGATCAGCCATGTTCTTATTGAATGCTGGTGCAGGCTCGAAGGGCTGAATGGCCTACTTCTACATCTATTTTCTATGTTTCTATGTTTCTATTTTTCAAATTAAAATTTGTTTGCCGGGGGTGATGATGCACTCCTGTGCCTCCGGCTCCCACCTCTCGCGGAAGGCCGTGAGCGTACCAGTGGACACCGTGTGCTCCATCTCCACGGACACCCTGGCTCGGATGTAGCCGCAGAGGCGAGGCAGGCAGTCGGGCTGAACAACCCCCTCGACCGCCCGCTGCCTGGATCGCTTAATGGCCACCTTGGCCAGGTCCAGGATCAACGGATCTTCAACTATTTTGTTGTGAACAATTAAATCAAGTGCCCTCTGATTAAAAGGGGGCGGGTTAGGGACACACCAAACACTTTCAAACAAGTGTCCCTTGGTTTTTTTTGGGGCACTAAAAACACAAATTATACAAGTGCTCCCTGGCTAAAAGCGGGGGAGGGGGGGCACTAAAACCAGCACAAGAAACAAATTAAACTTTAGACAAAAAATATCAAAATACAATTTGGTTGCTTTGGGGTCTGATGCACTCCATTCCCTCCGGCGGCCACCTCTCGCGGAAGGCCGCGAGCGTACCAGTGGACACCGCGTGCTCCGTCTCCAGGGACACCCTGGCTCGGATGTAACCATGGAAGAGAGGCAGGCAGTCAGGCTGAACGACCCCCTCGACCGCCCGCTGCCTGGACCGGCTGATAGCCCCCTTGGCCATGCCCAGGAGCAGTCCTACAAGGAGGCCTTCCGACCTGCCCACTCCCCTCCGCACAGGATGCCCAAAGATTAGGAGCATGGAACTGAAGTGCAACCAGAATTTGAGGAGCAGCCCCTTCAAATAATGGAATAGGGGCTGCAACCTTGGACATTCAATAAAAACATGGAACACGGACTCTTCTAGACTCAACGGACCTACAAACCTGAGGGCATACTCACGTCTGCATATAGTACAGTGTATATTCTTCCAGGAGACATTGCAAGCATTGTTCTATGAAAAGCATGATAAGGGACATCTATGGCAATAGTGTCATGACTGCGAGGGTAATGTTCAGCTAAAAGCGGGAATCTGACGGGATCGGATCAAT
Organism: Pristiophorus japonicus; assembly: GCF_044704955.1. Taxonomy (NCBI): domain Eukaryota; kingdom Metazoa; phylum Chordata; class Chondrichthyes; family Pristiophoridae; genus Pristiophorus; species Pristiophorus japonicus. The sequence continues at coordinate 28,694,363 of NC_091997.1, read as the reverse complement.
CTCTCGTTTTATGCTCGGCCTGATTTTTACTTACCATTGAAGTCAACAGCTTCCACGTCTTCTCCATTGCGACTTCTTGGGGGTTGATCTTCTCTGGGTGGTTACTGTTGTATAGCTGTAAAACATGCACTCCCATGTTCCGCCACCAGGGAGCGCATCCACTGAAGTCCCAAGGGATCCCAGCATCCCTTGGGAGCACTGTACAAAAGCTGGCCCCTAAGGCCTGTTCTGGAGTGTCTTATTAAAGACTGAGGTCACTGTTACTTTAACCTGCCTGTGTGCAGTCTCATCTGTGTTAGGAATCTATCGCAAAGCTTCAGCAAACTGTGGGCATCCTGGAGACGTTCTCGGAGGGTGAGGACTGGGAAGCCTATGTCGAACAGCTAGACCAGTACTTTGTAGCCAACGAGCTGGACGGAGAAGGAAGCGCTGCAAAAAGGAAAGCGGTCCTCCTCACGGTCTGCGGGGCACCGACCTACAGCCTCATGAAGAATTTTCTGGCTCCAGTGAAACCCACAGATAAGTTGTATGAGGAGCTGTGTACACTGGCTCGGGAGCATCTTAACCCGAGGGAGAGTGTGTTGATGGCGAGGTATCGGTTCTGCATGTGCCAGCGATCTGAAGGTCAGGATGTGGCGAGCTACGTCACTGAGCTAAGGGTATTTGCAGGACAATGTGAGTTTGATGGCTACCTGGAGCAAATGCTCAGAGATTTTTTTGTACTGGGCATTGGCCATGAGACCATCCTACGAAAACTTATGAGTGTAGAGATACCGACCCTCAGTAAGGCCATTGCGATAGCACAGGCGTTTATGTCCACCAGTGATAACACCAAACAAATCTCTCAGCACACAAGTGCTAGCAATGTTCATAAATTAACTGGAACTATGTTTGTGAGCAGAAATGTACAGGGCAGAAAACACAAGTCTGCAACTGTCAGCAGGCCTCAGGTGACCCAGATGACTCAGAGTCCGGAACAAAGGATGAATGCAAGGCAATTCACACCTTGTTGGCGTTGTGGAGGCTTCCATTCAGCCTATTCATGCCGCTTCAAAGGGTATGTTTGCAAGAGCTGTGGAACAATGGGGCACCTCCAACGAGCTTGCAAATGAGCTGCAAGCTCTGCAAAACCTGCTTACCACTACGTGGCAGAGGAAGATCGGTCCATGGTGGATCAAAGCAATTTCGAGCCTCAGAGAGAGGAAGCAGATGCTGAAGTACACGGGGTGCACACATTTTCGATGAAATGTCCACCTATAATGCTAAATGTAAAATTGAATGGCTTGCCCATAGCCATGGAAATGGACACTGGCACTAGCGAATCCATCATGAGTAAAAAGATGTTTGAGAGACAGAGGTGCAACAAGGCACTCAGACCAGCCCTGAGTCCCATCCACACAAAACTGAGAACGTACACCAAAGAGCTCATCACTGTCCTGGGCAGCGCCATGGTCAAGGTCACCTACGAGGACATGGTGCATGAACTGCCACTCTGGATTGTCCCGGGTGATGGCCCCACACTGTTTGGAAGGAGCTGGCTGGGCAAAATCCGTTGGAACTGGGAAGACATCCGAGTGCTATCACATATCGATGAGGACTTATGTACCCAGGTTCTTAAAAAATGTCCTTCCTTTTTGAGCCAGGCATTGGAAACTTTTCTGGAGTGTAAGTGCCACTTGGTCCCAGAGGCATGACCCATTCACCACAAGGCGCGAGCAGTACCTCACATGATGAGGGAGACAGTGGAAATCGAGCTGGACAGGCTGCATCTCCCCAGTAGAATTCAGCGAATGGGCCAGCCCGATTGTTCCAGTACTCAAAAGTGATGGCACAGTCAGGATTTGCGGCGATTATAAAGTAACTATTAATCGTTTCTAGCTACAGGACCAATACCTGCTACCTAAGGCAGACCGACCTAATTGCGACGCTGGCAGGAGGCAAGACGTTCACCAAGCTCGACCTGACTTCGACCTGCATGACGCAGGAGCTGGAGGAGTCTTCAAAGGGCCTCACCTGCATCAACACACACAAGGGACTGTTCATCTACAACAGATGCATGTTTGGAATTCGGTCGGCTGCAGCGATCTTCCAGAGAAACATGGAGAGCCTACTCAAGTCGGTGCCACGCACGGTGGTCTTTCAGGACGACATATTGGTCACGGGTCGGGACACGATCGAGCACCTACAAAACCTGGAGGAGGTCCTCCAGTGACTGGATCACGTAGGGCTGCGGCTGAAGAGGTCGAAATGTGTCTTCATGGCAACAGAAGTGGAGTTTTTGGGGAGAAAGATTGCGGCGGACGGCATTCGGCCCACAGACGCCAAGACAGAGGTTATCAGGAACGCACACAGGCCACAGAACGTCATGGAGCTGCGGTCGTTCCTGGAACTCCTCAACTATTTTGGTAACTTCCTACCAGGGTTAAGCACCCTTTTAGAGCCCCTACATATGTTATTGCGCAAAGGTGAGAACTGGGTATGGGGAAAAAATAAGTAATTGCTATTGAGAAAGCCAGAAACATTTTATGCTCCAACAAGCTGTTGTATTGTATAACCCGTGTAAAAGACTTGTGCTAGCATGTGATGCGTCGTCGTAAGGAGTCGGGTGTCTATTACAAGAAGTTAACGTTGCGGGGAAGTTGCAACCTGTCGCCTATGCCTCCAGGAGCTTGTCTAAGGCCGAGAGGGCATACAGCATGATTGAGAAAGAGGCATTAACGTGTGTGTTCGGGGTAAAGAAAATGCATCAGTACCTGTTTGGCCTCAAATTTGAGCTGGAAACCGAGGCACCATTAAGTTTGTGGTCCTGGCCCTCCAGACCATGGTCCATGTCGACTATGTGGGCCCGTTTCTCGGTAAAATGTTCCTGGTGGTGGTGGATGCTTTTTCAAAATGGATTGAACGTGAAATAATGTCGGGAAGCACCGCCAACGCCACCATTGAAATCGCCTGAGGGCCATGTTTGCCACCCACGGCCTGCCTGATATACTGGTCAGTGACAACAGGCCATGTTTCACCAGTGCCGAATTTAAAGAATTCATGACCCGTAATGGGATCAAACATGTCATCTCGGCCCCGTTTAAACCAGCCACCAATGGGCAGGCAGAGCGGGCAGTACAAACAATCAATCAGAGCCTCAAATGAATCACAGAAGGCTCACTCCAAACCCACCTGTCCCGAGTACGGCTCAGCTACCGCACGAGACCCCACTTGCTCATAGGCATGCCCCTGGCTGAGCAACTCATGAAAAGGACACTTAAAACCAAACTCTCGCTGGTTCACCCCAACCTGCATGACTAGGTAGAGAGCAGGCGGCAGCAACAAAATGGAAACGATGGTCCCGCCACTGTGTCACGGGAAATTGATCTGAATGACCCTGTGTATGTGCTAAACTATGGACATGGTCCCAAGTGGATCGCAGGCACAGTGATAGCTAAAGAAAATTTGCAGAAAGCACCTGGACCAAATGAGGCTGCGATTCACAGACTGCCCTGAACAACCCACAGCAGACACCAGCTTTTTCGAGCCCACAACACACACCCAAAGGATCAGCGACACCACCCCGGACCAGGAAATCGAACCCATCACGCCCAACAGCCCAGCAAGGCCAGGCTCACTCAGCAGCCCTGCAGGGGCAACAACACGCCAGCCCAGCGAGGGCACAGCCAACACACCAGAACAGACATTTGTACCGAGGCGGTCCACCAGGGAAAGAAAGGTCCCCGACCGCCTCACCTTGTAAATAGTTTTCACTTTGACTTTGTGGGGAGAGTGATGTTGTGTATCTGTAAAGCATGCACTCCCATGTTCCGCCACCAGGGAGCGCATCCCCTGAAGTCGCAAGGGATCCCAGCATTCCTTGGGAGCACTGTATATAAGCCGGCCCCTAAGGCCCGTTCCTCACTCTGGAGTGTCTTAATAAAGACTGAGGTCACTGTTACTGTAACCTCCCTGTGTGTAGTCTCATCTGTTAAGAACACAATAGTTACTGACTGCACTGAAATAGCAAACCAAGCATTAAATTTAGAGGTATAGAATTGAAAAGTAGGGAAATTATGCTAAACCTGTACCGAACCTTGCTTAGACCACACTGAGAGTACTGCGTACAGTTCTGGTTGCCATATTATAAAAAGGATATAGAGGCACTGGAGAGGGTACAGAGGAGATTTACAAGGATGATACCAGAAATGCGAGGGTATACATATCAGGAAAGGATGAACAGACTGGGTCGCTTTTCTCTTGAAAAAAGGCGGCTGAGAGGTGACCCAACAGATGTCTTTAAAATGATGAAAGGTTTTGATGGAGTGGATAGAGAGTGAATGTATCCATTGGTAGAGCCTAACTAGAGACCATCAATGTCAGATAGTCACCAAGAAATCAAATAGGGAATTCAGAAGAAACTTCTTTACCCAAAGAGTGGCGGGAATGTGGAACTCGCTGCCACAGGGAGTGGTTGAAGCAAATAGTATCGATGCATTTAAGGGGAGGCTAGTCAAGCATATGAGGGAGAAGGGAATAGAGGGTTATGCTGATAGATTTACATGAAGAAAGACGGGCAGAGGCTCGAGTGGAGCATAAACGCCGGCATGGACTGGTTGGGCCGAATGTTTTTGTTTCTGTGCAGTATATCCTATGTAAAAAAAGAAGTGTCCAAGTCGGGGTGTTACCCAGATAAATGAGACCCTATCAAAGCCCAATACTGACCTGTTTTAAAATGTTGGATCTAGGGATGGCCAATTTATGTTACACGCGATTAATTTATTGATTTCAATTTAAGTGGCACTTTGGAAGTCCCTAGCATTAATGATAAACTGTAACTCCAAAACTAACAATACAATTATACGTTCATTCCTTTGTTTTAAAAATATAACGATGGCTCCCTACATATAAATTAATACATTTTTGATTCAGATTTAAATTGGAACTACGGCAATTTCTTTTTCAGTACTTCTTAATTGTAACTCCACAAATAAGATTACAATTGCACATTAATTGCTTTATAATTACATTTATTAATCGTGAAGCTTGGAATGAATTATTACCAAAGCTGATGAAACCTTTGCGTAACAAGCAATCGTTAAATCTGAAATTAGGCTGAAAATTGGCTCTCGAGGACCCATGGAAAGCCTTCCATTCGATAAGCCAGGACCACTGATTCCAGGTGCTCGCTGAATATTTCCATATTCAGTCCTTCATAGATCCTGTCCGTTCTTTGTTTATTTCATACAGCGTAATTTTTTTTTAATACTGTACATAAAATGAAACTGAATAACTTTTGCGAAGAAAAAAAAAGCGACCCTCAAAGAAAAAAACATCTAAAATATTTTGCAGCAGTAATGAAAGCCACAACTGGGGTGGGAATTAAGGTGAGAAATTGATTTTCATCCGAGAAATAGAAAAATCTTATTGCTTGACCTGAAACGATCTTATTTTACAAGATTGGGGAAGTAATTAATGAAGCAATCAAGCTGTCGCTGATACAGACTCTATAAATAGAAGGAGCAATATTATCACTTTGGGTTCAGTGCCGCTTGTTACTGGGATATATTTTACAAAGACCAGCGCGGGGAGAGTAAGCAATACCCATGACCCTGAAATAACCTTGGGTTTAAATCACTCATAATAACATAAGAGGGTAGTAACAAGCACGCCGTTATTAATACCTCCTCCATCTTGATGAACTGATAATTCTGCATCTCAAGGCAATTAATTTTCTGTAATTATGCAGTCTGACGAGCTAATGCAATGTCTGAGGTGACGCAGGTTTGTGATTCTGATACAACCCGACTGATCCCACAACACACAGCAAACTGAGCAGTATTCAAGTGCTGTGTAATCAACACATATTAAATGGTTATCTTGAAAAGATTTACTCCTTGACACAGTTATTTACCCAAACAGATAATTAAATCTTGTTTGTCAATGAGCATCAGGTTAAAAAGGGTGTTATCTCAGTCATCTTGTGTCGAAGCCACAATCCCCAAGCACTTTATTGCTAAAGGGTCATTCTCTGGAATATTCCCAAGACTCTGATGAGGAATGATGGAATTTCCCTACACGGTGAATTACTTTCAAGCACACTGGCTTGTGGATTTTATAAATAGAGGCATAGAGTACAAAAGCCAGGAAAATCTGCTAAACCTATATAAAGCACTAGTTCGGCCCCAGCTGGAGTACTGTGTCCAATTCTGGGCACCGCACTTTAGGAAGGATGTGAAGGCTTTAAAGAGGGTGCAGAAGAGATTTACTGGAATAGATCCAGGGATGAGGGATTACAGTTACGTGGATAGACTGAAGAAGGTGGGATTGCTCTCCTTCGAGCAGACAAGGCTAAGAGGAGATTTGATAGCGGTATTTAAAATCATGAAGGGCTTCGATTGAGTAAATAAAGAGAAACTTTTTTCACTGGCTGAAGGTTCACTAACCAGAGGGCACAGATTTAATGTGATTGACAAAAGCATCAGAGGCGACATGGGGAAAAGCATTTTTACACAACGAGTGGTTAGGATTTGGAATGCATTATCTGATAGGATAGTGAATCCAAATTCAATAGTATCATTCAAAAGAGAATTGGACAAATACTTGAAGGAGAAAAACATGACGGGGATATGGGGAAAGAGCGGGGAGAGTGGGACTGACTGGATTGCTCTTTGAAAGAGCCGGCGCAGATTTGATGGGCCGAGTGGCCTCTTTCTGTGCTGTACTGTTCTATGATTTTATGATTGCAGTGCAGTTAGTTAGCAAGTGGAGGTATATTGCTCACAACCACAAGAAAAATAGCTATACGTTCTGACGTGTCAATTGTGCCCTTTCACTTAATCCATGGATGAGACAAAAGTCCATACTCCTGTAGATGATGCTTATGTTCCAGATGAGCAGTGATCAATATTGAATAGGCATTATTAATATTAAAATAGATAATAATGTAATTTTGGATAGATTAGGAAAGCTCAAAATTGATAGGGCTCCAGGTCTGGACAATATCCATCCAAGGTTTATTTAAGAAATGGGGCAGGCGATCAGTGAGCCCCTTGCCATAGCATCAATAGTTCAATAGAGTCAAGGATGGCTCACGTAGTTCCTATTTTTGAAAGAAAGAGAACAAAAGAGAGTCCGGGAACTACAGGCCTATCAGCCTGTCATCCATTATTGAGACGATGCTCGAGAGATGCCCTTCATGGTCACTGGGAAACAGAAAGGGTCATTCGAAATTCACAACACGGCTTCCAAAAAAATAGGTTATGCCTAACAAATTTGAGAGTTTTTTTGAGGAAGTCACCAGAGTAGTGGATGAGGGAAATCCGGTAGACATTGTCTGCCTGGACAACAAGCCTTTGATAAGGTACCTCACACTAGGTTACTTCACAGGATGGAATCTTGTGGTATCAGCAGAAATTTGAAATGTTGACTAAGGAATTGGCTCCAATCCCGCAGCCAAAAAGTTGTAGTTAGTGGACGTGTTTCAGCTTGGGAACATGTTACTAGTGGTGTCCCCAGGGATTGGTCTTAGGCCCACTATTCACCATGGTCTTTACTAATCACCTGGACAGCGGTGTTGGGAGCACGTTAAGTAAGTTTGCAGATGACACCAAAATCTGTGCACGGGTTAAGGCGCTAGAGTAGCTCAATCAAATCTAAAAAGATTTAGATGTGCTGGAGGAGTGGGTCACACATTGGCAAATGGCACTTAATTTAGATACATGTAGTGTCATGCACGTTGGATGAGCTGACACACAATAATCTGTAGGATGATGGATAATTAGTTAACACTACTGGATACTTCTTAGATTTCAACTCTGGAAAATAATGGCGAGATACCAATAAGTATAGTTCCCACTTTGCATGGCAGTCTTTACTGAATCTGATCAACTTATTATCAACATTACACCTATCAGTCTGTCCCTTGAGCTGCTAAGCTACGTTATAGTTACCAGTTCCTCAGTTCCCTGTGTGCTCACGATTGATGCACGTCTTCTGATGACTGACCGGGTCACCCATCCTTAACGGCAGCCGTGTTCCCACTCGTCTTTGCTGAGTCTTTGCCTCAGTTTCCCTGCGTGCGCACTCATGATCGACCCGGTGGTCTGATGGGTTCGTGGAGCACAACTTTTGATGACTGACCACGTCACCTTTCTCTGACCACTGCGGGCTGCTGTTCCATTGTCTGTGAGCTCCACTGTCCATGCCTTTTCTCAGGTGTTTTTCCACAGCTACCTGCCACCCATCAAATCCTTCCTTTGATCCATCGATGAGCTATCTTCTTTGAGCACACATTTAGCACTTCAGAAACTGGTCTGTTGTCTAGTCTAGCGCTATCATGGACCTCACTGTGCCTCATTCTAATTCTTACATAGTCAGTATTGGTGTTTACATTTCTATAAAAGGTTTTTTTACAGTAGTATTGTTTCTATTGTGTTGCGGTTTCTCTTCTGATTACAGTTTGTGTAGTTTTCCATTTCCACAAAAGGTTTCTTACAGGGGTTTCTCTTTGTTAGCACAGATTAACATTAAGCATTTTAAGCAGGAGTCTCCAGGAGTTCTTACATATTACAGGAAGTCAGTATTTACAGCTTTCGTGTTTTACATTAAGCATTTTATACAGAATGTTCAAAAAGGTTAATCACAGAGTTTGATTTCATGGGCCTTACATTGGCCGCTTTATACAGAAGTTTTCTTTTGGAAGTGATTACTGATTTTCAAAAGTGAGGTTTTCAAGCCCTATAACATGTATCATTTGCAGGGAGCAATACAGAAAGAAGTCTAGAGAGAAAAAGATCTTGGTGTTGTTGTGCACAGATCACTGAAGGGCCAAGACCAATGTAGAGAAACTATAGCTAAAGCTAACAAGGTATTGGGTAGCATTAATAGAACCATTCAGTATAAATTGAAGGACACCATTTTGACACAGTAGAGGTTGCTGCTCGGCCTGAATCGAGACACTTGCGCCCAGTTTTGGTGGAAAAGGTCCAGAGGAGAGCTACAAGGATGATTCCTATCATAAAGAAGCTCAGCTACTCAAAGGCTCAAGGACATGGAGGCAAACTGATAGAGGTTCATAAAACAATTAAAGGGCTGGAGTGCATCCCTGTTGATAGTTTATTCCACTTTTAACAGACTGGGGAGTGTCATGTATCTTACATGGCCACTGTTGGTACTATATCAAGGTGTGCCACCAGAGGGCACAGCAGTGGGAGACTCGTAGGTTACCTGTATAGGTGTGTCTGGCCTAGTATAAAAGGCAGACCACCAGGTGTGATCCTCACTCTGGAGTTAACTAATAAAGGACTAATGTGACTACAGTTCAAATACAACATACTGCCTCATGGAGTCATTGTTAGAGCATCTAAGGACACAACAACTGGCGACGAGAATACGAACTTTCACGCGAATATGGCTACCCTTGGTATGTTGCAGCAGTTCGCCAATGGTGATGATTGGGATGCCTTTGTGGAGAGGCTAGAACACTTTTTTACAGCAAACGACCTGGCAGGAGACGACCCGGCCGCGCTGGCTGATAAGCGGCGCGCTATCCTACTGACCAGTTGTGGGCCCAACATCTATGGCCTCGTCAGGAACTTGCTGGCACCAGCAAAGACAATGACCAAGTCGTACAAGGATCTCGTAACCTGATCCAGGAGCAACTCAAGCCCAAAGAGAGCATCCTCACAGCCAGACATCGGTTCTCTACCCACCGACGGCCCGAAGGCCAGGAAATCGCGAAGTACGCCGCAGACCTCAGGAGGCTGGCGGCACCGTGCGAGGTCAGCACCCACCTCAACGAAGCGCTGCGGGACATTTTTGTCATTGGAATTGGCCACGAAGGCCGCCTTCACAAGCTGCTGTCAGCGGATACCACAGTCACACTGCAGAAGGCCATCTCTGTGAGCCAGGCATTCATGACCGCGACCTGCGGCTCCAGGCAGATGTCTCACCCTCAGGACTCAAACCCGGCAGGTACTGTGCACAGAGTGGTTCTATTTAGAGGCTGGACTGTAGAGCGCGAACCCTCTCAGAGGAGAGAGAACAGGCCCCTGAGTCCCTTAACTCAGAGTCCGCCGAGGGGGGCTAATTGGGTAGCCCCATGCTGGCGTCGTGGAGGGAATCACAGGGCTCACCAGTGCCGTTTTAAAGACTATGTATGCAAGGGCTGCAGCACAAAGGGCCACCTCCAGCAAATGTGTAAGGGAAATAGGACTCACTGTGTCGATGAGGAGTCTGCAGATGGCCATGAGTCCAACGTGGATTATAAATCGTTAGACAGAGAGGCAGTTCAGCCCCACGATGAGGTATATAGCATGTTTACCTGCACCACCGAGTGTTCCCCGTTGAGGATGGAAGTCGAGATAAATGGCGTTCCAGTCTTCATGGTAGTGGACATGGGGGCGAGCCTGTCAGTAATGAATCAAGAAGCCTTTGAGAGGCTATGGGACAATCTGGCTGAACGACCCGAGTTGGCCCCGGTTCAGGCAAAACTGCGCACCTACACCAATGAAATCATCCCATTCGTTGGTAGTGTGAATGTAAAAATACTCCATGATGGAGCGGTGCACAAGTTACCTCTGTGGATCGTTGCAGGTGATGGACCAACGTTGCTGGGCAGAAGGGGAGAAGATCCAGTGGAAGTGGGAAGATTTCACCCCTCCAGCGATCGAAGCCGAGATACAGACCACTCAGCACGACTGCATGGAGATGATCCAGCTGAGACGACCCGAACGAACCTTCCAGGTTCCAGTGGCAGGACTCGGGGGAGAAAATTGGATCCAGCAGCGACCTCCCGACTGCGGAGGCAGAACCCGAGGAGAAGAGGATCACCGCAGTCGACATTGTGGACGAAGAAAGAATGGCGCCCGAACCACGAGGCGATGCGCTGCAGACAAAGATGGCCGCGACCAGACCATGAGGTGAAGCGTTGATGGAGAAACACGTGGCACCAAACGAAGAAGTGGATTGGGGTAAAGCAAGCAAGGCTCTCTCGAAGGAGGCCTGCAACCCACCACAATTAAAGGGACAGTTCCACACAATTAAGCAATGTAACAAGAATTGTAAGTTAGAGAGTAAAGGTGCAACAGATTATGTAAAACGTGTAACTGACCATGTAAAATGTGTAACGGATGATCGGAATTGTATAATGCAATCAGCGAGGAAAAGTCGCGCGATTATGTACAATGTGTAATTGATGATTTAAACTATGCATATGTAACCAGCGAGGAAAAGTCACGTGATCATGTTCGGACCCCTAGAGTGTCCATCATAAGCAAGGAAAAGCTGTGCACTGCAGGATTCCCACTGCACGCAGGCAATGCAGCGAGCAGACACCCGTCGGGTGCACACAGGTCCAGCAGGCTACCCAGTGCTGTAGCCTGCGTCCCGGGGACCAGAGTCAGGCATCACGGAGTGAGGCCACAAGCAGCCAACACACACGAGCTGTGAGGCAAGCGACCTCAGCAGGGCAAAGGCACCAGCAGTGATACCATGCCCTGGAGAGGCTCCATCTCTCAGGCAACCGATGGCACCAACTGCTACGAGCCTGAAGGAGCAGACTGCTCAAAGGCTATATCCCTAGATGTAGGGTCACCTGCCAATGTTTCCCCAGAGGAAACAAGCACCAGCCAGGATTACGAACCAAGCGACGCTCAGGCCAGCGAGTCAGCAGTTCCTTGTACACTGCTAGACGACAGCTCCTCAGGGAGCAGCTGGGACCCAGGGTGTAAAGAAAGGACGGGGAGCGGTCACAGACATCCGTGAACCTGTCGGCCACAAGGGGCCATGGTAACAGCCCCGAGAGCAGGCTACGCGAGCCAACCGGCTTCCCACTGCCAGCACCAGGCACTGAGCTGCCACCAGACTGCAGGGACACCACACAGTCTGTAACTAGCCGTCCTTACGCACCGGTCACCGCCTCGACAAGGCATCTAAAGCTCTTGTCGCACCACGGAACCACAAAAAAAAAGAAATGCAAAACCCACTCACCTGAACTTGTAGGTACATGAATGCCAGGAGCCTCCGCCACACCAACGTGGTGGGGTGGGGGGGGGGGGGGGCGAATGGAGTGGTCAGGAACACACACACACAAACAGCAACCACCAGCGTGCTACTGCACCAACGACCCACCCAAGGTTGAGCCGGCCCGCCAGAGGTCCATCAGACCGAACCCATATAGAACTAAGCTCAGAGCATAGTTAATGCAGAGGCGATTTGCACTGAGGGTTCAGGGGGGAGTGATGTCATGTATCTTACATGGCCACTGTTGGTACTATATCAAGGTATGCCACCAGAGGGCACAGCAGTGCGAGACTCATAGGTTACCTGTACAGGTGTGCCTGGCCTAGTATAAAAGACAGGCCACCAGCTTTGATCCTCACTCTGGAGTTAACTAATAAAGGATTAAGGTCACTACAGTTCATGTACAACATACTGCCTCGTGGAGTCATTATTAGAGCATCTAAGGGCATAACGGGGAGGAATAGGAGACATGAGTTTAAACTATGCAAGAGTAGGAATAGACTGGTTATTAGATGGTTAGAATCATAGAATCATAGAAATTTACTGCACGGAAGGAGGCCATTTCAGCCCATCGTGTCCCCGTCAGCCAACAAAGAACTATCCAGCCTAATCCCACTTTCCAGCTCTTGGTCCATAGCCTTGTAGGTTATGGCACTTCAAGTGCTCATCCAAGTACTTTTTAAATGTGGTGAGGGTTTCCGCCTCTACCACACTTTCAGGCAGTGAGTTCCAGACCCCCACCACCCTCTGGGTGAAGAAATTTCCCCTCAAATTCTCCTACCAATTACTTTAAATCTATGCCCCCTGGTTGTTGACCTCTCTGCTAAGGGAAATAGGTCCTTCCTATCCATGCTATCTAGGTCCCTCATAATTGTATACACCTCAATGAGGTCTCCGCTCAGCCTCCTCTGTTCCAAAGGAAAAAAACTCAGCCTATCCAATCTTTCCTCATCGCTAAAATTCTCTATTCCCAGAGAGTAGTGCGCCTCTGAAATACATTGTCGACTGGTGTGCTGGATGCGGACTCCCTGCATTGCCTTCAAGAGGGAGCTGAGCTGGTACCAGACTGGGGCAGAGATCATATCTTATAGAAGATAGGCCAATAGACCTTGGGTTGTACTGTGAGTGCCGTGCATTCTTAACGGAGGGCTAGTGGAGAAAGAGTGGAAGGAGTCTGCAAGATGGCATCTGAGACATTTAGTTCATTTTGAATTAATCTCAATTCGGTCCACTTACATCCAGAACTAAGAACTTGAAAGGTTCCTCCAGCACTCCCCAACTCCTGTAAAAGTTCTGAAAAACTTTCTACTTCTGTGTATGTAATATTGTTTGAAGTTCACTGAAAGAAAATAGGAATATCTGACTGCTCTTTATTGCTTTGTGCATTTTCCCCCTACCCCTTTGTTAAATGGACAGTGGAGTTGAGGCCAAGATCAGATCAGCCATGATCTCATTGAATGGCGGAGCAGGCTCGAGGGGCCAAATGGCTGACTCCTGCTCCTATTTCTGATGTTCTTATGCTTTCCTTGCCCTTCTTAGCACCAAGCACCACTTCCTGAATGAGCAGCCTCCCAGTCACCTGCCCTGCACCCAATGCCATTCAGGGACTGTGCAGAGTTTCATACAGGCCAAGGTCCTTATCTCAACACGAGGGAGGGACTTTCTCATTGATTTGACTGACCCGCTGTAGCATTGCTGGAATCTGTGAGAGCAACTCCACACTTCTTGAACAACCCAGCAACTAGATTCGCGGGAAGATTGGTGAAACAGCAGCATAGGCCTCACTGCAAGATAAAGGGCTGGATTTTCGGTGTGTCGTTAAGTCTGCTTTTGCCCGGGAGGAGCGGCAATGGCGGCGGTGAGCCCTTCCGGGCGGGCGGCCAGCTTCCAGCACCCCGCTGGGGTTTCGGGACCGGTTTCAGCAGGGCGCGGAGCGTTACCGCCCAGATGAAGCGAGCCGGTGTGCAACCCCCCTGGTTGCGACACTGGCTCGATTTTTGACTTCCGCCCGATCTGTAGCGCCACGCAGCGCCCCCTAGTGGCACCACAAGTGAAAGCGGGCGTTCCAAGCTATCGCAGCTGCAGCAAGGTGAGTAATACCGACCTCGGGTAAGTGTGATTGCTTTTTCTTTTTTTTTTGCAATTTATGTTGTGGTGGTGTGGGCAATGTATTGGGAAGGTTTTTGGTGTTTTTGTTTCAGGCTTGTTTTTTCTCCCCAGGCCTCTCTTACAGCACTCCCAGGCCGACTGTTTAGCTCGGGATTTTCACTTGCTCAGCCGGCCTAGCGCCCTAAAAGACGTGTGCACCGCCTCCCTTAGCGCTCCGCCCCACACTCAGGGCCCAGCTGCCCAATTTTGTTGACTGAGACGCAAACTTTTTCCAGGCGGTATCAGGACCACCCTGCCCTCATTAACGCCCCAAAATCCTAAAAGCCATATCGATGTCTTCCTTACAGCTTCACGGAGGGTAAGCAAGTGTTAAAAAAAAACAATTGTTTCTTCTTCTCTCTCTTTCTGCAGACCAGTGTTTCGGTGACATTATCCCTTTTCCCACTGGTCTTATAAATGAATATTGTCTCATTGTTCACGAACCGTGCTGCCTTCTGACAGTTTGGATTAAATGTGTCCTCTGTTCAGTCTTTCTTTGTTTCAGTCTTGGGAAATAGAATCGCTCTCACTGCTTCATCACTGCTGTAATGGAGCCTTGCTCGCTTGTTCCCGAAAAATAGGCTCGTCTAATACCCGACTGAACAGCACCAATTTCTGAAAATATTTTTTATAAGAGAAACATTTTTCTTTAAACAGAAGGTTACAGGGAACAAAATGACCTGGCTCAACAAACTGCAAAATTAAATATTTGCCCCCGGACCTTTTTAATGTTTCAAGTTTGTCAAAGTCACGAACTCTCTTGGGAGATTTAATTCTGTTTAATACATTCCAGTTGGTGAGCAGTTATAGAACTGCATTCTCAACCAGAAAATCGTGAATCGGAACTGTATGGCTGGGAGTTGCTTCACCCATCAAAACACCTAATGCAGTAGAGATGTGTTTTATTAATTAATGCCTGGGGGGGGCGGGGTGGGGGTGGGAAGGAAGGTAATGAAATATCCTCGTTTCCAGTCACCAGATCAACTGGTTTGCGCCTTCCACAGAAAAACGGATGTGCTCGTTGACCTACATTGGCTCCCGGTTAAGCAACGCCTCGATTTCAAAATTCTCATCCTTGTTTTCGAATCCGTCCATGGCCCTCGCCCGCTCCCTATCTCTGTAACCTTCTCCAGCACCTACAGTCCTCCAAGATCTCTGCACTCCTCCAATTCTGGCCTCTTGTGCATCCCTGATTTACATCATAGAAAAGAATGTGACACAGAAGGAGGCCATTCGGCCCATCATGTCCGTGCCGGTAATTGGTCCACCATCTTATTTCCATGAGTCTGCCCTTTATCTCCATCTCCACTCTTTTATCTGTATGCCTCTCACACATTTTTGTTTACTTGTTTTCATGAATTTTCATCTTGCACCAATTTGAAGGCCAGGGCACATAGTATGATGGTAACTGGGTCGGAGATAGGTGCAGGGGATGGGCAGAGAAAGACTTCCAGAACCTGTTACAACACACGGAAAAAAAGAAAGACTTGCATTTATATAGCACCTTTCACAATCACTGGACATCCCAAAGCGCTTTACAGCCAATGAAGTTCTTTTTGAAGTGTAGCCAATTTGCACACAGCAAGCTCCCACAGACAACAATGTGATAATGATCAGCTAATCTGTTTTAGTGATAGAGGGATAAATATCTGCTCTTCTTCGAAATGTTGTCACGGGATCTTTTACGTCCACCCAAGAGAGCAGACAGGGCCTCGGTTTAACGTCTCATCCGAAAGATGGCACCTTCGACAGTGCAGCGCTCCCTCAGCACTGTACTGGAGTGTCAGCCTAGATTTTGTGCTCAAGTCTCTGGAGTGGGACTTGAACCCACAACCGTCTGACTCAGAGGTGAGGGTGCTGCCCACTGAGCCACTGGCTGACACAGGGATGAGAATTAAGCTGAGCAGCAGGGTGTGAGAGCCTGGGTTGGATGAAAGTAAGGGGCCAGGGTCTAACCCGCAGTGCACCTGTACCCTAGGTCGATTTCAAAATGGATCAGAAGCCATGAATGTGCTGCCTGCATGCCCACTTAGTGCCATATAGGATTATCCTGCAATGCCTAATTGAACAACCAATCTCCTGCTGCTATTCAATGTGAAAGAAAATGGAAGTGCTGTCCCTGTTCCTGGGTTTGGGAAGTCACAGCATGTTTCCTCTGCCTAATTTAGTGCTATTTACCACTAAATAGCAATTACATGCAAATATACCTGGTGATGATTATCACTCAACTATTGGTGACCGTGCCTTCTGTTGCCTGGCCCCTAAGCTCTGGAACTCCCTCCCTAAACTTCTCCGCCTCTCTACCTCCCTTTCCTCCTTCAAGATGCTCCTTAAAACCTACCTCTTGTCCTATTGTCCCCTTGTGTGGCTCGGTGTCAAATCTCTTTGTCTTGTAACACTCCTGGGATGTTTCACTACGTTAAAGGCGCTATATAAATGCAAGTTGTTGTGTTGATGAAAATGGGAATGGCACAAAGTTCGAGGAGAGGGTGCTTTACTCAGATTGGGTTTTAGCCTCTTTGTTGGGGTCAAGTAAAGGGCTTCGGAAGAAAGAAAGACTTGCATTTATAACAGGATGATTAATGACCTCGGAATGTCCGGACACGCTTTACAGCCAATGAAGTACTTTTGAAGTGGAGTCACTGTTGTAATGTAAAAAACTGTGCACAGTTCTGGTGCGAAAAAGATCTACAAGAATGGTACCAGAACTAAGAGATTACAGCTATTGGGAAAGATTTAACAGGTTGGGTTTTTTTTTTACTTTAGAAAAAAATAAGACGTGGAGGTGACCTGATAAAATTACGAATGGGCTGGACAGGGCAGATGGGGAGGGGATTTCTCTACTTCTGGAAGAATCCAAATTAGGGGCCATCAATACAAGATAGTCACCAATAAATCCAATAGGGAAATAAGGAGAAATTTCTTTACTCAGAGAGTGGTTAGAATGTGGAACTCGCTACCACTGACGATTGGTTGCGGCGAATACCATAGATGCTTTCAAAAGGAAACTGGACAAGTACATGAGAGAAATTTCTTCTCTCAGAGGGTTGTAAATCTGTGGAATTCGCTGCCTCAGAGACCTGTGGAAGCTGGGACATTGAATAAATTTAAGACAGAACTAGACAATTTCTTAAACGATAAGGGGATAAGGGGTTATTGGGAGCGGGCAGGGAAGTGGACCTGAGTCCATGATCAGATCAGCCATGATCGTATTAAATGACAGAGCAGGCTCGAGGGGCCGTATGGCCTATTCCTGCTCCTATTTCTTATGTTCTTATGTAAAATGGAATAGAAAGATATGCTGAAAGGCTGAGATGAGTTAGATGGAATGAGAGGAGGTTGCTGTGGGGTATAAACACCAGCACAGGTTAGTTGGGCTGAATGGCCTGTTTCTGTGCTGTATGTTCTGTGTAATTCTATATGAAAACCCATTCGTTCCTTATCTGGGAGTGCTTATGCTGGACTTGGTGTCTGGAATCAGTAAGGTTCCATTTCCCAGGACTAACATCCCTCAGAAAGATGCGACCAAAATTGCCCCATTTTATAGCTCGGTTAATGCCTCCAGGGGGCACTAACTGGGCGCGATGGATTTATTGCCCATGCGAGGGAGGTGATAGTACCTCCCGCGAAATTGCCCCGGAGGTTTGGGGGGGGCCTGTACCGGTAACACCATGCCTCGCGATTATCACCCCGGGCCAGCGCATGCCTGGCGATGATGTCATTGCCGTGCAGCTGACCCCTTTGTGCCCAATGGCTGCCAGACCGGCACGGGCCGATGTCAACGCCAGCGTCATGAGGCGCCAAGCCAGCAGACATCTGCTCCGGGGTGCCGCTTACAGGAAAGGCCTTTAGCACCCAGGGATGCCATTTTAGCTTGCTGGCCGACTCTTGCGTTAGCCCGACAATGGCGGCCCTCGCATTGACAGGGATACCATCGTGCTGCTCGCCATGCTGTTTTGGAAACCAGGTCGATCGCCTTCCTGTGGCTGGTCACTAACTGGACCTGCAGAGTGCGCAGCAGCCTTCCCTTTGAAATGAAGGGGTGGGGGGGGTGGGGGGGGGGGGGGGGTCATTGTAGCATGTACACGGCTGCCCCACATGGCGCTGTGCTCCTGCGCACGTGCTGGGCTCAGTGCCGGGCTCCCACCCTGAGAGTAGCACTCCAAGGAAGCGGAGTGCCGGAGATAGCACTCCGCTTCCTTTGAGGGGCGCACGTGTCCAATTCTGCATTCTGCGGGACTTCCAGGCTGGGGCGATAATGGTCCCAGCCCCGGAAGGTTACCGCTCCCCCAATCGGGGCGAGGGACAATTTCGCCCCTGTTATTTCCAGAACATAATTACTGTTTTTTCTAAACGCACCAATCGGAGGAATTATTCTCCACTTGCTTATGATGTTGGTACACATTGCAACAGAGGGAATCAACCAACTGCAGAGCACCAAAGTGCATCAAAATAATGAAAGTCTTCAGATGATGTAGTTAGGAGGGAGTTAATGGCTGCAGTACTGTCTTGGAATCCAAATGACTTCTTTAAACTTCTCAAGCATTGCAGAAATGGTTTACAAGGATTATCTGACGCAGTTACACCCTTGTAGCTCCCTGCCAGTTATCCATATGTGTATGTTTTCCTGGTATACGTTTTCTTTCAAGGAATTTACTGAGCTTTGCAATTGTTGTCATACATCATGTAACATAATATCCACCCACTGAAAGGAAAATCAAAGGTCATTTTTAAACCACATAAATTTGCCAGCAATACATCAAAAACCTCTGCACATAAAACACCCCGCCATGGATTCGAGGGGTCAGGCAATGGTGCATTCACGCATTTCAAAATCTGTTCTTCATCACACGAAAGATTGATCGTTACCATCATGGAAGAAAGCCAAGAAGCTTTGTCTTTCTTAACACTCAATATTACTATCTAAAGGAACAATCTCCCATCACTTGCCTGCTAACTAGTCTCAGGCACGAGACTCCCAAAGCAAGCGCTCTACTCGGAACTCCTTCACGGCAAACGAGCCAAAGATGGGCAGAGGAAATGTTATAGGGACACCCTCAAAGCCTCCCTGATAAAGTGCAATATCCCCACTGACACCTGGGAGTCCCCAGCCAAAGACTGCCCTAAGTAGTAAAAGCTTTTACCGATATATAAAATGGAAAAGAGTGACTAAAGTAAATGTTGGTCCCTTAGAAGATGAGAAGGGGGATTTAATAATGGAAAATGTGGAAATGGCTGAGACCTTAAACAATTATTTTGCTTCGGTCTTCACGGTGGAAGACACAAAAACCATGCCAAAAATTGCTGGTCACAGGATTGTGGGAAGGGAGGACCTTGAGATAATCACTAGGGAGGTAGTGCTGGACAGGCTAATGGGACTCAAGGTAGACAAATCCCCTGGTCCTGATGAAATGCATCCCAGGGTATTAAAAGAGATGGCGGAAGTTATAGCAGATGCATTCGTTATAATCTACCAAAATTCTCTGGACTCTGGGGAGGTACCAGCGGATTGGAAAGCAGCTAATGTAACGCCTCTGTTTAAAAAAGGGGGCAGACAAAAGGCAGGTAACTATAGGCCGGTTAGTTTAACATCTGTAGTGGGGAGAATGCTTGAAGCTATCATTAAGGAAGAAATAGCGGGACATCTAGATAGGAATAGTGCAATCAAGCAGATGCAACATGGATTCATGAAGGGGAAATCATGTTTAGCTAATTTACTGAAATTATTTGAGGATATAACGAGCATGGTGGATAGAGGTGTACCGATGGATGTGGTGTATTTAGATTTCCATAAGGTGTCACACAAAAGGTTACTGCAAAAGATAAAGGTACGCGGAGTCAGAGGAAATGTATTAGCATGGATCGAGAATTGGCTGGCTAACAGAAAGCAGGGAGTGGGGGTAAATGGGTCCTTTTCGGGTTGGAAATCGGTGGTTAGTGGTGTGCCACAGGGATCGGTGCTGGGACCACAACTGTTTACAATATACATAGATGACCTGGAAGAGGGGACAGAGTGTAGTGTAACAAAATTTGCAGATGACACAAAGATGAGTCGAAAAGCGGGTTGTGTAGAGAACACAGACAGGCTGCAAAGAGATTTAGATAGGTTAAGCGAATGGGCTAAGGTTTGGCAGATGGAATACAATGTCGGAAAATGTGAGGTCATCCACCTTGGAAAAAAAACAGTAAAAGGGAATATTATTTGAATGGGGAGAAATTACAACATGCTGCGGTGCAGAGGGACCCCTGGGGGTCCTTGTGCATGAATCCCAAAAAGTTAGTTTGCAGGTGCAGCAGGTAATCAGGAAGGCGAATGGAATGTTGTCCTTCATTGCGAGAGGGATGGAGTACAAAAGTAGGGAGGTCCTGCTGCAACTGTATAGGGTATTGGTGAGGCCGCACCTGGAGTACTGCATGCAGTTTTGGTCACCTTACTTAAGGAAGGATGTACTAGCCTTGGAGGGGGTACAGAGACGATTCACTAGGCTGATTCCGGAGATGAAGGGGTTACCTTATGATGATAGATTGAGTAGACTGGGTCTTTACTCGTTGGAGTTCAGAAGGATGAGGGGTGATCTTATAGAAACATTTAAAATAATGAAAGGGATAGACAGGATAGAGGCAGAGAGGTTGTTTTCACTGGTCGGGGAGACGAGAACAAGGGGGCACAGCCTCAAAATACGGGGGAGCCAATTTGGAACTGAGTTAAGAAGGAATTTCTTCTCCCAGAGTGTTGTGAATCATTGGAATTCTCTGCCCAAAGAAGCAGTTGAGGCTAGCTCATTGAATGTATTCAAATCACAGAAAGAGAGATTTTTAAACAATAAGGGAATTAAGGGTTATGGGGAGCGGGCGGGTAAGTGGAGATGAGTCCACGGCCAGATCAGCCATGATCTTGTTGAATGGCGGAGCAGGCTCGAGGGGCTAGATGGCCTACTCCTGTTCCTAATTCTTATGTTCTTATGTTCTTATGTTCGAAGAGCATCCGGGAGGGCGCTGAGCACCTCGAGGCTCATCGCCAAGAGTGCGCAGAAATCAAGCGCAGGCAGCGGAAAGAGTGTGCGGCAAATCTGTCCCACCCTCCCTTACCCTCAACGACTATCTGTCCCACCTGTGACAGGGACTGTGGTTCTCATATTCAGCCACCTAAGGACTCATTTTAAGAGTGGAAACAATTGTTCCTCGATTCCGAGGGACTTCCTTTGATGATGAACTAGTCCCTCTCTCATCGTGTAAAGTTAGTATTGGGGAGTGGGGTTTGTGTGGTTGACAGCTGATACCAGCTCTGCAACTGAGAGGCAAGGCTGAAGGACCACAAGGTTTCCAGAGAATATATACATTTCCAAACTTACCTTGGCCTCTCCACAACTCCCAACCTTGGCGCAACCAGAAAATAAAATACCATTGTGGTGCTGATGAGGTCATCAGGCTGCAACATTCCAATGTAAAATAGGCCCCTGCCTGTTGGGGCAGGTGGCCATCCCATGCCTGTTCTTGGGTCAGTGATGATGGTGGGTGAGAGCAATTGTGAGCACTCTGAGTCCCTCCACTATCTTAATTTGCATCCGCACCATTCTCAATGGGCAGGGTGGTTAAAAGGATCTCAATATTGTCTTTTTTTTTCAGTGTTGGCTGTGTCCTATATCCTGGATTTTGGCTCCTCACCTAAGATTCACAATCAAAAAACATTTCAACTGTTCATCCCAGATTATGAAGTCCCTTCCGATCTCTGTGTAGAAAGAAGAATATATTGAATCGGGAGTGTGACCCTAATCCTCAGTCCTAATCTTGCCATGACAATCTCTCAGTTGTCGTCAATCTTCCTTCCTATCTTTCATTCCTATTTAAAATGCAGTTCTTCCGTGCTTCACTATGTTGACGTTCTATTTTGAATGGAATAGGTTTAAATCTCGTCTTTCTTATTTCCTTTAAGGTGTAGCTGCACAGATTCTTGCTCCAATCGCGAGGAAGTGAAGGTTGCCAGGGATGGAATGGAAATCGTTGCTTGCAGAAGCCAAGCAGAAAAGGAATCATCAGCATTCATAGAGCAACAAAGCAAACTTCAATTCAGTGTCGAGGAAGGGGGTTAACTTAATCTCTCTTTCTATCAGCGGAAGACGGAAGAATGACAGGAATTGAATTTGAGGGTAAAAGCACCTTGGACAAAATAAAACAGAATAAAATAAACCTTGATGAAAGGGCAGGAGGATGCTGAGGAGTTCAAGGAGATTTGTTGCTGGGAATGAGTAATGGGCTTTGACAGTCAAGTCTTCTAGACCGAAGTGTCTGCAGTGTTTAACTGGAGCCTCCACCTTCAATTTACAGATCTTGACAAATAATAAATAACAGTCCATGTCCCAGGCCCTTTGTGTCGATTCCATTAAACAAAGATATACAACATGTTCAGCAGCAGACTGGTGAATAGCTAACATGCCCAGTTGACTACGTAATTCATGTGGAATGGAGTGTTACTGCAGCCCTGACATCATGTGACTTCCGACACCAAGGTTTAGGTGAAGATCAGCAACCGTGGTCCACGGTCTTCTGCTTATAACTCTCTTTTTACAGAATCATCGAATGAAGCTGCACAGAAGGAGGCCATTTGGCCTACTGTGCCTATGCCAGCTCTTTGGTAGAGCTGTCCAATTAGTCCCACTCCCCTACTCTCTCCTCATCGTCCTGTAATTTTCCAAATATTTATCCAATTGCCTTTTGAAAGTTACTATTGAATCTGCTCCCACCACCCTTTCAGGCAGCACGTTCCAGATCACAACTACTCGCTGCATAACTTAATTTTTCCCCTCATGTCGCCTCTGCTTCTTTTGCCAATTATCTTAAATCTGTGTCCTCGGGTTACCAAACCTTCTGCAACTGGAAACACTTTCTCCTTAGTTACTCGATCAAAATCGTTCATGATTTTGAACACTGTCACGTATGTACATGCTGTTTGTAGCCACCAGATGATGTCATTGTTGGAGGCCACTGAGCAGCACGCACATGGTGCTGCTCTGGTATAAAAGGCCAGCCATTTTGTGAGTCAGGCACTTTGGGCCGTAATAAAGCAGAAGCAAGGTTGTACCTTGCTTAGTTAAACAGTACTCAGTTTGAACCTTTATTGCATACCTTTATCCAATCTCTTCTTAACCTTCTCTGCTCTGAGGAGAACATCTTCCACTTCGACAGTCTTGCCACAGAACTGACATCCCTCATCCCTGGTACCATTCTAGTAAATCTCTTCTGTACCCTCATCAAGACCTTGATAAGTCTTTTAGTTTAGTTTCTATGCTCCCCTCCATCTTGATCACCCATCTGCATTTACAGCCATCTTGTTTGGTTGGGAAAGTGGAGGGATAGTACAGCCCATGGATATCTTTGTGGCCATTCTTTGTTGACCCATGAACTGGCAGAGCTGATTGGTCTCTGGTCAATTTTCCCTCCAGTCCCTAGGGACTATCAGTCACCAACTACACACTATGTAATTTTTACTCAGTCTACTCTATCCACACCACTTTTTTTTCGTTCCTAGGATGTGGGCGTCGCTGGCAAGGCCAGCATTTATTGCCCATCCCTAATTGCCCTTGAGAAAGTGGTGAGCCGCCTTCTTAAACCGCTGCAGTCCGTGTGGTGAAGGTGCTCCCACAGTGCTGTTAGGGAGGGATTTTCAAGACTTTGATCCAGCGATGATGAAGGAATGGACAATATACTTTCAAGTCAGGATAGTGTGTAACTTGGAAGGTAATTTGCAGGTTCCCATGCGCCTGCTGCCCTTATCCTTCTAGGTGGTAGAAGTTGCCAGTTTGGGAGGTGCTGCCGAAGAAGCCTTGGTGAGTTGCTGCATTGCATCTTGTAGATGGTACACTTTAATCTCCCGAGAAAAGGTATTTCAAAAAGACTCGCAATTCTATAATGCCTTCCATGACCACAAACAGTAATGTGATAATGACCAAATAATCTGTTTAGATGTTGATTGAGGGATAAATATTGGCCAGGACACCGAGGATAACTCCCCTGCTCTTCACAAAACAGTGCAATGAGATCTTTTGCATGAGAGGGAAGACGGGGCCTCGGTTTAATGCCTCATCCAAAAGACGGCACCTACAGACTGTGCAGCACTCCTTCAGCACTGTGCTGGAGTGTCAGCCTAGATTTTTCTGCTCAAATCTCTGGAGCAGGACTCAAACCCACAACCTTCGAACTCAGAGGGTGCGAACAACTGAGCCACGGCTGACACACAAAGGCTCCCTGGCTCAACCATGACAAAATTTTAAAACTCCAAAGTTCCTACCTGTGTGCTCCATCACACATTCTTGAAAGGTTATCATACATGTGCTCTATCATATGTCCAACATTCCCAATTTCATTCAAATAGTTCAAATCGCCCTGCCCGGTTTTGGGGGTATTTGGGTTTGTTGGGAACTTGTTTGGCGGCGGGGTGGGGGGGGGGGGGTGGTGGCAAAGGGCACACATTAATCTTTTTAAATATTCCAATGGTTATTATACATGTTCTCCCTCATACATTCTCGGAAGATTATCTTTCTTTGCATGATATGTCCATAGTCACTGGAACTAGGGACAATATCCCGCACTGTATTTGATTATCGCTACTTGCCTCATTCTTATCGCCATCAATCCCATTAAGGAGATAATCATCAAAATCATCATATATTGTAGCTTTATAACTCTTATGTGGACACAAGCTCACATGAAGGCACCAATGGTGTCCAATGATGTGTTAGTCGTACGACCGTAGCTAGCCTAAAAGCTGATTCAGATATCCTGATACAGAGTGGGTAAGTATGAGTGTCAGTCAATTTGTGATATTGTTGTGTATGTGGATACTCAGCTGGCATAATGATATAGTTAAGTACTTAAAGGGCAAGCACGACGAACAAAATCGTGAGGGGTCTGGACAGAGTAGATAGAGGGAATCTCTTCCCGTTGATGGAAGGGTCGAGAACAAGAGGGCACAGAAGAACCAAAGGTGACATAGGAAAAACTTTTTTACGCAGTGAGTGGTTAGGATCTGGAATGCACGGCCTGAAAGGATGGTGGAGGTAGACTCAATCGTGGCTTTCAAAAGGGAATTGGATAAGTACCTGAAAGAAAAAAAAGATGCGTTTATTTGTACTAACTGAATTGCAGCCGTTTCTCTGATTGGCTCAGCATTATCACATTACCTATTGCTGATTGGTCCCCTTGGAGGATAAGCCACACCCTGAAGTTTCTCAGGAATGTTTAAATGGAACCGTCCAACCTAACTTTGCACATTGCAACATGATCCATTTGAACTTCAGAAGTCAGAAAGGACACATCCCTCCCCCAGCCGAAGTCCCTCCTTACCCCAGTGCAAGTGCATCCCTCCCCCAGCCTAAGTACCTTACCCAAGCGCAAGTACCTTATCTCCTCCGCGCACCCCTCCCCCCCCCCCCCCCACTGCCGCCATTGATGGGGCATTGTGTGCGGATGTGCGCACACAAGTGAATAATGTCGTGACTTCTGGATTTCATCCACTCCAATGATGTTGGGTGTGGGTGTAAAGGGGGTTGGAAGAACGTGATTTGTCTTCCCTGAGTTTTCTCTCTCCCTCCCACCACCCTGTCTCTCTCTTCCCCCACCCCCCCCCAAACAAGGCTTTCTCTCTCCCCCGCCCCACCACGCCCCATCCTCCCCGCCCCCCCCAACAACCAGGCTCCTCCTCCCTCCCCCCCCCCAAACTAGTCTCTCTCTTTCTCTCTCTCTCCCAACCCCCCCCTCTGTTTGCCATTCTTCCCCCGCTATTGGTACCCTGCCCCCGGCTCAGGGCTCGGTGGCTCAGCAGGCAACTTGGTGTTTGGGTCCGGTTCCGGATCGGGGGTGGAGGAGGGAGGGGGGCTGTGGGTGGGTAGAGGAGGATACATGCACAGAAAAGTGTTAGTGGAAATTGCACTTGATGGGGTGGAGGGGGGCGGAGTCAGAGACTATTTTTCCGTACTCGCTTTTGCGCATGTGTCGGGAGACGCATGCGTAGAAGCGCGAGTTAGGACAAATAGTCACTCCGACAAAAAATTGCAGGGCTATGGGGAAAGGGCGGGGGAGTGGGACTAGCTGAGAGTCAGCACGGGCTCGGCGGGCTGAATGGCATTTTTCCGTGCTGTAACCATTCTATGATTCTATGATTCTAACTGGGGATGGAGTATAAAAGCAGGGAAGTCTTGCTACAGCTATACAAGATATTGGTGAGACCACACCTGGAATACTGCGTGAAGTTTTGGTTTCCATATTTACGAAAGGATATACTTGCTTTTGAGGCAGTTCAGAGAAGGTTCACTAGGTTGATTCCGGGGATGAGGGGGTTAACTTATGAGGAAAGGTTGAGTAGGTTGGGCCTCCAATCATTGGAATTCAGAAGAATGAGAGGTGATCTTATCGAAATGTATAAGCTTATGAGGGGGCTTGACAAGGTGGATGCAGAGAGGATCTAGAGGACTTGATCTTAGAATAAGGGGCCGCTCATTTAAAACAGAGATAAGGAGAAATTTCTTCTCTCAGAGGGTTGTAAATCTGTGGAATTTTCTGCCTCAGAGAGCTGTGAAAGCTGGGACATTGAATAAATTTAAGACAGAAATAGACAGTTTCTTAAATAATAAGGCGATAAGGGGTTATGGAGAGCGGGCGGTGAAGTGGAGCTGAGTCCATGATCAGATCAGCCATGATCTTATTGAATGGCGGAGCAGGCTCGAGGGGCCGTATGGCCTACTCCTGTTCCTATTTCTTATGTTATGTTCATCCTTCTATCAGGCACTTTACAGCCATTTGGCCTCAGCATTGAGTTCAACAACTTTAGATCATAACCATTGCTCATATTTTCTTGGACAGCAGGTGCTGGAAATGGTTCTAATGCTCCCATTTAAACCTCCTCATCTTTTCTTTCCTTTCTTGTCCCATTACCACCACATTTTCCCTTGCACCAACATCCCTTTTGTCATTTAATCACTTCTGCCCTCCACCCTTTTGATCTTTCCTCCCCCACCCTTTCTCCCTGACTCTGTACTTGCTTAGAAACTTAAATCTCTAACCTTCTCCAGTTCTGATGAAAGGTCATCAACCTGAAACGTTAACTCGGTTTCTCTCTCGCTACAGGTGCTCCCTGACCTGCTGAGCATTTTCAACATTTTCCCTTCTAATTCAGATGGCGATTCTCCTCCAAATATCCAACTAAGAGGATCGATTTACAATCATTGGCAAAACGACTACAGGGGAAAGGAAGAGAATTTATTTTCACACAGAAAGTTGCTAAGATCTGGAATTTATGACCTGTAAGGATGGTGGAATCAGATTCCATGGGAACTTTCAAAACACAATTGGACATGTACTTGAAGAGGACTAATTTGCAGGGTTATGGGGGAAAAGCTGGGGTGAGGGACTAAATTTATCAGTTCTTTCAAAGGGCCAACACAGGGCACAACGGGCAAATGGCCTCCTTCTGTGCTGTAAGATTCTGTGGGCCAGACTTTCGGTTTCATTGTCGGCGATTTTCTCGGCGTTACAGCTGGTTTTTTTGCCCGGCGAGTGTTTGCGCGCAAGTTTTTTTACCTGGTATCGTCCCCACATCAGAAGTCGCCCGCTAGGACAAAACCGCCCACGTGCGACGCCGAGAATAACCACTAGGACGTAAGTTTGGACCTCAACCGCCGACGTCCAGATCGCCGAGAGACCCGCCCTGTAAAAGCTGCTTTTACAGGGCGGTAAGGGGGAGCCCTGCAAAGAAAGGTAAGTGAAAGGTCATTTAATTATTTATTTACAATTTTACCGCAGCGATTAGGTTTAAAACTGTCTTGGGAATGCCGTTGTATGCGTGTTTTTTTAAATAATTTTTTATTTATGTTTTTCCCCTCTGTCGACCCAACCGCAGACTCGGCCTAAATTTTTGAACTTACCATCCATTTCAGTAACGACCACCCATTTGGCTGACTTTCCACTTACCCTGCTGAGAGACCGCCGAGAATGAATGTGTAGCACCGACTTTTTTCGCCGGGTGATCATTTCCACACACCTTTATCCTAAAAATGCAAATTCTTGCCCGTTTTTTCTGCCGAGCATTAGCGATGCTTCTCAGCGGCCAATCGGGCATTGAGGGCCTTTATGGAAAGTCTGGCCCATTGATAGGTGCAAACACAGCGATATACATAGTTCATTTGCATACATGGAATTGTCTTTCCTAATTGATTTCACCAATTCGTTCATAAATATATATGCTTCGGAAGTAAGTTCCCGCTATAAAAAGCAATGCTAGGTTTCTGATTAAACTATTACCCAAAGCAATAATTGTGTCAAAATATATGTATACGACAAACACTCCAACAACTTCACATTGCTGGTCGAACGTGCGATGCAAGATAAGTATCATATTTGGCTTGCAAGCTGCTGACGCGGAATGTAAACTGACAGATAACAGAGCAAACGATGTATTTCAGGATATTGTTTTTCACATCGCTCTGAATCTGATATGCTTCATAAATTTCGCTGCATAGGATCCTTGCCAGATCGAGCATGTTCACTTGACAGCAGAGCACATATGTTGCACGTCCTCCACTAACCTCGCATCAATGAAATAGTGTGCGCAAATCAAAAACTGTGTGTCCTGTGTTAACATTTTCGCAGTACGTGGCCATGAACCAACAACGTTTCTGAGCCATTTTAAGGTGGTTTTTAGTGGAGCTGACAAATGCACAGTCAATCTCATCTCTTTGAGTCCTGAAATATATCGTCGGTTAGCGACTATGTTTAACCTAGACTGAATAAAGATCGTGCAATTGGGCTCTCTGGCCGTCTAAATTGGCAAATGCCCGGCACGGGATGGGACTGAGCCACACAGACCAGGAAGGTGCCAAGTTCACAAAGCTAGATCTGTTCTGAGTTACGTTGAGTTATAGCAAGGTTTGGGTCTTTTATGCTATGATTGTAATCACTCAACCACTGATGGCCGTGCCTTCTGTTGCCTCGGCCCCAAGCTCTGGAACTCCCTGCCGAAACCTCTCCGCCTCCCTACCTCTTTCCTCCTTGAAGATGCTCCTTAGAACCTACCTCTTCGACCAAGCCTTTGGTCACTTGCGCTAATTTCCACATATGCGGCTCGGTGTTAAATTTTTATCACATAATACTCTTGTGAAGCGCCTTTGGGGCATTTCACTAGGTTAAAGGTGCTATATAAGTACAAGTTGTTGTTGTATGAAAAGGCCATCACTTTCAACACAGCATCTGTTGGTTGTCCCATCCACAGCTAGCGGTGTTTACTGAGAATACTACTGCAGCCATTGTGTTCCCTTCACTGGGACTGGGGGGGGGTGAACTAATAGAGGCCTTTAAAATTATTAAGTGCTTCAATAGGGTAGACATAGAGAAATCTTTTCACTTGTGTGGGGCTTTCAAAACGAGGGGCTATAAATATAAGATAGTCACTAATACATACAATAGAGAATTCAGGAGAAGCTTCTTTACCCAGAGAGTGGTGAGAATGTGGAACTCGCTGCCATAGGGAGTAATTCAGGTGAACAGCATAGATGCAATTAAGGGGAAGCTAGATAAACACATGAGGGAGAAAGGATGTGCTGATGGGGTGAAATGAAGAGTGGTGGGAGGAGGCTTGGGTGAGCATAAACACCGGCATGGAGTAAGTTCTGCAAAATCCCCAGGCAATGTTGGGGTCATGTACTGTAATGTTGAGGTCATGTAATGTAATGTCATGTAGTGTCTGTGGATTCGGGTTTGGGTAATTTCATGCAGTTTTTCTCGATGACATATAATGCAGCAGCGGTGGTCCTTCAAATAAGCCTGCGCTATGTGACCGTACTCATGTCACCCTGCCCCCTCCCCTGCTGCTAACCACTCGTCTGTTGGTTTCTATTTCCAGGTGAGGAGATGTATGGCCTGCTCCTGTTCCTATTTCTTATGTCCTTATGTTCTTATGTGCACCATACCACCACGGGAGTAACCACCCCCGCCTCATTCCATCAAACATGGGTCGACGAGGATGAGGTCGATGAGGAGGAAGAGGAAGAGGAGGGATGTCCAGAGGACCCTATGGAAACAGCTGTTGCCGGGGGAGGACGGACGATGTTAGAGACCGTGGGGGTGGAGGTGGAGAAGGAGGGAGAGATGGGGATGGTGGGGTAATTGGACGAATCAGCACATATTTTAGCTGCGGCCGCCACTCCCTCGAAGGGATCTAACGTTCACGGATTCCCCGCCTCAGAAGCAGCGGGACCAAGTGGTGTGCAGCAACGCACCCCGAGAGTACAACCCTGTATGCCGCCTCCACGGAGGTTGAGTCGGCAAAGCCGCTATGCTCAGAGACAGTCAGACGCAAACCTGGACATGGTGGGACTGTCAAGGGCAAGCGTCGATCTAGGTCAAGAGCTCCTTCCGGCCCTGGGTGGAATTTCCGGCAACATCGCCGCACAATCTGCCCGACAATCGGCGGACATGTCGCAGCTGACTGTGGCGGTGCAGGAAAAACACCGAGCCTGTCAATGCCATGCGGCAATTGGTGATCTCGGCTTTAGACACTGCACCCTCCCAGTGTCATACCACCCAGACCGACAGCACCTGTGGGTGGGGATCTAGAAGAGTCTTCCGACTCAGAAGCTGGGTCTTCCATAGTCCAAGCTTCTCCAGTGGATCCACGCAAGACTTCGCCATTGTCTATCCCCCGACAGCAGCAGCGCTCTGGGTGCCTTGTTGCACAACGTCCTGGTCCCAATGCGGGTAGGGGTAGGGGTAACGGGAGGAAGAAATTGGGGGTAAAGATCAGGGAGGGAGAGATGGTGGGAGTGGTGACTGCAGTTAAAATTGCTGCAGGGTGGGGGGTATTGGTTGGCTGTTGTTCTTGCTGCTGTTGCTACTGTTGTTATAGCGTTACTTTTCTTGTTATTGTTCTTTCAAAAATATTACTATTTACATATTTGTTGAGGAGAAAAAGTTATTTATTTACTGTTGAAGTTTTCAAAGTTTCCAGAATTTAACATTTTTTATAAATCTTTTTGTTCAACTTAACCATTCTTGTACAGTGTCTCACTTTTAGAAAATGAGGAGTAATAGTCAACATGGTTCGATAGAGTGGGCAGGCAAAGGCGAAATGTAACTCTCACCGTTCAAACAAAGCGTTGATTGCTGACGTAACACTTTTGCAGTTGCGAAAGCTCCACAAGGCTTCCCCTGTGGTGTGAGGGTTGGGGAGGGCGGGGGGGGGGTGCGGGGGGATGGCATGGGTTCATCGCCAGGCTCCTCATCCTCCTCCTCCCCTCTCTCTCCTCAGGTGGTCCTGCAGTCACCTGTGGCAATTCCTGTCCCCTCATAATGGCTAAGTTGTGTAACATGCAGCACACCACAGTGAACTCAGCGACCTCTCAGGGTGGTATTGCAGGCTGCCTCCTGAGTGGTCCAGGCATCGGAATCGCGGCTTGAGCACTCCTATTGACTTTTAGACGATCTTGCGTATGGCTATGTGGCTATCATTGTAGCGATGCTCGGCTTCTGTCTGCGGGTTCCGGAGGGGAGGGTCATGAGCCAGTTGGCGAGGCCATAACCTTTGACCCCACATCCAGCTGTGACCTTGTGGCTGACACTTAAACAGGTCAGAGACAGAGCTCTCACGCAAGATGAAAGCATCACGGTTGCTGCTCCCTGGAAACTCTGTTGGCACCCGAGGGTGAGTGTGCTGCTCCCTCATCTTTGGGCGGCAAAGCTGGATTTTACAGTTTGAGGCGGCACCTAACGCCCGGCGTTAAAATCAGCACTCAGCCGGTGTCACCGCCTCAAAAATGGCAGGGCCAAATTTCGACCCCAAAGGCTTCGGTTTTCCCAATATTTAATTGGAGGAAATTTTTGCTCATCCGATACTGGACGGTGGACAAGCAGCGTGATAAATCAGAGGCGGTGGAGGGGTGGAGAAAGGTGGTGGTGGTGGTGAGGTGCAGCTTGGTGCTGTCAGCTTGTTGTGTACATATATATATTGCATATTAACCTGGATAAGAGCAACTTCAACAGGATCTGACAATAGAGGCCTTTCCGGCTGAGTGCTGATTTTAACGCCGGGCGTTAGGTGCCGCCTCAAACTGCAAAATCCAGCTTTGCCGCCCAAAGATGAGGGAGCAGCGCTAAAAGGGATTATTTTAAACCTTTAATGGGGACAGAAAGTAGTGCAGTGTTACAAATGTAAAAGAATGAAAAAAACATGCAGACATTTCCCTCAGAAATCCTTTTAACAGATCTGCCATCTCAAACCCTGTATGCAAAGCTTTGTGGGAAGGCACTGCTAATGATAAATCTTTTAAGATGTTATGGTTATTAGCTGGTAAATTTACACGGTTAACCAAGCTTCACTTTTAAATTTAACATGGCACGTCGCCTAATGTATTCGGAGGTCAGTGCCAGCATTGTTTGACTGACATCCTCCAGAACACTGCAAAGTGATTGTAAGTTCTTTTCAGGTAACGCACTGAAGCAAAAAATATATCTTCAGGCAAAAGGTTGTCAGAATATTCCAGCTGACTTCTTCGAATGGATAACTGCATTACACCATGCACTGTCAAGGATAAAAGGCCCCTGATTCTGTCACTGGCCTGTGGTGAGATGGTCAACCTCAATCGGTTGTGCTGCGACTGACCTTAGTGGTCTTGGGTCAGTGGACAGGACATCCATCATCCTTTGTATCAAGCAGTTCTGAAAATCTTACTTACTCATGATTTTTGAATTATATTTTTTAATATAATTAGTTGGGGCTTACTGGGGGCGGGGGGGGAGCTGTTGCGGAGGGTGGGTGGCAGCACGGGGTGGGGTTAATGCAAATGAGACCCAATAATTAAAGAAAGACTTGGACTTACATAGTGCCTTTCATGGCCACTGGATGTCTCAAAGCGCTTTACAGCCAATGAAGTACCTTTGGAGTGTAGTCACTGTCATAATGTGTGAAATGCGGCAGCCAATTTACCCACAGCAAGCTCCCACAAATAGCAACGTGATGATGACCAGATAATCTGTTTTTTTGTTAAGTTGATTGAGGGATAAATATTGGCCAGGACGCCGGGGATAACTCCCCTGCTCCTCTTCGAAATAGTGCCATGGGATCTTTTACGTCCATTTGAGGGAGCAGACGGGTCCTCGGTTTAACGTCTCATCAAAAGACGGCACCTCCGACAGTGCAGCACTCCCTCAACACTGCACTGGAGCGTCAGCTTAAATTTTTTGAGGGACTTGAACCCACAACCTTCTGACGCAAAAGCAAGTGTGCTACTTACTGAGCCACAGCTGGCACTATGGAGTTTATTAACTTTTTACTGAACATTCATAAAAATGGTGAGGAAATCACTTGCACATTTGGCCGAAGAAATCAGGCCCCACACTGATCACTTTGTTAGGTTTGTTAGAATTTCTTTCAAGTCCACTTGCCCATCTTTATGACTACAGGCCTGTTAATTGTTTATTGGTTTATGTCTGTCTCTGGTGTAAATGTACAGGATGGGAAGTGCAGTCTACAGAATATTAGGTACATAGGAACAGGAGGAGGCCATTGAGCCCCTCGAGCCTATTCCGCCATTAAATGGGATTATGGCTGATCTGCGACCTAACTCCATATACCCCTCTTTGGCCTATATCCCTTAATACCTTTGGTTAACAAAAATCTATCAATCTCAGATTTAAAATTAACAATTGATCTAGCATCATTTGCCATTTGCAGAAGAGAGTTCCAAGCTTCTACCACCCTTTGTGCTTAGAAGTGTTTTCTAATTTCACTCCTGAAAGATCTGGCTTTAACTATTAGGCTAGGCCCCCTAGTCCTAGACTCCCCGACCAGCAGAAAGTTTCTTCTATCTATCCTATCAGTTCCCTTTAATATCCTGAATTTGTCGATCAAATCGCCCTTTAACTTTCTCAATTCTTGGGAATACAACCCTAGTTTGTGTAAAGTCTCCTCGTAACTTAACTCCTAATATTGGCAGGTTTGAGAGAGGTTGGGGAGAAATCAACCTCTTTACCCAGAGAGTGGCGAGAATGTGGAACTCGCCACCAGAGGGAGTAATGGAGGCGAGTAGCACCGATCCATTGAAGGGGAAGCTAGCTAAGTACATGAGAGAGAGGAGGCTCGATTGGAGCATAAATGCCGGCATGGACTGGTTGGGCCTAA
The DNA here is from genome assembly GCF_044704955.1 of Pristiophorus japonicus. Lineage (NCBI taxonomy): Eukaryota > Metazoa > Chordata > Chondrichthyes > Pristiophoridae > Pristiophorus > Pristiophorus japonicus. The sequence continues at coordinate 28,660,051 of NC_091997.1, read as the reverse complement.
TGGCCTGTTTCTTTGCTGTATTCTATGAATATTGAATTTCTCGACAACTGACCAGGAATGTCATGGGTGCAGGACGATAAATACGAAAGAACTGGGTGCCTTTTTTATGTGGGTGAAAAATACTTGCACCTCCAAGATAATACAGATTTACCAACCCTCCAGAATTGCCCTACAGTCTCCGGGAATTAACAGTGAATGTTTTGGATACTGCTGTGACCAACAGGAGAAAATCATCGGGTATCTAAAAAGATGTGTTTTATTTTAATTTTTGTTGAAAACTTTTGTTTATTAGTTATTAAAGTATTGGAGATGTGTGTGTGTGGTGGGGGGAGGGGGTGCTGTTTGACTGGGTGAGGCATTGGATGCAGGAGATCATTTAAAAATTAATTTTTTTATTCGTTCTTGGGATGTGGGCATTGCTGGCAAGGCCAGCATTTATTGCCCATCCCTAATTGCCCTTGAGAAGGTGTTGGTGAGCCGCCTTCTTGAACCGCTGCAGTCCGTGTGGTGAAGGTGCTCCCACGGTGCTGTTAGGGAGGGAGTTCTGGGATTTTGACCCAGCGACGATGAAGGAACGGCCGATATATTTCCAAGTCAGGATGGTGCGTGCCTGGAGGGGAATGTGGAGATGGTGGTGTTCCCATGCGCCTGCTGCCCTTGTCCTTCTAGGTGGTAGAGGTTGCGGGTTTGGGAGGTGCTGCCGAAGAAGCCTTGGCGAGTTTCTGCAGTGCATCTTGTAGATGATACACACTGCAGCCACGGTGCGCTGGTGGTGGAGGGAGTGAATGTTGAAGGTGGTGAATGGGGTGTCAATCAAGCGGGTGATGAAATCTCCAGGAATACGTGCAACCAGAGTTGGCAACCCTAAGTCAGCATATTCATGCTTGAAGTCAACCTTTCAATAAAGATTCCTCTTTCATAAAGCATTCGATCACTCCAAATTCAATTCTGCCGAGGATTTGCAAAGCTTAGATTCACAGATCCTAGTCACCAAAGATAAATGCTCAGTTCCTCTTATTTTAGTAAACCGCATGCCAATTAAAAAGATCATTAGCCTGAAAATCTGAGCACCAACAATGAATGTAATACGTGCTTCCTCTTTCTAATGATGCTGGTTGATGTTGCCGCAGGGCATTTAAGAGCTTTTTGTTGAGTATCACGTTGTAAAAACTAATAAACCTTATCAATCTTTCCAACCAAGTTTTAACAAACAGTAAAATCAAGACTGAAATAAAGTTGGCTGCAGTTATGCGGATGGGGATTTAACACTTTCACCACTGATTACTCTTTAGTACGGAGCGTACGGTAATTGTGCACAATACTTAATCCACCTTCAAAGTCTACGCTGATTGAAAAATTATGATGGAGCGTCCCAAGTTTCTGATAGGTGCTGCTGAAATCCATGCCTTCATTAGCTCCAGACTCGACTATTCCAATGTCTCCTACACTGTTCCAACGAAGCTCAACGCAAACTCAAGGAACAGCACCTCATCTTTCATTTAGGCACTTTACAGCCTTCTGGACTCAACATCAATTTCAGAACGTAACCGCTGCCAATCTTTGGCTCCCTTTCCCCCCGCTCCTACCCCCGCCCGCCTCAGAGCCTGTTTCTTTCTTTCTCCTTGTCTCTAATGGCAGTTGCTCATTATCCCACCATTCACACCCTCTCTTGACTAATGTTTTTCTAACTCCTGGCATTACCATTTGAATTTGAGCTATCATCCCTTTTGTCTCTCTAATCTCTCCTGTCTTCCACCCTATCACAGACCTTCCCTTTTGCTCTTTCTTCCCCTCCCCCTTTCAGTGTTGGTTCAGAATCTGTTCTTTCCGAACACTCTCCAGTTCTGACAAAGGGTCATCGACCCGAAACGTTAACTCTGCTTCCTCTCCACAGATGCTGCCGGACCCGCCGAGATTTCCAGCATTTTATGTTGTTATTCCAGATTCCAGCATCCGCAGTATTTTGCTTTTGTATTCCAATGTTCTCGCTGGCCGGAAAAAGTACGAGGTCGCTTTAAATTGAGTCTGTCATTAAATATAATTTTTTTTAAGGGCTATTATTTGTTTCTTTCCTTTCTTGTAGTTGGGCCCTTCGAAGACTCTCCTGAAAGTGTGGCCGGTTGTCTGTTCCTGCACCGCTCCCAGTGCCACTCTGGGTGTGTATGAGAATGGAGTTTGGGTCGCCAACCCTCCAGGAATGAAAGACAAATCTCCAGGACATGGCCGCGAGCAAAACCCAGGAGAGAAATCAAATGGGCAAAAAAATAAAATTGCGTTTCAAAATAATTTTCTTTGAACGCTTTTGTTGACTAGTTCTGTAAATAATGGACATGAGCAAAAAGGCAGTCACCAAATCATCTGTTTACATTCTGATTGGCTGTGCACCACGAGGATGGACATGTCGGGTGAACAATGGTAAGGGTGTGGGGGGGGTGGGGGGCGGGGCTGGGTGTTTGGAGGCAGGAGGTCATGTGGTGAAACCTCCAGGAATATGCCAACTTAGAGTTGGCAACCCTAGAATGGAGCCAGGGTGACTGCCACATCCCCTGTGGGAAATGCCTGGACTCTACATGTTGTCTGCGGTAAGAGAGAGGTCAAGAATCATGGACACAAATCCGTGACACTCTGTGGGCAAGGAACATTTAAAGGTTAATTTTACAAAATGGCGGTCCTTCGCACGTTAAAATTAATGGGCAAAAATATCGTGCGAGGCGCACAAGCAACTTCTCAATACGCCTTGATGGTGGACGAGACTCCCTGCCTGGACCCTTGAACTGTCGGAGCCAAATCTGGGCCCAAAGTCCAAAACAAAAAATAAATCAGATTCTCACCAGGATGGTCCTCACTGCTGTGCCCAGCTGAAGAGCCAAGGCAGGGCCACCAATGGCCGAAAGAGAGTGAGAGAAGATCAAGTCAATGAGAGAGAAGGGATTAGCCGAAACCAACTTGGGTAGCCCTTATTTTAACATAAGCTGCCCGATTTACATCCCGCCCGATTTAAACCCTGCCCAATTTCACAGTTCTATTGACTTCAGTGGAGCTGAAAATTGGGCTGGGCGTGAATCGGGCAACTGACCTGAAACCTGCACTGATCTTGTGTGATAGGTTAGGTTGAAATCGGTGAGTTTCGAGGAAAAAGTGAGTTAAATAAAATCGGTCATAATTTCAGTGCCATGAGGATGCAGGGAGAAGGAAAAGCGTGTAAAATGGTGCATTTCTGGCTTAGCCAAAACACGAAAGGAATTCAAACAGACTAGATTTTCCCCTCCGATAGGATTCTCTTTGGAGCAGTGACGAGGTGGGCTTTCAACCCCCCCCCCCCCCCACCACCCCCTGCCCTCTGCCACCCACCCCACCCCCCCAAACCCCCACCCCATCCTATCTATCTCCAGAGATGCTGACCCTAGGCATCCCTTCTGGGGTCAACACCATTTGGATGAACGGCAGCAGGTCCAGTGGTATCCCAGCCTGTGCGAGGGAGTCTGCCGCAGATGTGGGTCGAAAGTTTCTGCGACAGAACCCAGGGGCCTCCCCAAGTGACCTGCGACCACCAGGACAGCCATTTCTATAGCACCTTTCACAACCTCAACAGGTCCCAAACGCTTCACAGCCAATGAGGCACTGTTGTAATGTAGGAAACGTGGCAGCCAATTTGCGCAAACAAGATCCCACAAACAGAAATATGATAATGACCGGATAATCAGCTGTTTAGTAATATTGGTTGAGTGATAAATATTGGCCAGGACACCAGGGAGAATGTTAAAATCAAGGCCCAGTTGCCTTCTCAGGTGGACGTAAAAGATTCCATGGCATATATTTTGTAAAACAGCAGGAGAATTCTTCCTGGTGACTTGGCCAATATGTATCTCAACCAACATTAACAAAAAACAGACGATCTGGTCACCATTACATTTCTGTTTGTGGGAGCTTGCTGTGCACAAATTGGCTTCCGTGTTTCCCACATTACAACAGTGACTACACTTCAAATGTACTTCATTGGTTGTAAAGCGCTTTTGGAGATTCTGAGGTCATGAAAGGTGCTATCTAAATGCAAGTCTTTCTTTCTTTCCTTCTTTCAAAGTATCCCCATATTAAGCTAACAGTGATTTGCCAAACAGCATTGCACTTTATGCTGCTTCCAGTTTGACCATCTAGGACAAAGCAGCCCGCTTGGTTGGCACCCCACCCACCACCTTAAACATTCACTCCCTCCACCACCGGCGCACCGTGGCTGCAGTGTGTATCATCTACAAGATGCACTGCAGCAACTCGCCAAGGCTTCTTCGACAGCATCTCCCAAACCCGCGACCTCTGCCACCTCGAAGGACAAGGGCCGCAGGCGCATGGGAACGTCATCACCTCCCGTTCCTCTCCAAGTCACACACCATCCTGACATGGAAATATATCTCCGTTCCTTCATCGTCGCTGGGTGAAAATCCTGGAACTCCCTCCCTAACAGCACTGTGGGAGCACTTTCACCACACGGACTGCAGCGGTTCAAGGCGGCTCACCACCACCTCCTCAAGGGGCAATTAGGGATGGGCAGTAAATGCTGGCCTTGCCAGCGACGTCCACATCCCAACAACGAATAAAAACAAAAGTTAGCTGTCACGGTGCACCCTAGGGTGGCATGTGCTATGATATTGTGGAAGACACACATTCCATCTTCTTTTAGACTCACTGGGATAGATCTTGACATTGTACACAAGTGTAAAATAGATTGAGTCGACAGTCTGTTTTAGATCTCTCACGGTTTTTTTTCCACTGACTTCACAATCGCAAAAAGTTGAGATCTACCCCTTCCTGCATCGCGGAACTCTTCGAAGGCTTCCTGTACAGTCAGTTTCCTTGTGATGTTGGTAGCAATAACTCTGCTGCCACATTACTTCTTCCAAGGTCTGATCGAGAAACATACATTAACCATGGGCTGAAGCGAAACTACTGGAATCAAAGCAAAACCTTCTGAATTAATAACAATATATGGAGTTATATTAAATGGAAGGAGCCTGTGGATTAGGATGAGAGACCTCTTGGGCACTATTGGATATTCAACCACTCAGCTAAGTACCTGTTTTCACGATATATGATTCCTTAGAATATAAGTATAATGTGGAAGTCGAAGTGTTTCCTGTTAGCAAGCAGCTGCATAAGAAAACATAATTTCTTTGGACTGAAAAGCAAATGGAATCAAAAAGAAGATTGTGCAAATGTGGTCCCAATGCATCAAGGAACAATGACATCCCGAGTTTGTTGATGAGCTACCTTCTGTGTCATGTCGGCTGGTTTATTCTTGTGTGCATTTGGCTCCAGGCCAATCCTCTCTACTGAGCTATTCACTAAACGAATGGGTACGAATCCTTTCAGCACCAGGCAACGTCAGTTCTTTATCTTGACAAGCAAAACGGGGATTAAGTGAAGATTTCACAGGCGAGCTTGTAAAACATTCAGAAAGGTTGCCCATTGATATTGATTCAAGCTTATATTTTATTTTTTGAGAAGGAGAATAATTGAACCTGAAGCAGCAACTCTCTCTAAGAGACAGTTTGGGTTTTCTACAGTATTCTCCAATGTCTGCTTACTCCCGGACCACTCTGATCTCATAGGTGTAATGTCTTTGCTTCATGGGTTCTTTGCTTAAGAATTCACAACAACACATTGCTATTAAGAACTAGTTGGTTTATTAGCAAAGGTTTAATAATCACACGACACATTACCATCTGCAAAAGGACATAGACAGGCTAAGTGAGTGGGCAAAAATTTGGCAGATGGAATATAATGTTGGAAAGTGTGAGGTCATGCACTTTGGCAGAAAAAAATAAAAGAGCAAGTTATTATTTAAATGGAGAAAGATTGCAAAGTGCCGCAGCACAGCGGGACCTGGAAGTACTTGTGCATGAAACACAAAAGGATAGTATGCAGGTACAGCAGGTGATCAGGAAGGCAAATGGTATATTGGTCTTTATTGCAAAGGGGATGGAGTATAAAAGCAGGGAAATCTTGCTACAGCTATACAAGTATTGGTGAGGCCACACCTGGAATACTGTGTGCAGTTTTGGTTTCCATATTTACAAAAGGATATACTTGCTTTGGAGGCAGTTCAGAGAAGGTTCACGAGGTTGATTCCAGGGATGAGGGGGTTGACTTATGAGGAAAGGTTGAGTAGGTTGGGCCTCTCCTCATTGGAGTTCAGAAGAATGAGAGGTGATCTTATCAAAACATATTAGATTATGAGGGGTCTTGACAAGGTGGATGCAGGGAGGATGTTTCCACTGATGGGGGAGACTAGAACTAGAGGGCAAGATCTTAGAATAAGGGGCCGCCCATTTAAAACAGAGACGAGGAGAAATTTCTTCTCTCAGCGGGTTGTAAATCGATGGATTTTGCTGCCTCAGAGAACTGTGGAAGCTGGAACATTGTATAAATTTAAGACAGAAAAATAGACAGTTTCTTGAGCGATCAGGGGATAAGGGGTTATGGGGAGCGGGCGGGGGAGTGGAGCTGAGTCCATGATCAGATCAGCCATGATCTTATTGAATGGCGGATCAGGGGCTCGAGAGGCTGTATGGCCTACTCCTGTTCCTATTTCTTATGTTTTTATGTTCTTATGTTCTTATGTACCAGTTCATCCATCAGACTCACAACCACCTCCCTGAACCCAACTGGCTGGCGTTTTATTGAGTCTTGTGAACACCACGTGACTGGCTAAGCCACTCACAGTGCAACAACTATTTTTGTAAAACAAAAGATCAAATGCCCCCTTATTAAAGGGACACTAAAATCGACAAATTAAACAAATGTACATTTAACAATAATGGTTCAAATAAAAATTTGGTTGCCGGGGGTGATGAAGCACTCCAGTATCCCCGGGGCCCACCTCTCATGAAAAGCCATGAGCAACAGTTCTACAAACCTGTGAGCATTCGCACAGGTGCAAACATTACACTGCTTCCTCTTTTTTTAGAAGCAATGTATTTATACAATATTTCAAAAAAGATTACTTATCATGATTACAATTTTACAAATTCGATTGCTGAGCCTGTATCTTGCTTTTAGCTTCCTCCTGCTCCGACCGCCATTTCTTTGCAGTTGGCTGCCATTACCCATTTTCTATATTTTTATTTGACTCTGGAGACCGTCTTGGGGAATTTCTGTTTTCAGGGCGTGTAGCGCAGGATTCCTGACCCCAATCTTCCTGTGTCCTCTTGAGTTTCCTTGGAACCCTTACATCCGTCCTCGTGTTAGCTTTCTTCCTAAGATCTTGATAATAGGATACAGGGGCAGCGGCGTTATTAGTTTTTAAGGGTGCTTCAGATTGTCCGGGAATGGTCGCACATTACAAGCTCGGAGAAATCGCTACTGGCTCAGTACGATATGCGAAGGACAATATTGTAAAAAAAAAACACAAATGCTGAAAATCTGCAACAAAAGCAGAAAATGCTAGAAATACACAGCATTTATGAAGAGAAAACACAGGTTCTGATATTTTGGAGGTTTTCCCTTCATCAGTACTGAAGATTGAAGGTTGGGCAGGCATTTTATTTCATATTGGACCAGAAATTGGGATGGAGGCTTCCCGCAGGCGGATACCTCCGACCGGAATTTCTTTTTACCAAAGTACCTGTTGGTCCCGGAGGAACGTAGACTTGCACTCCCAGGCCAAACTGCGCAGCTCAGCGTATGGGCCCACGTATTCCAGGAGCGTATGTGCCAGACCAACCAATGAAAATGGCGATTCTCCATTCACAGAGATCACCATTTCTATGAATGGCGATACCCCCAAAAACATATAAACATTTTAAATTAATAAGAAAAACACTTCACATATTTCAAATTAATTTGAAATTAAATGTTTTATTAAACAAAAATGTATTTTTTTGCTTTTTTCTTTAATATGTTTTAATAAGGGTAAGAATAAACTAATCTTAATTGGAAAGGGTTTTTAATATAAAAATTATTGATTACATTTTATTTTTCCGTCTTTTAAAATTCTTACGCTGGTAAAAGCAGGCCTTGTGCCTTACGCGCAGGCGTAAGAGTTTGAAGGCCATTTGCTGGGCAAGAGCCTAAATCTCCGCCCACGAGGACTCTTCTCCTGGGGATGCATTGGAACTGTCAAAGGACAGTTTGCAAGTGATGGATTTCGGCGCATGCTTATGCACATCGTACTCACCCATAGAGACTGCGATTTTTAGCCCAGTATTTACAGCACAGAAACAGGCCATTCGGCCCAACTGGTCCGCACCAGTGTTTACGCTCCACATGAGCCTCCTCCACCCCTCTTCATCTCACCCTATCAGGATAACCCTCTATTCCTTTCTCCCTCATGAGCTTAACTAGAATCTCTTTAGATGCATTTATGCTGTACGCCTCAACTACTCTCTGTGGTAGCAAGTTCCACATTCTAACCACTCTCTGAGTGAAGAATTTCTCCTGAATTCAATTAGATTTATTGGTGACTATCTTATATTTATGGCCTCTAGTTTTGGATTCCTTCACAAGTGGAAACATTTTCTTTATGAGTTGAACAAAATTGAGAGAGAAAAGGGAGGAGTGGAGAGAGAGATAGAATCAACAGACCCTCCGATCACAAAGAGGAAGTAATGAATGACCCACAGACTGATTATTAAAAAGTAGTTAGATAATATGAAAGATAATCAATAAGGTTATGGTGAGACATTAAAACAACAAAAGAATGTGTAAATAGTGTAGGGGAAAAGGACATGGGGAGGCAAAGATGTTCTCAAAATGTGAGGTCGAAGGGAGCACGCCTGTTCCTCTGGCTTACCTTGTTGGTGTCGGCCTGTGATGGTCCCTTTAAAGACTATCTATTAGGCTGCATGTCTGCCTGGCTTTCCCGAGTACGGATGGTTGCTTCAGGGCAAACCAATCTTGCAGTGGGTGCTTCAATCGGGCGGTAGGTCCTTTATTTGCATATGCAAATAAGCTGAGGCTCGGTTCAGGCTTAGACACTGTAGGCCGATTGTTTTGTTCTTTTCCAAATTGGCAGGGTGGCACACTTCCGGCCCTTAATGAGCGTGTGCTTCTTACCCGCCATATTGGAGATGGAGGAGGCCGTTTAGCGCCAGTGTGTGGCCTTATCTTTCTGCTTTGAGACATCCGGTGGTCACAAAAGGCGCTATATAAATGCAAGTTTTACACTTTTTCTTTCTTTCTGTATAAATGCAGGCAAGTCCCATGTTCCGACCTCAGTCAGTGCTGACCTAATATGTTGATTTTTGGAGTAGCATGGACTGGGAAGTGGGTAAGAACGGATGAAAACTTTAAAAATCTGTATAAATCTGTGCGAGCTGACTTGGTCGGGTTTTTTTTCTCTGCATGTACTGACTGGGGCCTGGTTTGATTGGCAAGCTAGCGATTAATTACGTGCAAAACTACTGGTGTGATTATTCATTGATTGACTGTTTTTGGAAGTGGGACCTGTGTTTGAAATGGATGTTTGTGCTGACAGAGTGGCTCCGGGAGGATGTGAGTAGATTTCCCAGCACGAAGGCAGCAGATTGAGTTCAGGCAGCGTGGAGTGCAGCAATCGAGCGCGGTTTGTTCAAAAATACTCTCTGTTGTTGGATGCTCTCAGCCCATTCATTCTGGCAAGGGGGTGCGATCGATAGCATAGTGTTTGTGTCACCGGACTAGTAATCCAGAGGTCTGGGGGGGCACGGGATGGGTTTAATGCAAATGAGACCCAATAATTAAAGAAAGACTTGCATTTATAAAGCGCCTTTCACGGCCACTGAATACATCTCAAAGCGCTTTACAGCCAATAAAGTACTTTTGGAATGTAGTCACTATTGCGATGTGGGAAAAGCAGCAGCCAATTTGCGCACAGCAAGCTCCCACAAACAGCAATGTGATAATGACCAGATAATCTGTTATTTTGTCATCTTGATTGAGGGATAAATATTGGCCAGGACACCGGGGATAAAACTCCCCTGCTCTTCTTCGGAATAGTGTCATTGGATCTTTTATGTCCACCTGAGAGGGCAGACGGGGCCTCGGTTTAACGTCTCATCCATTGGAGTGTCAGACTAGATTTATGTGCTCAAGTTTCTGGAGTGGGACTTGCCCCAGAACCTTCTGATTCAGAGGCAAGTGTGCTACCCACTGAGCCACAGCTGATATAAATTCAAATCCCACCATGGCAACTGGGAATTTAAAAGTTCAGTTCAGAATTGCAAATAGCTAGTTCCAGTACTGATGACCATGAAACTCCTGGATTGTCATAAAAACCCATCTGGTTCATTAATGTCCTTTAGGGAAAGAAATCTGCCAACCTTACCCAGTCTGGCCGATATGTGACTCCACAGCAATGTGTTTTGCTCATAAATGGCTGAGTAACTACTTGGTTGTATAAGGCAGCTCACCACTACCTTCTCAAGGGCAACTAGGGAGAGATTAAACAAATTAGGCCTGTAGTCCCTATAATTTGGAAGGTTAAGGAGTGATCTGATCGAAGTGTTCAAGATATTAAGGTGAACAGATTGAGAGAGACTATTTCCGATGGTTGGGGATAGTCGAATAATTAGAGCCAGACGTTTCAAAAGTGAAATTAGGTAACACTTCTGCACACAAAGTGTGGTAGAAGTTTGGAACTCTCTTCTGCAAACGGCAATTAACGCTGAGTCAATTGTTAACTTTAAATCATGGATTGATAGCTTTTTGTCAACTAAAGGTATTAAGGGATATGGGGCAAAGGCGGGTATATGGAGTTAGGTCACAGATCGGCCATGATCTCATTGAATGGAGCAGGCTCGAGGGGCTCAATGGTCTCCTCCTATTCCTATGGGCAATAAATTTTAGCCTTGCCACATCTGATAATTGATTTTTTTTTATCGTGTGCTGTAGGAAGTTTCTAGAAGCTGGGTGCCAGAACCATCTGGACTTGCCCCCGCTCAGCGTTACTGAGCTGAGAAACAATTGGTGATACTCCTTGACGAGCAAGGATTCAAAGAGCGCTCATTGCAGGAAGAGATCACCCGGTAGTTGGAGAGAAAGAGTGATACAGAGGAAGGGGTGACTGTGCTGGAAAGTTGTGGTGGAGAAGAGGACTTGCATAGAGGCAGCGCAGGAAAGAGCTAGGAGTCAGAAGCTATCTGCTGGGTGGAGAGTGCGGGGTAGAACTTCAAGACGTGCCAAAGCACTTTGCAGCCAATGAAGTACTTTTTGAAGTGTAGTCACTGTTGTAATGTAGGAAACACGGCAGCCAATTTTCACACAGCAAGTTCCCACAGACAGCAATGTGATAATGACCAGATAATCTGTTTCAGTGAGGCTGGTTGAGGGTTAAATATTGGGCAAGATACTGGGGATACTCCCCTGCTCTACATCGACATAGTGCTGTAGGATCTTTTACGTCCACCTGAGAGGGCAGACGGGGCTTCGGTTTAATGTTTCATCTCGGCTAACACTCCAGTGCTCTGTCAGTACTGCACTGGAGTGCTAGCCTAGATTTTGTGATTGAGCTCCTTGGGGTGGGGCTTAAACCTTCTGATTCAGAGGCGAGAGTGCTACCCACTGAGCCACAGTTCAGTCCCATTATCGTTCTGCACACAGTCTCCTGCACAATTACACCACAGTACTTGCTTCAAAATGTATTCCAATACAAGGTTGAAACCAATCTTTTATCCTGTAACAGCAGAACAGGTTTCACATGCTCACAGGACCGCTGTCATTACCTAGTTTGCTCGTGCTGAACACTGAATTAATCTAAAGGAGTAGTGGATTGGAACCAGAGCTGTCTGAGTTGTGGCCAAATGCTTTTCTTCAACACATGTTAAGATGTATATTCATTCAGTACAAAATCAATGTCATTGTCTATCCTGATAAGCAGCGTATTTTCTCATCCTTATTTACAAATCGCTCCATGGCCTCGTCTCTCCCTATCTCTGGAATCTCCTTCAGCCCCACAACCCCCCGAGATGTCTGCGCTCCTCAAAGTCTGCCCTCTTGAGCATCCCTGATTACAATCGCTCAGCCTTTGGTGGCCGTGCCTTCTGTTGCCTGGGCCCCAAGCTCTGGAACCCCCTGTCTAAACCTCTCCGCCTCTCTACCTCTCTTTCCTCCTTTAAGGTGCAGCTTAAAACCTACCTCTTTGACGAAGTTTTTGGTCATCTGTAATTTCATCTTATGTGGCTCGGTGTCAAATTTATTTGTTTTGTCTTAAAACATTCCAGTGAAGCGACTTTGAACATTTTACTATATTAAAGGCGCTATACAAATACAAGTTGTTGTTGTTGTTGTATAGGGGCAAACGGTTTTGGAGGAAGAATGTCCAGGGTATGAATGGAGCAGGAGACAGGTTTCAATTCAACGCGGACTGCGTTAGGTGAAAGATGTTTGGCCATTTCCAAGTTAGTCACAAGATAAAATTTGATAAAATGCAACATCTCCACCGACACCTGGGAGCCCCTGACCAAAGACTGCTCTAAGTGGAAGAAGAGCATCCGGGAGGGCGCTGAGCACTTCGAGTCTCGTCGCCGAGAGCATGCAGAAAACAAACACAGGCAGCGGAAGGAGCGTGCGGCAAACCAGATTCCCCACCCACCCTTTCCTTCAACGACTGTCTGTCCCACCTGTGACAGAGACTGTAATTCACGTATTGGACTGTTCAGTCACCTGAGAACTCACTTTTAGAGTGGAAACAAGTCGATTTTGAGGGACTGCCTATGATCTGCAAAAGGACATAGACAGGCTAAGTGACTGGGCAAAAATTTAGCAGACGGAGTATAATGTTGGAAAGTGTGAGGTCATGCACTTTGGCAGATAAAAAATCAAAGAACAAGTTATTATTTAAATCGAGAAAGGTTGCAAAGTGCCGCAGTACAACCCTTTGGGTACACCTAGGGGTACTTATGAATGAAATACAAAAGGATAGTATGCAGGTACAGCAACTGATCAGGAAGGCCAATGGTATCTTGGCCTTTATTGCAAAGGGGATGGAGTATAATATTAGGGAAGTCTTACTACAGCTATATAAGGTATTGGTGAGGCCACACCTGGAATACTGCATGCAGTTTTGGTTTACGAAAGGATATACTTGCTTTGGAGGCAGTTCAGAGAAGGTTCACTAGGTTGATTCCGGGGATGAGGGGGGTGACTTAGGAGGAAAGGTTGAGTAGGTTGGGCCTCTACTCATTGGAATTCAGAAGAATGAGAGGTGATCTTATCGAAACATATAAGATTATGAGGGGGCTTGACAAGGTGGATGCAGAGAGGATGTTTCCACTGATGGGGGAGACTAGAACTAGAGGGCACGATCTTAGAATAAGGGGCCGCCCATTTAAAACATAGATGCAGAGAAATTTATTCTCTCAGAGGGTTGTAAAACTGTGGAATGTGTTGCCTCAGAGAGCTATGGAAGCTGGGACATTGAATAAATTTAAGACAGAAATAGACAATTTCTTAACGATAAGGAGATAAAGGGTTACGGGGAGAGGATGGGGAAATGGAGCTGAGTCCATGATCAGATCAGCCATGATCTTATTGAATAGCGGAGCAGGCTCGAGAGGCCGTATGTCCTACTCCTGTTCCTATTTCTTATGGTCTGTGAGTCACTAGAGAAATACAGTTGAGGAAGGTCATTCAGATCATAAACCTACTCCTCTCACTCCCCCACAGCATCCAACTATCTCTTAACTGATTGCCAGGTTTTCGTCTTTTTTTTACTTGAGTCGGGAGTTGTGGGCATCACTGGCAAGGCCAGCATTTATTGCCTCTCCCTAATTGCCCTTGCAAAGGTGGTGGTGAGCCACCTTCTTGAAACAAGTGAGGGTCTTGCCAGGCCATTTCAGAGGGCAGTTAAGAGTCAACCACATTGCTGTGGGTCTGGAGTGACATATAGGCCAGACTGGGTAAGGACGGCAGATTTCCTTCCCTAAAGGACATTAGTGAACCAGATGGGTTTCATGGTCATCAGTACTGATACAAGCTTTTTATTCCAGATTTATTAAATGAACTGAATTTAAATTCCCCCAGCTGCCGTGGTGGGATTTGAACTCTTGTCCCTCGATCATTGATCCGGGCTTCTAGATTAATAGTCCAGTAAAATAACCACTATGTTACTGTACCCATCTCCAACAGCTTGGAAGGAAGGAAAGAAAGAAAGAAAGAAAGAAAGAAAGAAAGAAAGAAAGAAAGAAAGAAAGAAAGAAAGAAAGAAAGAAAGAAAGAAAGAAAGAAAGAAAGAAAGAAAGAAAGACTTGTCTTTATATAATGCCCCTTACGACCACCGGATGTCTCAAAGCGCTTTCCAGCCAATGAAGTATTTTTTGAAGTGTATCTGTTGTAATGTTGGAAGATGAAGTTTGTGTGAAGATGAAGTTGATGATAGACATCATCATCAGTTGGAGCGCCTGTCACTGCCCTCCACACCGCTTTAAAAGAAAGACATGCAATATATTTTGCCTTTCATTACCTCAGAATGTCCCAAAGCGCTCTGCAGCCAACAAAGTGTAGTCACTGCTGTAATGTAGGAAACACGGCAACCAATTTGCACACAACAAGCTCCCACAAACAGCAATGTGACAATGACCAGATAATCTGTTTTAGTGATGTTGATTGAGGGACAAATATTGACTGGGACATCGGGGATAACTCATCTACTCTTCTTCAAAATAGTGCGCTGGGATCTTTTACGTCTACCTGAGAGCAGATGGAGCCTCGGTTTAGCATCTCATCAAAGACATTATTACTATCTCATGCTGATGGTAATTTTCAATGCGAATTTCTCATAATTCAGAACAATTGGCATGGTTGGGCTTAGGAGTGATGGCCTCCGAATAGATGGCCTACGCTCACTGCATGGGCTGACCCTCGAACATGAAGAATGACTACTACATTGGAACCATACTCCAGCAAGTCAACCTTCGAGTGGGACAAGGGACAAAATGGTGGGGGAGAGCGGTAAGGGAGCAAAAATGTACCAACTAAAAGTTGCTATTCAGCTCAGTAACATTGAGGAAGGACCTCTACTGTCAGGAAACATTTGCTTTTGGACGAGGTGGGTTTTCTCTAACTGTCGTGAGCCATCATCTCACAGTGGAATATGCTCTCTGCAATCCTGATTTGCACATTCAGTAAATGGTTGCCCTTTCTGTCAGCTGACAAGCAAATTGTAGAGCAAAAGGCAGCTTCAGTAATTGGATCTAACCACTCAAACAGAAAGATGACATTGAGCCATTATTGATGAAGGTCTTTCTGTTTTCAGAACAATCTCAGAGGAGTTCTCCCTGATGTCCTGGGATCTTTTAGACCAAATACTTTTCGTACTTTCATTAAAGATGTGTTAAGTGCTCGAGCAAAGAACACTCTGATAATGTCATTTGCCAAACGGGCATCTCCAGATAGCATGAAAAGGAAAGACTTGCATTTATATAGCGCCTTTCATCATCTCTGGACGTCCCAAAGCGCTTTACAGCCAATGAAGTACTTTTTGAAATGTAGTCACTGTCGGAAATTCAGCAGCTAACTTGCACACAACTCCTTTGGGGAGCTCCTACACACAGCAATGTGATAATGATCAGATAATCTGTTTCAGTGATATTGATTGAGGGATAAATATTGGCCAGGACACCAGGGAGAACTCCCCTGCTCTTCTTCTAAATAGTGCCATGGGATCTTTTACGTCCACCCGAGAGAGTAAACAGGGCCTCGATTTAACATCTCATCCAAAAGACGGCACCTCTGACAGTGCAGCACTCCCTCAGCACCTCTCAGGAGCGCCAGCCTAGATTCATGTGCTTGGGTTTGTGGAATGGGACTTGAACCCACAAACCATCTGACTCACAGGCAAGGGTGCTACCCACTGAGCTACAGCTGCCACACAAAGACTGCAAAGAGAATGATGGGAGGTGAAATTGAAAAGAGAGTGGTGCAGAGAGGAGAATTAACTTTACATGTAAAACTTTTTTGTTTGAGATTTACAGTTACTGTTGGAACCTCTTTATCAGTTTACAGTTAATGTTGTCTCCTACATTACACAGTGACCACACTCGGAAATTACTTCATTGGTTGCAAAGCGCTTTGAGATCTCGGGTGGTTGTGAAAGGCGCAATACAAATGCAAGTCTTGCTTTCTTTTATCTGTTTCTCTCAGAGATGTGTTCTGCTCTTCACTGTAATATGTTTTTTTTACAAAACTGCTGATTATCTCCTGTAACTACAATAGATACATAAACAGCTGTCGGCGATGGAATGTGACCGTGTCTTGTGGAATGTGAAAGAAGAGTTAGACAGCTGTGAAATTATTGGTGGAGCATCTGACATTTAATATTAATATTTGACAGTTCTCAAAGATACAATGAATTGTTTGTATTTGTAGTGCTGCTACAATCTCTTATTTTAACATATTTGTGCTTTTTATAATATAAGTCTGCCACTTTATAATGAAAGGAAAGGCTGGCATACTAATTATATCACACCACTAGATGTCACTAGCAGCAGTAGTTATATATACTTAAAAAGCACACTGCCACCCTCTAGAGGTGTAAAACCAGCACTGCAGCAACTTTAAGTTTGGTCATTCTCAATCCGATTCCCAGCAAATGTGGGGCCACAGCACAAAGAAAGAAGAAAGAACGAAAGACTTGCATTTATAGAGCGCCTTTCACTACCACTGGATGTCTCAAAGTGCTTTACAGCCAATGAAGTACTTTTGGAATGCAGTCACTGTTGCAATGTAGGAAACGCAGCAGCCAATTTGTGCACAGGAAGCTCCCACAAACAGCAATGTGACAATGACCAGATAATCAGTTTTTGTTATGTTGATTGAGGGATAAATATTGGCCAGGACACTGGGGATAACTCCCCTGCTCGTCTTCAAAAATAGTGCCAAGGGATCTTTTACATCCACCTGAGAGGGCAGACAGGGCCTCGGTTTAACATCTCATCCGAAAGACGGCACCTCTGACAATGCAGCACTCCAGTGTCAATCTAGATTTTTGTGCTCAAGTTTGTGGAGTGGGACTTAAACCCACAGCCTTCTGACTCAGAGAGTGAGAATGCTACCCACTGAACCACGGCTGACACTTCTAAAACTATGCTAAATTTGACATCAATTGACACTATCGCTGGGAATTCCCACGCTGGAGTGGGGGCAGGGTTTTCCTGGTTGGCTGCCATAAATTCGGCGGATGATCAGTGCAAACCGTGTTGCCATGCAGATCCAGGTTTTCCAGCTAATCTCCGGGGAAATTGGCCGTGTATATTGGGTGGGAAATGGAATATCTCAAGTGGTGCAGTAGAGGGAACTCTTCTCAGACTGAGATTGAGGTATGTTGTTGGGGAAGCACAGAGGGCGTTTTGCTCAGTAGCGGAAAACGGAATAAAAACAGCAAATGCTGGAAATGCTCAGCAGGTCAGGCAGCATCTGTGGGGAGACAAAAACAGAGTTAGCATTTCGGTTCGATGACCTTTCGTCAGAGAGGAATGATGTTGGCGATGAACAGCTTTTCAGCAAGTACAGAGCCAAGGAAAAGGGAATGAATCAAAAGGGAAGGTGTGTGATAGGGTGGAGGGCCGGAGTGATTAAACAACAGAAATGACGATGGTATAAGGCAAGAGCAGAAGATAAGGAGCAGCATGCAGAACGTGGCAGTCTAATTGAACGCACTAGGGTAAATTTTCATTTCCAGCGCAAGGGCAGTAACCTCGGGGAGACAATCACTCACCCGTTATAAAACCTACCTAATAGAATGCCAATCAGCCGGGTTCTCTAACAAGTGGGCGATGTCCTCTGCCTGTTTATTGCCTGTATGGTGAGGACAAAAATATACCGCGTAGTTTAGCTAAAACATGTATAAAAATGCTCAGCAAGGCAAAGGAATCGAGTTTGGATAAATAATCCGATTTGAACAAAATTCATTCTTGGGATGTGGGCATTGCTAGCAAGGCCAGCATTTATTGCCCGTCCCTAAATGCCCTTGAGAAGGTGGTGGTGAGCCACCTTCTTGAACTGCTGCAGTCCGTGTGGTGAAGGTGCTGCTAGGGAGGGAGTTCTAAGATTTTGACCCAGCGACAATGAAGGAACGGCCGATATATTTCCAAGTCAGGATGGTGTGTGACTTGGAGGGGAACTGGGGGGTGATGGTGTTCGCATGCACCTGCTGCCCTTGTCCTTCTAAGCGATAGAGGTCGTGGGTTTGGTGATCATGTATAAATGCCAGTGTGAATGTGAGAATGTGTGTCCATATGAATGTGTGTGTGTGAAAGTGCATGTGAGAGTCTGGGTGCATAAATGCGTGTCCATGAGTGCAAGTGTGAGCATGCATGTGGTTACTTATGCATGTGTGTGTGCATGTATAGAAACATAGAAACATAGAAAATAGGTGCAGAAGTAGGCCATTCGGCCCTTCGAGCCTGCACTGCCATTCAATAAGGTCATGGCTGATCACTCCCTCAGTACCCCTTTCCTGCTTTCTCTCCATACCCCTTGATCTCAGCTGTAAGGGCCATATCTAACTCTCCCTTGAATATATCCAATGAACTGGCATCAACAATTCTCTGCGGCAGGGAATTCCACAGGTTAACAACTCTCTGAGTGAAGAAGTTTCTTCTCATCTCAGTCCTAAATGGCCTACCCCTTATCCTAAGATTATGTCCCCTGGTTCTGGACTTCCCCAACATCGGGAACATTCTTCCTGCATCTAACCTGTCCAGTCCCGTCAGAATCTTATACCTTTCTATGCGATCCCCTCTCATCCTTCTAAACTCCAGTGAATAAAGGCCCAGTTGATCCAGTCTCTCCTCATATGTCAGTCCAGCCATCCCTGGAATCAGTCTGGTGAAACTTTGCTGCACTCCCTCAATAGCAAGAATGTCCTTCCTTAGATTAGGAGACCAAAACTGAACACAATATTCCAGGTGAGGCCTCACCAAGGCCCTGTACAACTGCAGTAAGACCTCCCTGCTCCAATACTCAAATCCCCTAGTATGAAGGTCAACATACCATTCGCCTTCTTCACTGCCTGCTGTACCTGCATGCCAACTTTCAATGACTGATGAACCATGACACCCAGGTCTCATTGCACCTCCCCTTTTCCTAATCTGCCGCCATTCAGATAATATTCTGCCTTCATGTTTTTGCCCCCAAAATGGATAACCTCACATGTATCCACATTATATTGCATCTGCCACGCATTTGCCCACTCACCTAATCTGTCCAAGTCACCCTGCAGCCTCTTAGCGTCCTCCTCACATCTCACACTGCCACCCAGTTTAGTGTCATCTGCAAATTTGGAGATATTAAACTCAATTCCTTCATCTAAATCATCAATGTATATTGTAAAGAGCTGGGGTCCCAGCACTGAGCCCTGCGGCACTCCACTAGTCACTGCCTGCCATTCTGAAAAGGACCCGTTTATCCCGACTCTGCTTCCTGTCTGCCAACCAGTTCTCTATCCACGTCAGTATATTACCCCCAGTACCATGTGCTTTGATTTTGCACACCGATCTCTTGTGAGGGACCTTGTCAAAAGCCTTTTGAAAGTCCAAATACACCACATCCATTGGTTCTTCCTTGTCCACTCTGCGAGTTACATCCTCAAAAAATTCCAGAAGATTTGCCAAGCATGATTTCCCCTTCATAAATCCATGCTGACTTGGACCGATTCTGTCACTGCTTTCCAAATGTGCTGCTATTTCATCCTTAATGATTGATTCCAACATTTTCCCCACTACTGATGTCAGGCTAACCGGTCTATAATTACCCATTTTCTCTCTCCCTCCTTTTTTAAAAAGTGGCGTTACATTAGCTACCCTCCAGTCCATAGGAACTGATCCAGAGTCGATAGACTGTTGTAAAATGATCACCAATGCATCCACTATTTCTAGGGCCACTTCCTTAAGTACTCTGAGATGCAGACTATCAGGCCCCGGGGATTTATCAGCCTTCAATCCCATCAATTTCCCTAACACAATTTCCCGCCTAATAAGGATATCCTTTAGTTCCTCCTTCTCACTTGACCCACTATCCCCTAGTACATCTGGAAGGTTATTGGTGTCTTCCTTCGTGAAGACAGAACCAAAGTATTTGTTCAATTGGTCTGTCATTTCTTTGTTCCCCATTATAAATTCACCTGAATCCGACTGCAAGGGACCTACGTTTGTCTTCACTAATCTTTTTCTCTTCACATATTTATAGAATCTTTTGCAGTCAGTTCTTATGTTCCCTGCAAGCTTCCTCTCGTACTCTATTTTCCGCTCTTAATTAAACCCTTAGTCCTCCTCTGTTGAATTCTAAATTTCTCCCAGTCCTCAGGTTTGTTGCTTTTTCTAGCCAATTTATATGCCTCTTCCTTGGCCTTAACGCTATCCTTAATTTCCCTTGTTAGCCACGGTTGAGCCACCTTCCCCGTTTTATTTTTTACTCCAGACAGGGATGTACAATTGCTGAAGTTCATCCAAGTGATCTTTAAATGTTTGCCATTGCTTATCCACCGTCAACCCTTTAAGTATCCTTTGCCAGTCTATTCTAGCCAATTCATACCGTCGAAGTTAACTTTACTTAAGTTCAGGACCCTAGTTTCCGAATTAACTGTGTCACTCTCCATCTTAATAAGGAATTCTACCATGTTATGGTCACTCTTCCCCAAGGGGCCTCGTACAACAAGATTGCTAATTAGTCCCTTCTCATTACACATCACCCAGTCTAGGATGGCCAGTTCTCTAGTTGGTTCCTCGACATATTGGTCCAGAAAACCATCCCTAATACACTCCAGGAAATCCTCCTCCACCGCATTGCTTGCATGTGCATAAGAACACAAGAATATAAGAAATAGGAGCAGGAGTAGGCCCTACAGCCCCTCGAGCCTGCTCTGCCATTCAATAAGATCATGACTGATCATCGACCTCAATTCCATTTTCCCACCTGAACTCCATATCCCTTTATTCCCCTAGACTCCAAAAACCTTGAAAATATTCAGAGACTCAGCATCTGCAGCCCTCTGGGGCAGAGAGTTGCAAAGATTCACAACTTCCTGAGTGAAGAAATTCCTGCTTGTAAGCAAGCGTTTGCATGTGTGTGTGTGTGTGTGAGTGTGTGTGTGTTTTTGGCTCGAACTCTACCAGGTATATTTATGTTGATACTTCCTTTATTACTTTCCAAATCAATTATTTCCGACAATTGATAGGAAAGAATCAATTTCATCTCTGTAACTCAGTTGTGCAGCAGACTGACAGGAGCTGCAGTTGGTGAGTAATTTCAGTCACATTATATCATCTCACTTGCAAAGGTGGATGAGCTGGATTTCGCATGATGCCCATCTGAGCTGCAGTCAAATGCTGTGCAACTCAGCAATGGCCCGTGCATGTCAATGCTTGAATCAGTCGGGAGTTGTCAGCTCACTGGACTGAAATGACAGGAGCAAAATAAGTTTTATAAGCATCAAAGCTTCTGTAATTTAATTCTGGAGATGCCAGACACAGTTACACTTCCAGATGGTTCATTGCCATGCATTTTCTGCAGCTCACACCCCGACAGATCTTTGAAGGTTTAGTCCAGGCAGACTTTCTTTTCAGTGATTTTGCTCCTGCCAAGTCCAGTGATGCTGGAGGAGTAGTGCACTTGAGACATGATTCTTAGCTCTGAACCTCAGGCTGTAAGGGATAATTTTCCGACTTCGTGTTCCCCTCTGTTGCCCACCAAGAGCCATTATCAGAAACTCTAAACTGGACAGCACGTGTCGAGATTTCTGATCTAAGAACATAAGAAATAGGAGCAGGAGTAGGCCATTTGGCCCCTCGAGTCTGCTCTGCCATTCAATAAGATCACAGACTCAGCTCCACTTTCCTCCCCATTCCCCATGACCCTTCACTCCCCTATCACTCAAAAATCTGTCTATCTTCTGCCTTAAATATATTCAATGACCCGGCCTCCACAGCTCTCTGGGCAGAGAATTCCATAGATTTACAACCCTTTGAGAGAAGAAATTCCTTCTCATCTCAGTTTTAAATGGGCGGCCCCTTATTTTAAGACTATGTCCCTGAGATTTAATTTCCCTTTTGAGTGGAAATATTCTCTCTGCATCCACTTTGTCAAGCTCCCTCATTATTTTATGTTTCAATAAGATCACCTCTCATTCTTCTGAACTCCAATGAGTATAGGCCCAACCTACTCAACCTATCTTCATAATTCAACCCCTCATCTCCGGAATCAACCTCGTGAACTTCTTTGAACAGCTTCCAATGCAAGTATATCCTTCCTTAAATACGGAGACCAAAACTGTACGCAGTACTCGAGGCGTGGCCTCACCAATACCCTGTACAATTGTAGCAGGACTTCTCTGCTTTTCTACTTGCAATAAAGGCCAACATTCCATTTGCCTTCCTGATCACTTTCAATCGCTGTACCTGCATACTAGTTTTTTGTGTTTCATGCACAAGGACCCCCAGGTCCCTCTGTACTGCAGCACTCTGCAATTTTTCTCCATTTAAATTATAATTTGCTTTTCTATCATTTCTGTTCTTTATGGTGGGGGGGAGGTGGAGGCTGGAGTGGGGGTGGACAGGGCAGGGGTGAGTGGAATGGGGTGAGGCTGCCCACCAGGAACGAATAGTCATAAAATTACCCCGATAAGGTAAATCTCCCTCTACTTTGCACCACCAAGGCATCTGCTCCAGGCCTCAGAAGAGTAGCCTCTACTACACCAGTGTGACAATTTTATATCTACCATAAAGAAAGTCTTGGATTTATATAGTGCCTTTCACGACCACCGGTCGTCTTAAAGCGCATTTGCCCGGAGATAGACAGATGTTTGAGCGATAAGGGAGTAAAGGGTTATGGGAAGCGGGCAGGGAAGTGGAGCTGAGCCCAAGATCAGATCAGCCATGATTTTATTGAATGGTGGAGCAGGCTTGAGGGGCCAAATGGCCAACTCCTGCTCTTATTTCTTATGTTCTTACGTTCTTTACAGCCAATGAAGTACTTTCAAGCTAGCAACAGTTGTGTGCTGCAGCTTATTAAGAACCGGGGAGACTGTCCGAACTCATTTTATATAAGTCCCTGAATTTAAACTGAGACCTGCTATTTTAGATCTCACTCCAATTTGGGTGTTTTGGTGCTGTCATTAACAAGCAGGCCTTTATAGCGGCCTGGAATGGCTCAATTCACTTTAATGGGGAACTTCAAGTTTAGCGGGCTGACCCGGACAAACAATAGCACAGCAAGTTTTGCAGCAAACTGAGCCAGCACGCAACATGTGGAAACTCGGATTTTCCAAGTCCATCAAGAATGGGGGTAGTGCTGGCCCAATTTTCCAATGGGAAACTCTCCCAATAACAATAACTTGTATTTATATAGCGCCTTTAACGTAGTAAAACATCCTAAGGCACTTCACAGGAGTGTTATAAGACATATGACATATGAAGAAAGACTGGATCGACTAGGCTTATATTCACTGGAATTTAGAAGAATGAGGGAGGATCTCATAGAAACATATAAAATTCTGATGGGATTGGACAGGTTAGATGCAGGAAGAATGTTCCCGATGTTGGGGAAGTCCAGAACCAGGGGTCACAGTCTAAGGATAAGGTAAGCCATTTAGGACCGAGATGAGGAGAAACTTTTTCACTCAGAGAATTGTGAACTGTGGAATTCTCTACCACAGAACGTTGTTGAGGCCAATTCGTAAGATATATTCAAAAGGGAGTTAGATATGGCCCTTACGGCTAAAGGGATCAAGGGGTATGGAGAGAAAGCAGGAATGGGATACTGAGGTTGCATGATCAGCCATGATCATATTGAATGGTGATGCAGGTTCAAAGGGCTGAATGACCTACTCCTGCACCTATTTTCTATGTTTCTATGTTTCTATGTTAAAACAAATACATTTGACACCCAGCCACACAAGAAGAAATTACGGCAGATGAACAAAAGCTTGGTCAAAGAGGTAGGTTTTAAGGAGCGTTTTAAAGGAGGAAAGAGAGGTAGAGAGGCGGGGAGGTTTAGGAAGGGAGTTCCAGAGCTTGGGGTCCAGGCAGCTGAAGGCACGGCCACCGATGGTTGAGCGATTATAATCAGGGTTGCTCGAAAGGACAGAATTTGATGAGCGCAGACATCTCGAGGGGTTGTGAGGCTGGAGGAGATTACAGAGATAGGGAGGGGCGAGGCCATGGAGGGATTTGTAAACAACGATGAGAATTTTGAAATCAAGGCGATGCTTAACCAGGAGCCAATGTCAGTCAGCGAGCACAGGGGTGATGGGTGAGCTGGACTTGGTGCGAGTTAGGACACTGGTTGCTGAATTTTGGATGACCCCAAGTTTACGTAGGGTAGAACGTGGGAAGCCAGCCAGGAGTACGTTGGAATAGTCAAGTCTAGAGGCAACAAAGGCATGGATGAGGGTTTCAGAAGCAGATGAGATGAGGCAGAGGCACTGTTACAGAGGTGGAAATAGGCGGTTTTAGTTATGCTGCGGATATGTGGCCCGAAGTTCATTTCAGGCCACAAATATGACACCTAGGTTGCGAATAGTCTCCCCCTTAATTTGAGCACCCTTAAGGCTCAGGGAAAGCTCGGCCAGAGAGCTGCAGCACAGTTGGTTGGGGATCGGAAAATCCTGCCAGGGAGCAGCCATTAAAGGGAAAATCGCAATGTGGCCATGAAAGTGGACTAAGTGATCAAAATGCCACTGTACAGACATGCGGGCAACTCAGCTCCCTTTCCTGCTGAAGAGTTGAAGCCATACTCCCTCATATAATTTTGAAATTTGTTAAACAGAAAAGACATTGAATTTCAGGAGCCTTGAAAGTGGAATAATTGAAATCACACAAGTGAAGAAAGGGTTATGTGGATTTGAACTAAGGACTTCCTGATCTGCAGGCAAATGCTCTAGCACTGAGCTATACCCCTTTCCTTACCGTGTCAGTTCACAAATAAAATGTAATTACAGTGCAATGCTGTTTCATTTCACGGCATGGAGTGATCTATCAATTTACTTGTACTTCTTTCGATTTAGTGCACTGTATTTGCTGCTCACAATGAGATCCCCTCTACACTGGGGAGACCAGATGCAGATTGGGTGATTGCTTTGCTGTACACCTCTGTTCAGTCCGCAAGCGTGCCTCCGACCTTCCGGTCTCGTGTCATTTGAAATCTCCGTCCCACTCCCACTCTGACCTCTCTGTCCTCGACTGCCTACATTGTTTTAATGAAGCTCAACGCAAACTCAAGGAACATCACCTCATCTTTCTCTTCGGCACTTTACAGCAATTCAG
This sequence comes from Pristiophorus japonicus, assembly GCF_044704955.1. Taxonomy (NCBI): domain Eukaryota; kingdom Metazoa; phylum Chordata; class Chondrichthyes; family Pristiophoridae; genus Pristiophorus; species Pristiophorus japonicus. The sequence continues at coordinate 28,634,825 of NC_091997.1, read as the reverse complement.
CTCTACAATTTCAGATCATAATCTTTGCCCCATTTATTTGGATGGCAGCTGTTGCTGAATGTTCCCATTTACCCCTGCTCTCGACCCATCTTTTGTTCCTTGACTTGTCCCATTACCATTGCCTTTTGCCTAGACCATCATCCCTTTTGTCATTAATCTGTCCTGCCTTCTATGCTATTACAGACCTTCCCTTCTGTTCTTTCCTCCTCTACCCCTTTTCCCAGCCTCTGTACATGCTTAAAACCTGCCAATCTCTAACCTCTTCCAGATCTGACGAAAGGTCAGCGACTTGAAACGTTAACTCTGTTTCTCTAACTGTTTCGCCAAAGATGCTGCCTGACCTGCTGAGTAGTTCCAGCATTTTCTGTTTTTATTACACATTACCTGACTTAGTTTTGTTGATTCTGATCAAATTTGGCATGTCAGTGTGGGTATAGCTTAGTGGTAGAGCATTTGACTGCAGATCAAAAGGTCCCTGGTTAAATTCCAGGTGCCCACTTTGTTTAAGTGTCACTTCACTGCTGTTGTAGTGTAGTGGGTAATTTACTCTCCGTTTAGTTAAATACCACTTCTGTTGAGCAAGCTGCAACTGAATGTATGGATCTGACACAGGTTACAGTTGCTTTGCACACTCACTCCCCCTGCAGCATCTGCTGGATGCTTATTTATTATATTGATGATGTATTCTGTACACTTGCATATACGGCACTGATTGCATAATGTTGCAAAGCACAGCGTTGAACCTGACATTGCTTGAGTTGATTGCAAGTATCTAAAGAGTTGGGGTCATAATATAGTGACAGAGCATTTGACTTCAGATGGAGAAATCTCTTGTTGAAATTCAGCTGCCGTTTGGGGGAGGCTTCTAGTTCAGCGTGATGTGGTAAGAATGTGCTCTTGAAGCTTGGTAACAAGGCTTTCCATGTTGGGTTGTGCATCGTGTCTCGACACAACAGTGTTACTGACTCCACTCACGTAACATGTCTGAAAGCCGTGGTTATTTGTCTGCAGAATAACTGAAGCAGCTTCTTTTCAGGCTGGTCCAATCAACATTGATGACTGCCAGGTACTGACTGTGGTTACCTTGTCTGTGTGGGAAATGGTCACAATGGTTGAGGTATAGCTCAGTGGTAGAGCACTTAAATGTTGATCAAGAAGTCTCTGTTTCTAAACACAGGTGCCCTCTACCCTTTCTAAATGCTTTCTGTTGGGAGTCATATAGTGAGTCTCCCTTATCTGCAGGATTAGTATTTTAAGCAGTGAATTATTATGATCTGGAATGCGCTGCCTAAAAGGTTGGTGGAAGCAGATTCAATAATAACTTTCAAAAGGTTAAAAACTGGATAAATACGTGAAGGGGAACAATTGGAAGGGATATGGGGAAAGAGTAGGGACTACTTACATAGCTCTTTCAAAGGGCTGGCACAGACAAGATGGGCTGAGTGGCCTCCATCTGTACTGTATCATTTTATGATTCCATAAATGTTAAGTACACATTACCTGTGTAAAATGCCATCAATCCAACTGGATCAGCTTGACTATCATCTGTGGCATGAATGTAGTTTGCACCACGATTAGCTGCAGAGATTACGAACAACTTACCAACAATTCTGCAGCTGTTGGGAAGCCAGATTTAATGTATGACTCCCAGTAGGAAAGCACGATACAAAGGGATAGGGAACACTTGGATTTGAACCAGCAACCTCTTGATTTGCAGTCCCACTGAGCTATACCCCCACACTTCCATCAGACGCAAGGTAACTGAGTTCAGTATCTGGCAGTTGCCAATGTTGATAGGACTAACCTGAAAAGAAGCTGCTTCAGTTATTCTGCAAGACAAATAACTACGGCCATCAGACATGTTGTGTGAGTGGAGTCAGTAACACTGTGGTGTAGAGATGTGATGCACAACCCAACATGGAAAGTCTTGTCACAAAGCTTTAAGAGCACATTCTTACCACAGAACACTGAATTAGAAGCATCCCCCAAATGACACCTAAATTTCAACCAGAAATTTCTCCATCTGAAATCAATGCTCTGTCACGATACCATGTCCCCAATTCTTTAGATACTTCCAGTCAACACAAGCAGCGTCAGCTTCAATGTTGAGTTTTGCAAGATCATGCTGTCATAAGAACAAAAGAAATAGGAGCAGGAGTCGGCCATTTGGTCCCTCGAGCCTGCTCTGGCATTCAATAAGATCATGGCTGATCTGATCCTGGCCTCAACTTCACTTCCCCGTCCACTCCCCATAACCCTTGACTCCCTTATCATTCAAAAATCTGTCTATCTCCAACTTAAATATATTCAAAGACCCAGCCTCCACAGCTCTCTGGGGTAGAAAATTCCAAAGATTCACGACCCTCTGAGAGAAGAAATTCCTCCTCATTTCTGTTTTAAATGGGCGACCCCTTCTTCTGAAACTACGCCCCCCTAGTTCTAGATTCCCTCATGAGGGGAAATATCCTCTCTGCATCTACCCTGTCAAGCCCCCTCAGAATCTTATATATTTCAATAAGATCACCTCTCATTCTTCTAAACTCCAATAAGTATAGGCCCAACCTGCTCAACCTTTCTTCATATGACAACTCCTTCATTTCAGGAATCAACCTCATAAACCTTCTCTGAACTGCCTTCAATGCAAGTATATCCTTCCTTAAATAAGGAGATCAAAACTGTACGCAGTACTCCAGGTGTGGTCTTACCAATGCCCTGTACATTTAGAGCAGGACTTTCCTACTTTTATACTCCATCCACTTTGCAATAAAGGCCAGTATTCCATTTGCCTTCCTGATTACTTGCTGTACCTATATGCTAACTTTTTGCGTTTCATGCACAAGAACCCCCAGATAGAAACATAGAAACATAGAAATTTACAGCGCAGAAGGAGGCCATTTCAGCCCATCGTGTCCACGCTGGCTGACAAAGAGCCACATGGCCCTTGGTCAGCAACCTTGAAGGTGACATATAAACCTATGAACAATGACGGAAAGGCAAAGAGCACCCAGCCCAACCAGTCCACCTCACACAACTGCGACACCTCTTATACTGAAACATTCTACACTCCACCCCAATCAGAGCCATGTGATCTCCTGGGAGAGGCAAAAACCAGATAAAAACCCAGGCCAATTTAGGGAGAAAAAAATCTGAGGAAATTCCTCTCTGATACATCCAGGCGATCGAAACTAGTCCAGGAGATCACCCTGGCTGCATTCTACTCCCTGCAGTACATACCATTAATACTGCGTCGGCCAACAAAAAGTCATCCAGTCGAATCCCAATTACCAGCTCTAGGTCCATGAGCCTGCAGGTTACGGCACTTTAAGTGCCCATCCAACCATTTCTTAAAAGTGAGGTTTCTGCATCCACCACTCTTCCAGGCAGTGAGTTCCAGATCACCACAACCCTCTGCATAAAGCAGTCCCCCCTCAAGTCCCCTCTAAACCTTCCACCAACCAGCTTAAAACAATGCCCCCTCATAATAGACCCCTCCACCAATGGAAACCTCCGTACTACAGCATTTTGTAATCACTCCCCATTTAAATAATGATTTGCTTTTTTATTTTTATTTTTCCTACCAAAGTGGATAACCTCATATTTTCCCACATTATAGTCCATCCGCCAAATTTTTGCCCATTCACTGAGCCTATCTATATCCCTTTGTAGATTACTTGCATCATCCTCACAACTTACTTTTCCACCTATCTTTGTATCATCAGCAAATTTGGCTACACTCAGTCCCTTCATCCAAGTCATTAATATTAAATTGTAAATAGTTGAGGCCCCAGTACTGATCCCTGTGGCACCCCACTAGTTACAGTTTGCCAACCTGAAAATGACCCATTTGTCCCAACTGTCTGTTTTCTATTAGTTAGCCAATCTTCTATCCATGCTAATATATTACCCCCAACCCTGTGAGCTCTTATCTTGTGCAGTAACCTTTTTTGTGGCACCTTAACGAATGCTTTCTGGAAATCCAAATATACTATGTCAACTGGTTCTCCTTTATCCACTCTGCTCGTTGCATTCTCAAAGAACTCCAGCAGATTTGTCAAACATGATTTCCCTTTCATAAAGCCATGCTGATTCTGCTTGACTGCATTATGATTTTCGAAATGGCCTGCTACTACTTCCTTAATAATGGAACCGCACCATCTCTTCCGATTAGGTGCTTTAATGGCCATCTGGACTCAACATCGAGTTAATCAATTTCAGATCATTACCGCTGCTTCTATTTTTTCAGACAGCAGGTGCTGGCAATTGTTCTACTGTTGCCATTTATAACTCTGCTAGACCCATCTTTTGTTTCTTCATTTGTCCCTTTTGCCTTGCCCCATTGTCCCATTGTCATTTAATCTCATCTGCGCAACAAAAATCACAGAAGATGAACAAGGTAAAAGAGACAAAAGGAAGTCTCATCATTTAATCTCTCCTGCCTCCATCCTATCACAGACCTTCCCTTTTGTTCTTTCCTCTCCTCCCTCCTTTCCCTGCCTCTGTACTTAAAACCAGTTACATCTCTAACTTTTGCCAGTTCTGACGGAAGGTCATCGACCTGAAACCTTAACTCTGTTTCCCTCTCTACAGATGTTGGCTGACCTGTTGAGTACAGAGGAACATGGGAACAGGAGGAGGCAATTGAGCCCCTTGAACCTGTTCCGCCATTCAATGAGATCATGGATGATCTGTGACCCAACTCCAGAAACTCACCAATGGCCCATATTCCTCAATAATACCTTTGGTTAACAAGAATCTAAAGTTTCCAGCATTTTCTGCTTTTATTGCAGTGATCAATGATTTACAATGCTCAAAATCTGCTTTATAAAATCTCAACCCATCTAATCCTATTTTATTGCATTCACTTATAGTGATCAGTGCAGAATATACAATGACATGCCGTAATCTGTTTTATCTTTAGTGACCTGCTCTATATCTCTAGCATTTCTTGCTTTTCACATTTCCAGTATTTGGAGCTTTCCCTTTTTATTCCAGTGTCCGTGGTAGTTTGGCTGAAGGGCATACTTTAAAGACAGCTCCTAATTGTTGAAAGGTAATTGAACCAGCCGTAATACGAACAATCTACACGATCTAGAGTATAAATTGGCAATGACATTATTAATGAGCTGCTAATTGCACTTAACTGGTTAGGTGTTAATGATCCTCACAAATTGTATGCAATGACTGCCCTGGTAGCACCTCTGATTTAACTTAGCGTACAGAAATTACTCTTAAACAAACAAATTCTCCAATTCTGGCCTCTTGAGCATCCCTGATTTTCATCGCTTCACCTTTGGCAGCTGAGCCTTCAGCTGCCTGGGCCCCAAGCTCTGGAATTCCCTCCCTAAACCTCTCCGCCTCGCTACCTCTCTTTCTTCCTTTACGATGCTCCTTAGAACCCACCTCTTTGACCCTTGTCTTAATATCTCGTTATGTGACTCGGTGCCAAATTATTGTTTGATTACGCTCCTGTGAAACGCCTTGGGACATTTTACTACATTAAAGGTGCTTTATACACCTTGTTGACGTTGTTGAAACCGACCAACTCAGGCAAACTGGGGTTCCCCCGAACTTGCTGCCAATCTGAGGGTTAAACACAAAGAAACTATAACAAAAGAAAGACTTGCCTTTACATAGCGCCTCTCACGACCTCAGGACATCCCAAAGCGCTTTACAGCCAATGAGGTACTTTTGAAATGTAGTCATTGTTGTAATGTAGGAAACAAGAAAAGCAACGAGTGAGAGCATTTCCAAGGACATTCTCAGCCTATTTCATTTCCAATAAACGGTTATTTATGGCTCAGTGTAGCACGCTCACTTAAGCACAAAATCTAGGCTGGTATTCCAGTGCAGTGCCGAGGGAGCGCTGCACTGTTGGAGGTGCTGCCTTTCGGATGAAATGTTCTTATAAGAAACATGCATACTTATATAGTACCTGAGCAAGTCTTCAGGACATCCCAAAGTACTGTATATCTACATCTAATGAAAAACTTTTGAATGTCGTATAGGCACACGTGACAGCCAACTCGCACACAGCCAGGTCACAGGAACAATAAACAGGACAAATAACCAATTCATCTATTGTCGATGGTGTTGGTTGAGGGAAGAACGTTGGCTACAAAACCTTGCTCTCCTGCTCAGATAGTGACATGCACCCTCAGATGAATGTAAAAGATCCCATGGCGCTATTTTGAAAAAGAGCAGGTGAGTTATTCCCCTGATGCTCTGGCCAATATTATCCATCAACCAACATCAGTAAATTAGATTTTCTTGTCATTATCTCATTGCAGTTGGTGGGAGTTGCTGTGCAAAAATTGCCTTCCGCGTTTCCTACATTACAACAGTGACTACACATCAGAAGTACTTCATTGGCTGTAAAGTGCTTTGGGACATCCAGAGGTCGTGAAAGACACTTTCTTATTTTTCTTTTAACTGTTGTAAACAGGAATATTTAATATTTGTCTTTATTTTCTTAGAGGTGAAAAGGTGCTAATGAAAAATGATTAAGAAATATATACCCAATTATAACTTTCTAGTTCCAGCTTGGTTATATTGGTAGGGTTTATGCTTCCATATAAGAGGGTTCAGAGGCATAATTACTCTAGAACTTAACTGTACAAGTGAGCTTGGCACATTTGTGGAGTGCTGACTGAGTACAGGTACTGCATTGCCAAAGATGCACTTTGAATGAGAAATTAAGTCCTGTCTGACAAATGGACATGACAAATGGTTCCATGTCATTATCTGAGCAGGAGAGCAAGGTTTTGTAGCCAACGTTCTTCCCTCAACCAACACCATTGACAATAGATGAATTGGTTATTTGTCCTGTTTATTGTTTCTGTGACTTGGCTGTATGCGAGTTGGCTGTCACGTGTGCCTATACGACATTCAAAAGTTTTTCATTAGATGTAGATATACAGAACTTTGGGATGTCCTGAAGACTTGCTCAGGTACTATATAAGTATGTATGTTTCTTATAAGAACATGAGAATTAGGAGCAAGAGGAAGCCATTCGGCCCCTCGAGCCTGCTCCGCCATTTAATAAGACCATGGCTGATCTTCTATCTCAACTCCACTTTCCAGCCTGACCCCCATATCCCTCGATTCCCTTAATATCCAAAAATGTATCGATCTCTGTCTTGAATATACTCAACAACTGAGCCTCCAGAGCCCTCTGGGATAGAGAATCCCAAAGATTTACCATCCTACGAGTGAAGAAATTTCTCCTCATCTCAGTCCTAAATGACCAATCCCTTATTCTGAGACTGTGTGACCCCTGGTTCTTCTTTTATCTATTGGATTCTAAAGAGATATTGAATAATCTTACAGCACATAAGGAGGCCATGTTGCCCATTGTGCCTGTGTTGGCTCTTTGAATGAGCTATCCAATTAGTCCCACTCCCCTGCTCTTTCCCCAAAGCCTCGAGAACGTTTTCCTTTTCAAATTTTTATCCAATTCCATATCATAACAGCAACATTTCTCTTCCTCTTCTCTCTGGTTATTTTGCCAATTATCTTCCATAGCTTGACAGCGTAGATGCTGGGAGGATGTTTCCCCTGGCTGGAGAGTCTAGAACTAGAGGGCATAGTCTCAGGGTAAGGGGTCGGCATTTAAGATTGAGATGACGAGGAATTTCTTCACTCAGAGGGTTGTGACTCTTTAGAATTCTGTACCCCAAAGCACTGTGGATGCTGAATTGTTGAGTATATTCAAGGCTGAGATAGATAGCTATTTGGACAGTAGGCCAATCAAGAGATATCAAAATTGGGCAGGTAAGTGTTGAGGTTAAATACCAGCCATAATCTTATTGATTGGCGGAGCAGGCTCGAGGGGCCATATAACCTACTCCTGCTCCTAATTCTTCTGTCTTAGAGCATGAACTACAATTTGCAAACTAAGCACTGGGGTTCATGTCCAGAGGAATAGAATTGAAAAGCAGAGACTTTATGTTAAACTTGTATAGAACCTTGGTTACAGACCACAGTTTGAGTACTGTGCACAGTTCTGATCTCCATATTATAAAAATAATATAGTAGCACTGGGGAAGATGCAAGAACAGTTTTACAAGGACAATACCAGAAACAAGAGGTTATACCTATCAGGAAAGGTTGAACAGGTTGGGACTCTTTTCTCCAGAAAAGAGAAGGCTGAGGGGTGGGTGATCTGTTAGAGATCTTTAAGATTATGTAAGGGTTTGATAGGGCAGATGTAGAGAAGATGTTTCTACTTGTGGGAGAGACCAAAACTAAGGACCATAAATATAAGGTAGTCATTAATAAATCCAATAGGGAATTCCAGAGAAACTTCTTTACCCAGAGAGTGGTGAGAATGTGGAACCCGCTACCACTAGGAGTAATTGAGGCGATTTGCATAGATGCAATTAAGGGGAAGCGAGATTAACACATAAAGGCGAAAGGAATGGAAGGATATCCTGATAGAGTAAGATGAAGAGGGGTGGGAGGAAGGTCGTGTGGAGCATAAACACCGGCACAGACCAGTGGGGCCGAATGGGCTGTTTCTGTGCTTTTTGTAATTCTATGCAAGTGAACTGGGAGCAGAGTTCCCATTTAAGCTGCATGGCCGTGTAGCTGGGCGACCATGCAGCGCTCCGTGGGTCCCGCACAGCCAGTAAGTTTGTTAAAGGGGTTCGCGCGGCCCCAAAAATAATGATGGGGAACATTGCCTGCGACTGCTTGATACTGACATTCATCATCATAGATGGTTCCTCGTATCGAGGATGACTTGCTTCCAAGCCAAAAAGGGATGAGTTCACAGGTGTTTCAATGAAGGACCTGACATTCCAGGTCCCGAACTACATCCCGAAGGGTGGAAGATGCCTGTGCGTGGATTTTTTTACCGTGTGGTGGCCGTTGCACACCAGTCACCACACGGGCTTGACAGAGCTAGGTCTTGGTCAAGTGGCAAGGATTAACTGGCATTAGGGGGTAACTGTTTGTCATTTAGTGCTCCTGCTTGGCGTTTTGCAAGCCAGGGAGACATAGTGGAGCACGTGCTAAAAGTAAAATCTATCCCGAGATGCCCGAATTGTAAAAGTGTGCCATTTCTAAGCAGTTAAGCTTCCTCGCCTTAATATAGCACAAAGTTCACACATACGCACAAAAACAGTTGGCTGAGCATAAAGGAGCTGAGTTTCAGAGGAGCTGAGGGTGCAGGCACAGACTGTACAGACGCACTAGGGAGATACCCTACATCGACGTCTATTCTAGGCACAACCTGTGACCATGCAACAAACAGAATGTGCAAGCCTTGACAGCTGCTAATTTTAGCTGCCACTCTGCCATGAGACCTATAATCATATCAACAGCAGCGAACTCCTTTTACAGCGACTGAACTGATAGGTTATGCTTTATGTGGAAGTGAACTGGTGTGACTAGATGGTGATCAGGTCTATTTTTTGTGGACAGCTTTTGGTTTTGAGCACGTGGTCAAAATGTCTGCAATTTGTTTTTCGTTGTAAAAATGCATTGGGAGAGAGACGAAAACATCTCAAGTTCCTGTGATGTTTTGCTAAATTGTAAAGCAAAATCCAAATTGTTAAATCTCTGCAAAATATTTAATCACGTCATGATATCATTCAAGATGCTATTTTGAGTTCTGGAAACGCAAAGCAGCCATACTGGAAGTAGGGAGGAGGCCACAATTCTGTCAATTCAGTTACTTTGCAGGTTCTCTTATTATTATTTTTTCCCATGAAACACAAAGTGGGGTTGAGTTTCCACTTCTTTCCAAGAGTTATATCAGCGCAATATCGGGGGAATGGGCCGAACCAGCGCAAAAGAGCATGGAATTTTAAACGTAACTACGTTACCCCCAACAACCACTTGCACTCGTGTCTTCCGTGATCTTTTACCCTGGCTCAAGATTCACTGGCACGGACATGATGGGCTGAATGACCTCCATCCGTGCTGTAAATTTCTATGGTTCTATGATCCTATAATTTTGCCTGAAACAGACCCCACCCACGAAACTAGCCAGGTTCCCGGGTAAAAATGGTGAGATTCTGTCGATTGCACTAGTTCGGGTAGGCTCTTCAAATTGCGCTCATTCTCATGGGTGCACAGGCACTAGTAAGCATGTTTTAAACGTTTCATTGCAAAAAAAATATTTTTGAACAGTTTTGGGTCGACGCATGACTCATTACTAAATGTTTACAGCCCTGTCACCAAGCTCCAGGTGAAGCACATTTAACAGAGAACTCCAAAGTTATTACACGAGGCTAGGGACACATGGAGTTAAACTAGGGACCTCACAACCTACAGTGAAATACCCTACGAAGTACTCTATGACAGAGCTATATCTCCCGTTAACCTCTGATTGCCTCAGACACACGGAAATTGAGCTGCGAAATGTGAAGTCGGGGAAGGCCAGGACCTCAGTGTTGTAGGTTACTGCTTTTTACGTGTGTTGTTTAATTCTCTGCCACTTCTCCTCCAGATAGGCCAACCTTGAAGAAGTCTTGTTCCCCTCTTCATTGCGATTACTGATTGTCTCCTTCTGCTGTTCACTTTCACTGTTATCCCTTTCCTTGCCTGTACTTGTTAACATCCACATCTCTTTGCGCAGCATCTGTCTGCCGTTCTGACTCATTCCACACGGGCTCTGAACTCACAATTCATCCTTACTGTTTTGCATCTACCCCTGATCACAGTTATCCCTGTGATACTCAATGTTTCTCTAACCATTCCACTCACAGCTTCATAAAACCCACCCATAGGTGAGTCCGCTCAACATTGATGATTGCCAGGTACATTGCTTTGCCTGTGCGAAAAAATGGCACACAATTGGCGGTATGGCTCAGTGGCAGAACATTTGACTGCAGATCAAGAAGATCAGGAAGATTTTTGGAATCTAGGGGAATCAAGGGATATGGAGATCAGGCGGGAAAGTGGAGTTGAGGTCAAAGATCAGCCATGATCTTATTGAATAATATAAAAACAGATAGTAAGAGTTTCTACAGCTACATAAAAAGGAAAAGAGTGGCTAAAGTAAATGTTGATCCCCTAGAAGATGAGAGTGGGGAATTAATAATGGGGAACAGGAAAATGGCAGAGACTTTGAACAAATATTTTGTATTGGTCTTCACAGTAGAAGACACTAAAAATATCCCAATAGTGAATAATCAAGGGGCTATAGGGAGGGAGGAACTTAATACAATCACTATCACTAAAGAAGTAGTACTCGGTAAAATAATGGGACTAAAAGTGAACAAGTCCCCTGGACCTGATGGTTTGCATCCCAGGGTCCTAAAAGAAGTGGCTGCAGAGATAGTGGATGCATTGGTTGTAATCTACCAAAATTCCCTGGATTCTGGGGAGGTCCCAGCAGATAGGAAAACCGCAAATGTAACGCCTCTATTTAAAAAAGGAGACAGACAGAAAGCAGGACCGGTTAGCCTAACATCTGTCATTAGGAAAATGCTGGAGTCCATTATTAAGTAAGCAGTAGTAGGCCATTTGGAAAAGCATAATTCAATCAAGCAGAATGGTTTTATGAAAGGGAAATCATGTTTGACAAATTTGCTGGGCAAAAATTTGGCAGATGGAGCATAATGTAGGAAAATGTGAGGTTATCCACTTTGGCAGACAAAATAGAAATGCAGATGATAATTTAAATGGAAAAAAATTGCAAAGTGCTTCAGTACTGAAGTTGCATGTTCAGCCATGAATTCATTGAATGGTGGTGCAGGCTCGAAGGGCCGAATGGCCTACTCCTGCACCTATTTTCTATGTCTCTATGTACAGAGGGACCTGTACAAAAACACAAAAAGTTAGTATTCAGGTAAGGCAAGTAATCAGGAAGGCAAATGGAATGTTGGCCTTTATTACAAGGGGGATAGAGTATAAAAGCAGAGCAGTCCTGCTACAACTGTACAGGATATTGGTGAGGCCACGGAGTACATATTGGAGTACTCCGTACAGTTTTGGTCTCCATATTTAAGAAAGGATATACTTGCATTGGAGGCTGTTCAGAGAAGGTTCACTAGGTTGATTCCGGAGATAAGTGGGTTGACTTATGAAGATAGGTTGAGTAGGCTGGACTATACTCATTGGAGTTCAGAAGAATGAGAGGTGATTTTATCGAAACATATAAGATAATGAGTGGGATGGTCAAGTTGGATGCAGAGAGTATATTTTCACTCATAGGGGAAACTAAAACTAGGGGGCAAAGTCCCAGAATAAGAGGTCGCCCATTTAAAAATGAGATGAGGAGGAACTTCTTCTCTCAGAGGGTTGTAAATCTGTGGAATTCTCTGCCCCAGAGAGCTGTGGATGCTGGGCCATTGAATATATTTAAGGCAGAGATAGACAGATTTTTGAGCGATAACTGAGTAAAGGGTTATGGGGAGCGGGCAGAGAAGTAGAACCGAGTCCATGATCAGATCAGCCATGCTCCTATTTCTTATGTGCTTATGTTCTTAAGTCTCTGTTTCAAATCCAGGTGCTCCCTTTCTCTTTTGAATTGCTTCCTGTTGGAAGTCAACAGTAAGTCTGCCTTCCCTGTAGCTGCAGGATTGTTGTTTATTGGAAAATATATCCGTAGCCATTCTTGGTGCAAACTACATTCATGCCAAATGAGATAGTCACGCTGCTCCATCTGGGAGTTGTGGCTATCTCTTTTCAGGTCATACAGGTTTTGATCAGTACTCATTACCCGCATCAGTTTCTTTGCTTCTGATGAAGGGGAATGCATTTGTGTGTGTATACTTCTGTGGTGGAGTGCCTGACCGCATGTCAAGAGACGCCCGGTTAAATTCCAGGTGCCCACCACCCTTAAGTGCCATTTCACTGCTGTTATGGTGAATTTTAAGGCTGACTCTCTCTGTTGCCTATTGTTTGGTGACTTTAGTTAGGAATTACTTCTGTAGTGTAACCCGCGACTGAGTCATTTTACAGTTCCTTTGCACACCAGCTCCCCCTGCAGCATTTGCCCACTGCCTGCTGGATGCTTGTTTGTTATATTGATGCTGCATTCTGTACACATACATTTATGGTACTGCTGGCATGATGTTGCAAACCTGAACATTGAACCTAGCATTGCTTGTGTAACTGGAACATAAGAAATAGGAGTAGGCCATACAGCCCCTCAAGCCTGCTCCGCCATTTAATACGAACATGGCTGATCCGATTATGGACTCAGCTCCACTTTCCTGCCCGATCCCCATAACCCCTTATTCCCTTATTGGTTAATAAACTGTCTATCTCTGTCTTAAATTTATTCAATGACCCAGCTTCCACAGCTCTCTATGGCAGCGAATTCCACAGATTTACAACCCTCTGAGAGAAGTATCTAAAGAGCTGGGGCTATAGTATAGTGACAGAGCATTTGACTTCAGATGGAGAAATCCCTGGTTGAAATTCAGCTGCAGTTTGGGGATTGCTACCAGTTCGGCATTCTGTGGCAAGCACATGTTTCTTGAACCTTAGTGCCAAGGCTTTCCATGTTGGGTTGTGTAATGTATTTGCTTCATGGGTCCTTTGCTTAAGACTTCATAGCAACACATTGCTATTAAGAACTAGTTGATTTATTAGCAAAGGTTTAACAATCACACTACACATTACCAGTTCATCCACCAGGCTCACAACCATCTGCCTCATCATGGATATCCTGAACCCAACTGGCCAGGGTTTTATTGAGTCTTGTGAACATCACGTGACTAGCTAAGCCACTCCCAACTCAACAGCTCTACTACTATTTTAAGTAGAAACTTTAAATCAAGTGCCCCCTTTTGGCACTAGAACCCACAGATTTCCAAATAAGCCTTTAACAGAAACTTATATCAAATTAAAATTTGGTTGCCGGGGATGATGACGCACTCCAGTCCCTCTGGCGCCCACCTCTCGCGGAAGGCCGTGAGCGTACCGGTGGACACTGCATGCTCCATCTCCAGGGACACCCTGGCAGAAGGCAGAAGAGAGGCAGGCAGTCGGGCTGAATGACACCCTCGACTGCTCTCTGCCTGGTCCTGTTAATGGCCACCTTGGCCATGCCCAGGAGCAGTCCTACGAGGAGGCCTTCCGACCTGTCCGCTCCCCTCTGCACAGGATGCCCAAAGATCAGGAGCGTGGGACTGAAGTGCAACTACAATTTGAGGAGCAGCCCCTTCAAATATTGGAAGAGAGGCTGCAACCTCACACATTCAATGTAAAAATGGAACACGGACTTTTCCAGACCGCAGAAATTACAGGCGGTCTGGAAGTCCGTGAACCGACTTAAAAACCGATTGCACGGGACTTCAACAGCTCTACACACCTGTAAGCATACTCACAGATGCATACATTGCAGGTTGTGCATTGCTCTCTACACAACAGAGTTACTCACTGCACTCATGCATCATTTATAATAGCCCTAGTTATTTTTCTCCTAGAATAACCGATGCAGCTTCATTTCAGGTTGGTCTAATCAATGACTGCCAGTTGCTAAGTTTTGTTACCTTCTGTGCTTTCAAAACTGTTGCAAGTGTGGGGGTATAGCTCAGTGGTAGAGCATTTGACTGCAGATCAAGAGGTCTCTGGTTCAAATCCAGATGCCCCCTGCAGTTTTTTGAAATGCTTCTGAGAGAAAAGTAAAGAGAAAAAGGTTAGTAAAGACAAACGTAGGTCCCCTGCAGTCAGAATCAGGGGAAGTCATAACGGGGAACAAAGAAATGGCAGACCAATTGAACAAGTACTTTGGTTCAGTATTCACTAAGGAGGACACAAACAACCTTCCGGATATAAAAGTGGTCAGAGGGTCTAGTAAGGAGGAGGAACTGAGGGAAATCTTTATTAGTCGGGAAATTGTGTTGGGGAAATTGATGGGATTGAAGGCCGATAAATCCCCAGGGCCTGATGGACTGCATCCCAGAGTACTTAAGGAGGTGGCCTTGGAAATAGCGGATGCATTGACAGTCATTTTCCAACATTCCATTGACTCTGGATCAGTTCCTATCGAGTGGAGGGTAGCCAATGTAACCCCACTTTTTAAAAAAGGAGGGAGAGAGAAAGCAGGGAATTATAGACCGGTCAGCCTGACCTCAGTCGTGGGTAAAATGATGGAATCAATTATTAAGGATGTCATAGCAGCGCATTTGGAAAATGGTGACATGATAGGTCCAAGTCAGCATGGATTTGTAAAAGGGAGATCATGCTTGACAAATCTTCTGGAATTTTTTGAGGATGTTTCCAATAAAGTGGACAAAGGAGTACCAGTTGATGTGGTATATTTGGACTTTCAGAAGGCTTTCGACAAGGTCCCACACAGGAGATTAATGTGCAAAGTTAAAGCACATGGGATTGGGGGTAGTGTGCTGACGTGGATTGAGAACTGGTTGTCAGACAGGAAGCAAAGAGTAGGAGTAAATGGGTACTTTTCGGAATGGCAGGCAGTGACTAGTGGGGTACCGCAGGGTTCTGTGCTGGGGCCCCAGCTGTTTACATTATACATTAATGATTTAGACGAAGGGATTAAATGTAGTATCTCCAAATTTGCGGATGACACTAAGTTGGGTGGCAGTGTGAGCTGCGAGGAGGATGCTATGAGGCTGCAGAGTGACTTGGATAGGTTAGGTGAGTGGGCAAATGCGTGGCAGATGAAGTATAATGTGGATAAATGTGAGGTTATCCACTTTGGTGGTAAAAACAGAGAGACAGACTATTATCTGAATGGTGACAGATTAGGAAAAGGGAAGGTGCAACGAGACCTGGGTGTCATGGTACATCAGTCATTGAAGGTTGGCATGCAGGTACAGCAGGCGGTTAAGAAAGCAAATGGCATGTTGGCCTTCATAGCGAGGGGATTTGAGTACAGGGGCAGGGAGGTGTTGCTACAGTTGTACAGAGCCTTGGTGAGGCCACACCTGGAGTATTGTGTACAGTTTTGGTCTCCTAACTTGAGGAAGGACATATTTGCTGTTGAGGGAGTGCAGCGAAGATTCACCAGACTGATTCCCGGGATGGTGGGACTGACCTATCAAGAAAGACTGAATCAACTGGGCTTGTATTCACTGGAGTTCAGAAGAGTGAGAGGGGACCTCATAGAAACGTTTAAAATTCTGACGGGTTTGGACAGGTTGGATGCAGGAAGAATGTTCCCAATGTTGGGGAAGTCCAGAACCAGGGGTCACAGTCTAAGGATAAGGGGTAAGCCATTTAGGACCGAGATAAGGAGAAACTTCTTCACCCAGAGAGTGGTGAACCTGTGGAATTCTCTACCACGGGAAGTAGTTGAGGCCAATTCACTAAATATATTCAAAAGGGAGTTAGATGAAGTCCTTACTACTCGGGGGATCAAGGGGTATGGCGTGAAAGCAGGAAGTGGGTACTGAAGTTTCATGTTCAGCCA
This sequence comes from Pristiophorus japonicus, assembly GCF_044704955.1. Taxonomy (NCBI): domain Eukaryota; kingdom Metazoa; phylum Chordata; class Chondrichthyes; family Pristiophoridae; genus Pristiophorus; species Pristiophorus japonicus. The sequence continues at coordinate 28,618,486 of NC_091997.1, read as the reverse complement.
TGAACTCGTTGAATGGCGGTGCAGGCTAGAAGGGCTGAATGGCCGGCTCCTGCACCTATTTTCTATGTTTCTATGTTTCTATCCAGTAAGTTTGCCTTCCCTGCAGCTGCAGGATTGTTTAATTATGAATTATATCTGTAGCCAATCATTGTGCAAACTACATTCATGCCAAATGTGGTTGCTATGCTGCTCCATCTGGGAGTGCTGGCTGCATGTTTAGGTGGGTCCTTGTTACTTGGCTCAATTTCTTTGATACTGGTGAGTCACTACATGCATGTGAGTATAGCTCAGTAGTAGAGTGTTTGACTGTAGGTCAAGAGGTCCTTGGTTTAAATCCAAGTACCCACCTTGTTTAAGTGTCATTTCAGTGCTGGTGTGAATGTGCATAAGATATATGACATAGAAACGGTCCATATTGGTGTTTATACTCAAGATGAGGAGAAACTTCTTCACCCAGAGAGTGGTGAACCTGTGGAATTCTCTACCACAGAAAGTTGTTGAGGCCAATTCACTAAATATATTCAAAAAGGAGTTAGATGTAGTCCTTACTACTAGGGGGATCAAGGGGTATGGCAAGAAAGCAGGAATGGGGTACTGAAGTTGCATGTTCAACCATGAACTCATTGAATGGATGTGCAGGCACGAAGGGCCGAATGGCCTACTCCTGCACCTATTTTCTATGTTTCTAACTCGAGTTGTTAAGTTATTCTTTGTTTGGTGACTTTAGTTGAGTACCACATCTGTTGTGCAAGCTGAAACTCATTGTATTGACTTGACACATGTCGCAGATGCTACGCGCACTAAAGCATTAAACAAAACTGCAGGGGGCACCTGGATTTGAACCAGAGACCTCTTGATCTGCAGTCAAATGCTCTACCACTGAGCTATACCCCCACACTTGCACCACTTTTGAACACACACAAGGTAACAAAACTTAGCAACTGGCAGTCATTGATTGGACCAACCTGAAATGAAGCTGCATCGGTTATTCTAGGAGAAAAATAACTAGGGCTATTAGAAATGATGCAGCATTTGCATGTTTGTACCTTGCATCTCTACACATCTGTATTACTCATGCAACATGTCTGATATCCCTAGTAATTTGACTTCATGAATATCTGAATCAGCTTCTTTTCAGGTTGGTCCAATCAACATTGCTGACTGCCAGGTACTGAGCTCTGTCAATTTGTGTGTGAGAAAAATGAGCACCAGTGTGGAGGTATAGCTCAGTGACAGAAAATAAGACTGCAAATCAAGAGATCTTTGGTGCTGATCCAGGTGCCTCTTTCTTTTAGTGTTTCCTGCTGGGAGTCATCCAGTCAGTCTGCCTTCCCTGCAGCTGCAGGATTGTTTTGTTGTGAATTATATCTGTAGCCAAGGCTGGTGCAAAATACATTCATGCCACCTATGATAGCCACACTGCTCCAGCTGGGAGTGCTGGCCATTTGCTTCAGTGGGTCCTACAAATGTTAATGAGTAGATATTACATGTACAACACAAGGTGGGGTCGAGTTTCCGCTTGTTTCCTGGAGTTTTTATCAGCGCAATCGGGGGAGGGAATAGGTCAAACCAGCGGAATTTTAAACCTAAGTGAGATCCACCCAAAAACAATTTGCGCTCGTGTTTTCCGTGATCTTTTACGCCGGTTCAAGATTCATTTCGCCCGAAACGTGGATTAAGAACTGGTTGGCAGACAGGAAGCAAAGAGTAGGAGTCAATGGGTACTTTTCAGAATGGCAGGCAGTGACTAGTGGGTTACCGCAAGGTTCTGTGCTGGGGCCCCAGCTGTTTACATTGTACATTAATGATTTAGACGAGGGTATTAAATGTGGTATCTCCAAATTTGCGGATGACACTAAGTTGGGTGGCAGTGTGAGCTGCGAGGGGGATGCTATGAGGCTGCAGAGTGACTTGGATAGGTTAGGTGAGTGGGCAAATGCATGGCAGATAAAGTATAATGTGGATAAATGTGAGGTTATCCACTTTGGTGGTAAAAACAGAAAGACAGACTATTATCTGAATGGTGACAGATTAGGAAAAGAGAAGGTGCAACGAGACCTGGGTGTCATGGTACATCAGTCTGCAGGTACAGCAGACGGTTAAGAAAGCAAATGGCATGTTGGCCTTCATAGCGAGGGGATTTGAGTACAGGGGCAGGGAGGTGTTACTACAGTTGTACAGGGCCTTGGTGAGGCCACACCTGGAGTATTGTGCACAGTTTTGGTCTCCTAACTTGAGGAAGGACATTCTTGCTATTGAGGGAGTGCAGCGAAGGTTCACCAGACTGATTCCTGGGATGGCAGGACTGACATATCAAGAAAGACTGGATTAACCGGGCTTGTATTCACTAGAGTTCAGAAGAATGTGAGGGGATCTCATAGAAACATTTAAAATTCTGACGGATTTAGACAGGTTAGATTCAGGAAGAATGTTCCCAATGTTGGGGAAATCCAATGTAGGGGTCACAGTCTAAGGATAAGGGGTAAGCCATTTAGGACTGAGATGAGGGGAAACTTCTTCACCCAGAGAGTGGTGAACCTGTGGAATTCTCTACCACAGAAAGTTGTTGAGGCCAATTCACTAAATATATTTAAAAAGGAGTTAGATGTAGTCCTTACTACTAGGGGGATCAAGGGGTATGGCAAGGAAACAGGAATGGGATACTGAAGTTGCATGTTCAGCCATGAACTCATTGCATGGCGGTGCAGGCTCGAAGGGCCGAATGGCCCACTCTTGCACCTATTTTCTATGTTTCTATGTTTCTATGAAACAGACCCCATCCACAAAACTGGTCACGTCCCAGGTCGAAATGGCGAGATTCTGTCGATTGCGTTGGTTCGGGAAAACTTTTCAAATTGTGCCCATTCTCATAGGCGTACAGACACTAGTAAGCATGTTTTAAACATTTGCTCATAGCAAAAAATAGTTTTTGACAGTTTTGGGTCAAGACACGACTCATTACTAAATGTTTACAGCCCCGTCACCAAGCTCCAGGTAAAGCACATTTAACAGAGAACTCCAAAGTGATTACACGAGGCTAGTGTAAAGTTTTTGCTTTCCTTGTCCTACTACAGTTCTTTGACTCTGGGATTTACCAGGACAAAATATACACGACATAAAGGTTTAGGTTCAACCCAAAACTATGAGTTTATTAAAACCAGTAACACACGGACAAAACCCCAGAGATTTGGTTGAAACATACAACCACCAATTTCTCGGCTGTCTTCTGAGATTGATTGTCAGCCCGTTCGCTGGCTGCAGCTTTTGTCCCGAAGACTGGCTGGCTTCTGTTTCTGTTCCTGTACTGTTGTGTTCTGCTGCATTCGAAAAATGGGTTTTCTTTATACCAAAAAACAACAAGCAATCTTGGAACCGATTTAACATGATGGCCGCATCAAATGTCATCATTATCATCATAGGCAGTCCCTCGAAATTGAGGAAGGCTTGCTTCCACTCTAAAAGTGAGTTCTCAGGTGGCTGTACAGTCCAATATGGGAATTACAGTCTCTGTCACAGGTGGGACAGACAGTGGTTGAAGGAAAGGGTGGGTGGGGAGTCTGGTTTGCCGCATGCTCCTTCTGCTGACTGCGCTTGGTTTCTGCATGCTCTCGGCGACGAGACTCGAGGTGCTCAGCACCCTCCTGGATGCTCTTCCTCCACGTAGGGCGATCTTTGGCCAGGGACTCCCAGGTGTCGGTGGGGATGTTGCATTTCATCAAAGAGGCTTTGAGGGTGTCCTTGAAAGGTTTCCTCTGCCCACCTGGGGATCGTTTGCTGTGTAGGAGCTCCGAGTCGAGCGCTTGCTTTGGGAGTCTTGCGTCGGGTATGCGAACAATGTGGCCTGTCCAACGGACCTGGTTGAGTGTGGTCAGTGCTTCGATGCTGGGGATGTTGGCTTGATCGAGAACACTGACATTCAAATGGGAACTGTTGATAGCTAATTGTTCCCTATCTAGAGTCATTGTTCATGGTTACCTTCCCAAGATGACAATGGTTGGTTTTCTGGTAGCATTATATTCGCGTGGCTCAGGGTCCGGTCCATTGCCTAGGCCTACCCAGATACCAGCCTTTCTGGAGCCACAGAAGGTAACTGAATATATGAATGTTCCTGTATCTTTTCTGACAGAAAACCATTGAAGGTGTGAATGTCTCTCTTCTGGTGAATGTCCCTCATGATGTCAGATGGTTTGGCTGCAATGTAAGTGTTATATATGTAAACCTGTAAATACCTTGTTTAGCCACCAGTGGGCCCATGCCCTGAAGTCCCAAGGGATCCCACAATCCCTTGGGAGCAGCTGTACATAAGGAGGTCTAACAGGCTGGAGAGGCACTCTGGAGACCGGTAATAAAGGACTGCGGTCACACCTTACTTTGAGCTCACAGTATCTGGTCAGACTCTTTATTCAATACATAACAGTAAGAATTAACCCTTTCCTGTCCAGCTCTTTTTGCAATCTGTGATGCAGTTCTGAGTTTTTATATTCCGATTTTTACCGTTGGTGGGGTTGGGGGGTGTGGGGGGGGGGCAAGGAACAGATCCTACACTAGGGACACCTGGAGTTAAACTAGGGACCTCACAATCTATAGTGAAATAGCCTACGAAGAACTCTATGATCGAGCTACATCTCCTGTTGACCTCTGATTGCCTCAGACACACGGAAGTTAAGCTGTGAAATGTGAAGTCGGAGAAGGCCAGGACCTCAGTGTTGTAGATAATTGCTTTTTACGTGTGTGTTTGATTCTCTGCCACTTCTCCTCCAGATAGGCCAACCTTGAAGAAGTCTTGTTCTTCTCTTCATTGCGATTACTGATTGTCTCCTTCTGTTGTTCACTTTCACTGTTATCCCTTTCCCTGCCTGTACTTGTTAACATCCACATCTCCACATCCACGTTTGTCTGCCGTTCCGACTCATTCCACACGGGCTCCGAACTAATAATTCATCCTTACTGTTTTGCATCTACCCATGATTACAGTTATCCCTGTGATACTCAATGTTTCTCTAACCATTCCACTCACAGCTTCATGAAGTTCACCCATAGGTTAGACCACTCAACATTGATGACTGCCAAGTGCTGAGGTCCCTCAATTTGTCTGTGCGAGAAGCATGTGATAGCCATGCTGTTCCATCTGGGAGTGGAGGCTATTTCTTTCGGTGGGTCCTGCAAACTTTTACATATTACCTGGCTCAGTTTCATTGATTCTGGCCAGGGGCTATATTAGCATGTGGGTATAGCTCTGCAGATCACGAGGTCCTTAGTTTAAATGCATGAGCCCAATTTGTTTAAGTCTCTTTTCAGTGCTGGGGTGAGTTGTTGAGTCATTTCTTCTGTGGTGCACATCGTAAGCACACAAGAAATAGGAACAGGAGTCAGCCATTTGGCCCCTCGAGCCTGCTCTGCCATTCAATAAGATCATGGCTGATCTGATCATGGACTCAGCTCCACTTTCCTGCCCGCTCCCCATAACCCTTTACGCCCTTATCGCTCAAAAATCTGTCCATTTCCGCACTAAATACATTCAATGACCCAGCGTCCACAGCTCTCTGGATTTACAACTCTCTGAGAGAGGAAATTCCTCCTCATCTCAGTTTTAACTGGGCGGCCCCTTATTCTAAGACTATGTCCCCTAGTTTTAGTTTCCCCTATGAGTGGAAATATTTAGTTAAGTACTACATCTGTTGTGCAAGCTGAAACTGATTGTGTTGACTTGATACTTGACTTTGCACACTCTGTCCCCCTGCACCATTTGCTCCCTGGTTGTTGGATCCTCATTTATTATATTGAAACATAGAAACATAGAAAATAGGTGCAGGAGTAGGCCATTCAGCCTTCGAGCCTGCACCACCATTCAATATGATCATGGCTGATCATGCAACTTCAGTCTTCCTTCTTTCTCTCCATACCACTTGATCCCTTTAGCCGTAGGGTCACATCTAACTCCCTTTTAAATATATCTAACGAACTGGCCTTAACAACTTTCATAGGCAGAGAATTCCATAGGTTGATGATATATTCTGTACACTTGCATATATGGCATTGATTTTGCAAAACTGAACATTTAATCTGCCGTTACTTGTGTTGACTGCAAGTATCAAAAGATATGTGGGGTGGCATTGCACAGTGATAGCGCATTTGACTTCAGATAGAGAAATGTCTGGTTGAAATGTAGGTGTTGTTTGTGGGCTGGTTCTAGTTAAACATTCTGTGCTAAGCAGGTGCTGCTTGAAGCTTGGTGACAAGGCGTTCCATGTTGTATCTACATCGCATCTCTACACAGCAGTGTTACTCTCTCTACTCAGGCAACATTTCTGATCGCTGCTGTTAATTGTCTCCCAGTATAACTGAAGCAGCTTCTTTTCATGTTGGTTCTCTCAACATTGATGACTGCCAGGTACTGAGCTCCCTTACCTTGTGTGCATGCAATTTTGGCACAAGTGTTGGGGTATAGCTCAGTGGTAGAACATTGGATTGCAGATGAAAAGGTTTTTGGTTGCAATCTACATTCCTCCTATCCTTTTTTAGATGTTTCCACGTTCAGAGTCATCCAGTCCGTCTCATCATCATAGGCAGTTCCTCAGAATCGAGGAAGGCTTCCCTGCAGCTGCAGGATTATTGTTTCCTTGTGAATTATGTCTGTAGCCAAGACTGGTGCAAACTACAATCATGCCACCTGTGATAGCCATGCTGCTCCAGCTGGGAGTGCTGGTTATTTGTTTAGGTGGGTCCTACAAATGTTAAGTACATATTACTTGGCTCAATTTCTTTGATACTGGTGAGTCAGTCCACAAGCATCTGGGTACAGCTCAGTGGGCGAGCATTTGACTGCTTGATCAAGAGATCCTTGGTTCAAATCCAAGTGACCACTTTGTTTCAGTGCTGGGGTGAGTTGTTGAGTCATTTATCCTGTGGTGCACATTGTTTCGTGACTTTAGTTAAGTGCCACATCTGTTGTGCAAGCTGAAACTGATTGTATTGGCTTGAAACATGTTCCAGTTACTTCGCATACTAACTCCACCTGCAGCATTTGCTGAATGCTTATTTATTATATTGATGATGTATTCTGTACAATTGCCTGTTGAATCTGGCGCTCCTTGTGTTCACAGCAAGTATCTAAAGAGGTGGGGACATAGCACAGTGTCAGAGCATTTGACTTCAGATGGAGAAATGTCTGGTTGAAATGTGGATGTCTTTAGGGGATGCATCTAGTTTAGTAATCTGCGGTAAGCAGATGCTGCTTAGAACATAAGAACACAAGAAATAGGAGCAGGAGTAGGCCATATGGCCCCTGGAACCTGCTCTGCCATTTAATACGATCATGGCTGATCTGATCATGGACTCAGGTCCACTTCCCTGCCCGCTCCCTTGCAGCTTGTTGACCAGGCTTTCCACATTGGGTTGTGCATCGCATCTCGACACAACCGTGTTACTGACTCCACACACACATCGTGTCTGATAGCCGTAGTTATTTGTCTTGCAGAATAATTGAACACAAGGTGGATGTAGGGAGGATATTTCCATTCATCGGGGAAACTAAAACTAGGGGACATAGTCTCAGAATAAGGGGCCGCCCACTTAAAACTGAGATGAGGAGAAATTTCTTCTCTCAGAGGGTTGTAAATCTATGGAATTCTCTGTCCCAGGGAGCTGTGGTGGCTGGGTCACTGAATATATTTAAGGCGGAGATAGACAGACTTTTGAGCAATAAGGGAGTAAAGGGTTATGGGGAGCGGGCAGGAAAGTGGAGCTGAGTCCATGATCAGATCAGCCATGATCTTATTGAATGGCGGTGCAGGCTCGAAAGGCCAAATGGCCTACTCCTGCACCTATTTCTTATGTTCTTATGTTCTTTTTCAGGTTGGTCTGATCAACACTGATGACTGCCAGGTACTGGCAATTTGGTTGTGAGAAAAAATAAAAGTTGAAATGTGGCTGTATAGCTCAGTGGTAGCATATTTGACTGCAGATAATAGAGGTCCCTGGTTCAAATCCACCTTCCCCCTCTCCTTTTTTGAAGTGCTTACTGTTGGGAGTCAGACATTAATGACAGCTGCAGGATTGTTATTTAGTTGTTAGCTATGTCATAGAATCATAGAAGTTTCAGCATGAAGGAAGCCATTTCGGCCCATCGTGTCTGTGCTGGCCAACAAGAGGTTATCCAGTCCAATCCCACTTTCCAGCTCTTGGTCTGTAACCCTGTAGGTTACGGCATTTCAAGTGCACATCCAAGTACTTTTTAAATGTGGTGAGGGTTCTTGCCTCTACCACCCTTTCAGGCAGTGAGTTCCAGACCCCCACAACCCTCTGGGTGAAGAAATTCCCCCTCAAATCTCCTCTAAACCTTCTACCAATTACATTAAATTGATGCCCCCTGGTTGTTGACCCCTCTGCTATCCACTCTATCTAGGCCCCTCATAATTGTATACACCTCAATGAGGTCGCCTCTCAGCCTCCTCTGTTCCAAGGTAAACAAACCCAACCTACCCAACCTGTCCTCATAGCTAATTGTCTCATACCTCATTGTCTGTAGGCAATCGTAGTGCAAACTACATTCATGCCACAACTATTTTGTTGAAACTATAAATCAAGTGCTCCCTTATTAAAGGGGCACTAAAACCTACAAATTAAACAAATTAAACTTTTAACATTAAAGGATATAATTTGTGATATATTAACAGAGCACAAGCACACACAGCTTCCTACATGGCAGGCAGCTCTCTCGGAAGTCTTCGGAAATCTGCCTGGTTCTGTTTATTATTAACCATGCACTTGCAGTACACAATACGAATTGCAGTACACAATACGTCCACATCCACATTGTGGAGCTACAAACATTACAAGCTTACAGACATTACACTTCTCCCTCCTTAATGAAGAAGTTATTATAACAAACATCATATATAACTTTCATGTTTGTACATAACACAGGATAGAAACTTTTTTTTCCCCATATTTACAAATTTAACTTTGCCACTTGTTTTCTGTTTCGAAGAGGATACCTTCACTCTCAAACAGAACCTTCCAAACATGGTGTCGATTTCACACTCATTCGAGGCTCATCCTGAGGAACGTTTTCCTCCACGGAATTTCCTTGATTTTCATTTGAACTCACTCTAACTTCAGGCTCTTTGTTTTCCTGACTTGGACTCAGACTTTCATTCTGATTCTCTCCTGGATTTGTTTCCAATATATTGGATTTAGGATTTGCTACTGGTGTATCAAAATTATCTGATGAGTCAGAAATAATTGAATCATTCCCACCTTCAACTCCTTCCATGTCTGTAGGTAAAATATGATCAATATGCACAAACCTAACCTGTCCATTATCAAACATCTTTACCAAATATGTGCAAGGACCACATATCTTCACCACTCTTTCTGGTAACCACTTTACCCATTTATGGTGATGGTTCTTCACTCTCACCTTCTGGTTTAAGTTCACACTTCTCTCTTATACTCTACCTCTATCATGATTCTCTTTCTGTCTTAATTGTGTCTCTTCTACGGACTGTGCCAAATTTGGCTTTAACAACGAGAATCTGGTTCGAGGCTGTCATTTGAGAAACAACTCTGCTAGTGTTCTACCAGTAGTTGCACGAGGAGTATTTCGATATGTAATCAAAAAATTAGCCAATTCGTGATCCAATGACAACTGGATCTAACTTTTGTTTTATGAGGGCACATTTTACAATTTGTACAGTGCGCTCTGCTGCACCATTCGAAGCAGGATGGCATGGTGGAACCTTGGTATGTTTCACATCATTTTTGCTCGTGAATTGTGCAAATTCTTCTGAACAAAATTGTGGTCCATTATCCGAAACAATCTCTTCAGGGAGGCCAAATGAAGAAAATAATTTTCGTAAAATGTCCAATGTTTTACTTGTTGTTATTTTCCACATTGGAAACATCTCAACCCACTTCGAATGGCTATCAATCACAATGAACAATTGTTGTCCTTCTAACTCAGCATAATCAATATGTAGCCTTTGCCACACCTTGGGAGGCCATTTCCATGGCTGTAATGGTACTGATGGTGGTTGCTTGCTTACCGATTGACATGATGTACACTGACTCACGATGTACTCTATATCTTTATCAAGACCTGGCCACCATAAATAACTGCGTGCAAAACTCTTGGTCAAGCACATTCCCAAGTGCTGGTCATGGAGGTCTCCTAATAATTTGGACCTGAATTTATTTGGTATAACCACTCTTGCACCCCACATGATACAATCTTTATCGACTGATAATTCATTCCTACGAATGAAGAATGGATGTGTATCTTTGTCTGTTACCTGGTTTGGCCATCCATTTGCAATATACTCATACATCTTTGACATCACTGGGTCACATTTGGTTGCTCTACCAATCTCTTCAGCTCTGCCTGGCAGTTCATCTATGTATGAAAAATAAAACACTTCTTCCCTATCGGGTGTAACTTGTGATGGGGAAGGGAATCTAGACATTGCATCAGCATTACTGTGATCAGCTGATCGTCTATATTCAATATCATATGTAAATGCTGACAAAATCAAAGCCCATCTCGACATTCGGGCTACAGCTAATGTTGGAACTGGGAACTTTGGATGGAGGATTGCTGTTAGGGACTTATGGTCCATAACGATGGTAAACTTATGACCATACAAGTATTTGTGAAACTTCTTGACCCTAAAAATTAATGCCAAAGCTTCCCTTTCAATTTGCGCATAATTACTCTCACTGGCACTGAGAGTGCATGAAGCAAAAGCAATTGGTCTCTCCTCCCCACTACTTAATACATGAAAGAGTACTGCCCCAACTCCATACGGAGAGGCATCACCTGCTAGCTTAATCTCCTTAGATATGTCATAGTGAACTAACATGGTGCTCTCTACCAATTTGCTTTTACACTCCTTGAATGCTGTATCGCATTCTTTTGGCCACTTCCAATGGACCTGTTTTTTCAAAAGTTCATTCAGTGGATGCAATACTGTAGCCAAATTTGGTAGGAACTTCCCATAATAGTTCAAAAGACCCAAGAATGAACAAAGTTCAGTGACATTCCTGGGAGTGGGTGCATTTCTAATTGCATCCAATTTTTTCATGGTTGGATGTAAACCATCTTTGTCTACTCTGTACCCTAAGTACTCCACTGAGTTTTTAAATAATTCACACTTACGAGCAGACACTCGTACTCTGTGCTTCTCTAGACGTTTGAGGACTTCATTCAATATGTTATTATGAATTTGCCTATTTGGTGCTGAAATTAGTATATCATCCAAATAACATACTACCCCTTCAATACCTTGCAAAATCTGGTTCATCACCCCATGGAATATGGCAGGGTCGGAAGACACTCCAAACGGTAGCCTATTAAATTGATATAGGCCTAGATGAGTATTTATAGTCAAACATGACTTGGACTCCTCATCTAGTTCAAGCTGTAAGTAGGCATTCGTAAGATCCAGTTTTGAGAAGATCTGACCACCTGTCAGTGTTGTGAACAAATTTTCTATATTCGGCAATGTATTGGAGACATTACCCTCTAGAACCTGGTTTACGGTTACTTTATAATCACCACACAATCTTACCTTACCATCAGATTTAGATACAACAACAATGGGTGTAGCCCAATTACATCGATCTATCTTACAAATAATGTTCTCAGCCTCTAGTCTTTTGAGTTCTTGCTCAACTTTCTCCTTGCGTGCATATGGTACGTAACGAAGCTTGTAGTAAACTGATCTAGCGTCCTTCTGTACCCTGACACTCACCTTGAAGCCTTGGATCGGACTGCCCGTTTCGCAGAACATCTTCGGATACTTCTTGATAACCTCATCCATTGACGAAAATCTCGCTTCCACACAGAAAATCTTACTCCAATCCAGCTTCAGTGAGCTCAACCAATTTCTTCCTAGTAAGGCAGGTTTGTCTCCTTTCACTACTATTAGAGGCAAGTTCTGAAATTGATCTTTATATTTCACCGGTACGGTGATACGACCTACCACAGGAATTTTCTCTCCCGAGTAGCCTCGCAGCTCTACCTTGGATTTCTCCAGTTGGAAATCACGCAATTTGTCACAGTCCAGTGACTCCAGTACTACACTCACAGATGCACCCGTGTCAATTTCCATTGGTATCTTGAATCCCACAACATCCATGTGGATTTTGATGCTTTCCGAATTGTTGTCCATTAACCTCGTGCTCCTGATGACATGTAACTCTAACATCTCCTCGTCCTGTTGTTGTTCTTCCATGCTATGTAGTCGCTTGGAATTTCTACTCATAGCTTTGAACGCTGGACTCATAGCTTTGAACGCTGATTTACCCTTCAGACGGCATGCCTTCGCAAGATGCCCAGTCTTTTTGCAGAAGAAACACTCTGCCTTCACGTATGGACAACTTTGAGCAATGTGTTGTCCCAGGCACCTATAGCGCTCTGTTAGAATTTCCAGTTTCTGAGACTTTGGGCCTCCACCGTCTTTTACTTTGAACCTGCAGGTGATTTACCTCGGTTGACTGACGACCGTAATCATTATTTAATTCACGGGAATATTGTTTGGCCATGCCCATCGACCTCACTGTCTGACAAGCAATCTCAAAAGTCAAGTCACCCGTCATCAATAACTTCCTTCTGATTGCATCATTTTTCACCCCACAAACAAAACTATCCCATAATGCTCGGTTTTGAAAGTTTCCAAAATTACAGTGCATCGATAGCTTTTTTAATGCTATGATGTAATCACTGATACTTACATCAGCCTTTTGATTCGAATCCCAAAACGATAGCTTTCAGCAATTTCGAACGGTTTGGGGTTATAGTGCTGCTCCAGCTTCGTTAAAATCTCTTTAAGCGGTGTGTCCTTTGGCTCGTCAGGCACAAGCAGATTTACAAGGGTTTCGTACAATGTCGGACCCGCCACTGATAAGAAGATCGCTTTCTTACATTACAACTTAGCCCGGTTCTGGACTGCATTGTCTGGATCTTCGATTATGTTATTTGCAGTGAAATACATTTCTAGCCGATCCACATATGCTTTAAAACATTCCCGGTCATGTCTATATTCCCCCAAATGTCCGATTACACCTGCCATTTTAATCTCTAGCTGTTCACACCATGTGCTGTATTTTACCTCGGATTTTGTAGCTTTTTTCCAAAGACAGAAACTTCCAAAGTCTCTCTGTCGGCTGGCTGAATCCTTCACCAACAAAATTTAAGCTTTACATCATCCGAAGAATCCCACCTCCCCGCCAAATATGATATATTCACAGAGCACAAGCACACACAGCTTCCTACATGGCAGGAAGCCTCCGGAAATCTGCCTGGTTCTGTTTATTATTAACCCTGCACTTGCAGTACACAATACGTCCACATCCACAGTGTGGCGCTACAAACATTACAAGTTTACAGACATTACAAAATTAAAATTTGGTTGCTGCGGGTGATGATTCACTCCAGTCACTCCGGCGCCCACCTCTCGCAGAAGGCCACAAGCGTGCCGGTGGAACATTCATGCCACATGTGAAAGTCACGCTGCCTCAGCTGGGAGCAATGGCTATTTTCTTTTGTGGGGTGTACAAATGTTGATAAATCTTCATTGCCTGCAGCAGTTTCTTTCATTCTGATGGAGTGGTGTGGTGTTGTGTGGGTTGAGTTCTGTGGTAGAGCACTTGGCTGTGGATCAAGAGCTTGCAGCTGCATCTTCTTAAGCAGCATTTTACTGGTGCTGTGAATTTGATGTTTTACTCTCCCTGTTGCTTATTATTTGATGACCTTTGTGAGGAACTGCTTCTGTCGTGCAACCTCTCACTGACTCATGTTACAGCTGCTTTGCGCACCAGCTCCCCCTGCAGCATTTGCCCACAGCTTGCTGGATGCTTATTTATTCTATTGATGCTGTATTCTGTGCACTTGCATATAGCATAATGTTGCAAAGCTCAATATTGAACCAGGTGTTGCTTGAGTTGACTGCAAGTATCTAAAGAGGTGGGGGTGACGGGGGTGGGGTGGGGCTATAGCACAGAGAGAGAACATTTGACTTCAGATGGAGAAGTCTCTGGTTGAAATCTAGGTGTCGTTTGTGTGGCGTATGTAGCACACAAATCACTGACTCCACACAGTATGGTGTTAATCTAACTGCTGTGACCTTTGTCCTTTATTGAACAGCCTCAGAGTGCCTCTCAGGTGTGGTGGTCAGCCTTTTATATTGCCTGTTGCAGGTACATTCAGGTTTCCCACCACAGCGCCCTCTGTGGTGTACCATTGTGCTTATATTACATTTAAGGTACCAGGACGATACACACATCAATACATAACAGTTTGGGGGATCTTCTAGTTTAGCATTATGTGGTAAGCAGGTGTTGCTTGATGCTTGTTGACAAGACTTTCCACATTGAATTATGCATAAGTCTTTGAAGGTGGCAGGATAAGTTGAGAAGACTGTTAAAAGGGCGAACAGGATCCTGCAATTTATTAATAGAGGCATAGCGGACAAAGGCATGCGCGTTATGACAGAGAACACAGACTTAAGGCGATTGGCCAAAGAACCGGAGGCGCCAAGGGTACAATAAGCGAGCCGAGGGTTATGGGGTGTGGGCGGGGAAGTGGAGTTGAGGCCAAGATCAGATCAGCCATGATCTCAGTAAATGGCGGAGCTGGCTCGAGGGGTCAAATGGCCGACTCCTGCTCCTATTTCTTATGTTCTTATGAAATGAGGAAACATTTTTTTACACAGTGATCTGGAATGCACTGCCGGAAAGCAGATTCAATAATAACTTTCTAAAGAGAAGTTGATAAGTAATGTAATACTAGTTAACGTGTACTTAGCAATGTTTGTGGAATCACAGAATGAGACAGCACAGAAGGAGACCATTCTGCCCAGGGTGCTCTGTGAGTGAGCAATCGAATTAATCCCACATCCCTGCTCTCTCCCCAGAGCCGTGTACATTGTTCTCCTTCAATCCCCTTTGCAAGTTATTATTGAATCTGCTTCCACCACCCTTTTAGGCAGTGCATTCGAGATCAAAATAATTCACTGCTTAAAATACTAACCAAAGACAGACTTCGGGTATGCCTCCCAACAGGAAAGCACCTAAAAAAATGATAGGGGGCATCTGGATTTGAACCAGGGACCTCTTGATCTGCAGTCAAATGCTCTACCACTGAGCTATACCCCCACACAGAAACAGCCTGTTAGCGCACACCAGGTAATAGATCTCAGTACCTGGCAGTTGTCAATATTGACTGAATCAAACTGAAAAGAAGCGCTTCAGTTATACTGGCAGACAAATAACTGTGGCTATCAGAAATGTTTCATGAGTGGAGTGAGTGACACGGTTGTGTAGTTATGTGATGCACAACCCAAGCTTCAAGGAACACCTGCTCACCTAATCACGCTGAATGAGAAGCCACCTCAAACAGAGGGCTCATCTCTTAGCAGAGGGGTCAACAGCCAGGGGGCATAGATTTAAAGTAATTGGTAGGAGGTTTAGAGAGGATTTGAGGGGAAATTTCTTCACCCAGAGGTTGGTGGGGGTCTGGAGCTCACTGCCTAAAAGGGTGGTAGAGGCAGAAACCTTCACCACATTTAAAAAGTACTTGGATGTGCACTTGAAGTGCCGTAACCTACAGGGCTACGGACCTAGAGCTGGAAAGTGGGCTTAGGTTGGATAGCTCTTTGTCGGCCGGCGCGGACACGATGGGCCGAAATGGCTGCCTTCCATGCTGTAAATTTCTATGATTCTATGACTACGTTTTCAGGCAGTGCAGTCCAGCCCAAAACTGCCTGAAATACTAATCCGGCAGTTGCAGGGTAGACAGAGCGACGTTATGCCTCCCAACAAGAAAGCACATAAAAAAGTACATCGTGAGCCGCTCCGACCTATGTGAGAACACCGCCGCAGGTCGAGGCTATAAATAGAGCTGGAGTGCCGGGCCCTGGAACATCGTGTGCCGCCCCGACCCGTGTGAGAACACCACCGCAGGTCGGGGCTATAAATAGAGCTGGAGCACCGTGCCTGGAACATAGTGGACGAAGGTGCGGCGAATGAGGGAACGGGGCCCAGAAGAGCCGAATGCCCAGGGACAGCATGGGCCAGCCCACACTGCGATATGTGTGCGCACTAGGTCCGTGCAGCAGAGCTGGTCTCCAGTCGTCCTGGTTCAACCCTTGCCACTGGATAAAGGTTTCACTCTGTCAAGCCCATGTGATGGCTGATGTGCAACAGTCACCACACGTTAAAAAAATCCACGCACAGGCATCTTCCACCCTCTCAATTGGAGTTCAGGACTGGAACATCGGGTCCATCTTTGAAACATCTGTGAACTCTTGTGGAAGCAAGTCATCCTTGTTCGAGGGACCGCCTATGATGACTTTAAAAAGTTAGGGCACACTCGGATTTGAGCTAGGGACCTCTTGATCTGCACTCACATGCTCTACCACTGAGTTATACCCTCCACAGAGTTGCAATGCACAACCCAACATAGAAAGCCCGGTCACCAAGCTTCAAGGAAAACATGTTCACCACATCACACTGAACGAGAAGCACCCCCCAAACAACACCTGATTTTAAACCAAAGATGTCTCCATCTGAAGGCACATGCTCTGTCACTGTGCTGTACCCAACACCTCTCTAAGTACTTCCAGTCAAACACAAGCAATGCCAGGTTCAATGTTCAGTTTTGCAACATTATGCTATAAATACCATTTCTGCAAGCGTACAGAATGCAGTATCAATATAATAAATAAGCATTCATCCGGGCCAGGACCGTTCTCAACCCACTCGAATTGGCCTGAGAATGTTATGTCTTTAATACTTTTATGAATGACTTCACGAGGTCTAGTATTGTACTTCAGCTGTTGTGGCCTTCGTCCCATTTATTGTAACTCCAGAGTGAGGCACAAGAATGGTGGGCAGCCTTTTATACTGGGCCCTGCACACCTATGCAAGTGACCCTCAGGTCTCCCACTGCAGTGCCCTCTGGTGGCACACCTTTTGTGACTATACAGTTAGTCTACATGGTCTACATACATGACATCACTTCCCCACAAGTCTTTAATGCACATTGACTCGTACGTTGATGATGACCTGGGCTTTGCTCTTCCTGGTTGACCACTGGAGGGTCGCTTCTAGCTTGGGTGGGTAGGTAGTGAGATTTGTTGCCAGTGGAGGTCCTATTGGTTTCTGGTTGTGTGTCCATGACTACTCCATTCTCCCCCCCACACAGAGGTCATGCTAATGGCCCGTTACATGCAAGTTGCATTCAAGTTCATCACATGGGTTTTACATTTACATCTTGGTACATTTGTTGGGTGGATTATAGTTGCGTTTATTTTTGTGTGGTACATTTACATGATCATTACAGGTATATCAGTACAGGTACACAAGGACCGTCTAGTTCCAGCATGGCCAGGTGAGATTCAGGTCATCTGGTGGCAGCGCAGCGCTCCATGCTATTGGGTCTGTGGGTGAGGTGAGCTCATTTTGCTCGAGTTGCCGGAGCTCAGGGCTCTTACCGTTACTCCTGGTGTTGGACAGGTCCAAAGACAGCTGATGTGTCTGTGACCTCTCTGTCCTTTTCATTTGCACAGTGTCACTGCTGCTCCCTGGGAAGCGGTCTGAGCGAGTGAGTGTTTCATCTAAGCAATGGTGGGGCTGCCTCGTCTTGTCTAGCAGCTCGCAGGGGACTGCTGACTCGCTTTCCTTGAGGGCACCATTGGTCCAGGTCCCATTCGGAGGAGCCGTTGCGGGTGACCCTTTGCTCTTGGGCATTGCTGTGGTGGTGAGTGGGTTTGTGAGCTGCGGCTTTTCCACCCGGGTGGTGTCCGATGGTAGCCGACTGCGAGCATAGGCGCAGTTTACTGTTTCTGGCCCGTGGCGGTTCATGCCATCGGGTGCCTGCAATGTTAAACCAATCTGAGGCAGGGTATCGCTACCGGTGCCTCTCCTCTCCGGGGATCGTTTGCTCTGCGGCTTGTTTACTTCTGTCAGCTGTAGGGACACTTTATGATACATCGTTCTGGTCCCAGGGACGTAGGCTACAGCATTGGGTAGCCCACTGGACTTGTATACGACCGTTAGGTGTTCGCCCGCTACATTGGCTAATTGCAATTTGCACCCGACATCGTTCAACAACATTTTGCTCGTTACAGCTGGACTTTTACATTGGTTACCAATTTCAAGCAGTTCATTCAAAAATGGCGGGTTGCTGGCCTCCTTTAAAATAGCCTTACTACTTTTACCCCAATCGTCTTCCTTGTGTGGAACCAGGTGTCGTTGCTCCATTAGCACTGCACCTCGTGATTTGGACGCCATCTTTTCCCTGTTCATGATGTTGACTGCCATGATTTTCTTTCCCTGGAATTCGGCCACTGAAACTGGGAAGGCGCCCTTGGATCCAATCTTACTCCCCAGGAGTCCTGTCACTGAAACCGGGAAGGTGCGTTCGGGTCGTCTCGGCCAGATTCACGTTCAACAGTTCTGTCTGTGAAAGGCGCCATTCTATTTACAGTACTTGCCGAGAGTGAGTCATCATCTGCTTGGAGTTGCGGCTTGAGGTCATGAACGCCTGGCTGATGCTAATGGCCTTCTACAGAGTGACGGTGGTTTCGGCAGACAGTAGCCTGTGAAGAAGGGCCTCATGACAGATGCCATTTACGAAGACGCCTGCAACGCATCAGCGAAGGATGTGCCGAATTCACACGGACCTGCCAGCCTCCTGAGATCAGCAGTGTACTTCGCAATTTCCTGGCCCTCGGGGCGGCAGTGTGTATAAAATCGATGCCTGGCCATGAGGATGCTCTCCCTCGGTTTGAGTTGGTCCCAAATTAGCACTTTCAGCTCCTCGTATGACTATTTTGTTGTTTTCTCTGGTGCAAGCAATTCCCTGACGAGACCATAGACCGCAGGCCCACAATTCGTCAACAGGATAGCTCCGCGCTTATCTGCCAGCGTGGCCGGATCATCGCCTACCAGGTCATTTGCTACGAAATATTGGTCGAGCTGCTCCGTAAAGGCTTACCAATCTTCACCCTCTGAGAACTTTTCTAATGCACCAATGTTAGTCATTTTTGCGTGAAAGTTCATAATCTCGTCGCCAATCCTGATGCCTTTAATACTCTTATGAATGACTCCACGAGGTCTAGTATTGTACTTCAGCTGTTGTGACCTTAGTCCCATTTATTGTAACTCCAGAGTGAGGCACAAGCATAGTGGGCAGCCTTTTATACTAAGCCCTGCACACCTATGCAGGTGATCCCCAGGTCTCCCACCGCAGTGCCCTCTGATGGCACACCTTATGTGACTATACAATTAGCATACATGGTCTACATACATGACAGAGTAAGACTGCCTTCCCTGCAGCTGCAGGATTGTTTATCAGTTATGAATTATATCTGTCACCAATCGTGGTGCAAATTAGCTTCATTCCACATGTGATAGCGATGCTGCTCCATCTGGGAGTGCTGGCTGTTTGTTTAGGGGGGTCCTGCAAATGTTAAGTACATATTACTTGGATCAGTTTCTTTGATTCTGATGAATGATTGGGCAAGCATGTGGATATAACTCAGTGGGAGAGCATTTGACTGCTGATCAAGAGGTCCTTGGTTCAAATCCAGCTGCCCATTTTGTTTCAGTGCTGGTATGAGTTGTTGAGTTATTCCTTCTGAGCTGTGGTATAAATACCACGTCTGTCGTGCAAGCTGAAACTGATTGTGTTGGCTTGACACATGTTACAGTTGCTTTGCACGCCAGCTGCACTTGCTGGATGCTTATTTATTATTTTGATGCTATAATTTCTGTACACTTGCGTTACAAGAACACCCTCAAAGCCTCCCTGATAAAGTGCAACATCCCCACTGACACCTGGGAGTCCCTGGCCAAAGACCGCCCTAAGTGGAGGAAGTGCAACCGGGAGATCGCTGAGCACCTCGAGTCTCCATCGCCGAGAGCGTGCAGAAATCAAGCGCAAGCAGTCAGAAAGAGCGTGCGGCAAACCAGTCCCACCCACCTTTTCCCTCAGCGACTATCTGTCCCACCTGTGACAGGGACTGTGGTTCTCGTATTGGACTGTTCAGCCACCTAAGAATTCATTTTTAGAATGGAAGCAAGTCTTCCTCGATTCCGAGGGACTGCCTATGATGATTCATTATATTGATGCTATAATTCTGTATACTCGCATATACGGCACTGAAAGCATGATCTTCCAAAACTGAACATTGAACTTGGCGCTGCTTTTGTTGACTGCAAGTATCTAATGAGGTGGAGGCACAGTGCAGTGACAGAGCATTTGACTCAGATGGAGAAATGTCTTGTTGAAATTTAGATGTCTTTGGGGAGGCTTCCAGTTTAGCATTCTGCAGTAAGCAGATGCTGCTTGCAATTTGTTGACAAGGCTTTCCATGTTAGGTTGCACATCGCATCTCGGCACAACAGTGTTCCTGCCTCCACACATGCAACATTTCTGATAGCCATAGTTATTTGTCTCCCGGTATCCGTGAAGCAGCTTCTTTTCAGGTTGGTGCAATCAACATTGTTCTGAGCTCGTCACCTTGTGTGCAAGAAAACTCTGCGGACATACCTCAAATCCAGATGCCACCTACACTTTTTCAAATGCTTTCATGCTCGCAGTCATCCAGTAAGTTTGCCTTCCCTGCAGCTGCAGGATTGTTGTTTAGTTATGAATTATATCTGTCTTATGAATTAGTTCTGTTTCCCACATCACACTGAACTAGAAGCATCCCCCAAACAACACCTAAATTTCAACAAGACATTTCTCCATCTGAAGTCAAATGGTCTGTCACTATACTATACCCCCACTTCTTTAGATACTGGCAGTCAACAAAAGTGGTGCAAACTACATTCATGCCGCATGTGTAAGGGTTTCTAAATACCTAGTCCCTCATTACACAGTTCTTTGACGTCAGGATTTATAAGAACAAAATGCACACGGCACAGGGTTTAGGCTCAACCAAGATTTGTTTATTTATTGAACATACACTCAATTACTTCCCCAGTATAAATACTTCAGCATTTATATGGGACAAACAAACCCCAGAATACAAACCCAGACAAAAGGGTCATTTGCATCGCACAGTTACCACCTCTGTATAAATCACTACGATCCACATGGGACTAACAGACCCCCGATGAAAGGGTCATTTGCATCGCACAATATGACACAGTTAAACCCGTCCGCGATTTAACTGCTACATATAAAGTTACCCAGATCCAATCACAAAACCCTTCTATGATTTGGTTGGAACAAACATACAATCACCAATTCCTCGGCTGTCTTCTGAGGATGACTCGTAGGCCCTTTTCTTGGTTGCAGCTTGTGTACCGAAGACTGGCTGGCTTCTGTTGCTGTTTCAATTCTGTTCCTGTACTCCTTTCCCCTTGAAAATGGCTCTTCTTTATACCAAAAACCAACTTGCAATCTTGAAACAGATTTAACACGATGGCAGCATCAAATGTGAACTCTTGAAGACTAATTGTCCCTCATTTAGGGTCATTGCCCATGATTACTTTGGCCCCCGCCTGTTGTAAGGTGAGGTCCTTTACAATGTTACCTTCCCAAGGTGACTTAATTGTTGGTTTCTAGTAGCATTCATATTCCAATGGTTCAGGGTCCGGTCCATTGTCTAGGCCTACCCTGATATCAGCCTTTCTGGAGCCTTAGTACAAGGTATGCTTTCTTTAACAATCATCATCACCATAAACAGTCCCTCGGAATCGAGGAAGACTTGCTTCCACTCTTAAAATGAGTTCAGGTGGCTGAACAGTCCAATACGAAAGCCACAGTCTCAGTCACAGGTGGGACAGATAGTCGTTGAGGGAAGGGGTGGGTGGGACAGGTTTGACGCACGCTCTTTCTGTTGCCTGCTCTTGATTTCTGCATGCTCTCGGCGATGAGACTCGAGGTACTCAGCACCCTCCCGGATGCATTTTCTCCACTGCGGTCTTTGGCCAGGGACTCCCAGGTGTCAGTGGGGATGTTGCACTTTATCAGGGAGGCTTTGAGGGTGTCCTTGTAATGTTTCCGCTGCCCACCTTTAGCTCGTTTGTCGTGAAGGAGTTCCGAGTAGAGCGCTTGCTTTGGGAGTCTCGTGTCTGGCATGCGAACGATGTGGCCTGCCCAGCAGAGTTGATCAAGTGTGGTCAGTGCTTCAATGCTGGGGATATTGGCCTGATCGAGGATGCTAATGTTGGTGCGTCTGTCCTCCCAGGGGATTTGTAGGATCTTGCGGAGACATCATTGGTGGTATTTCTCCAGTGACTTGAGGTGTCTACTGTACATGGTCCATGTCTCTGAGCCATACAGGAGGACGGGTTTTACTATAGCCCTGTAGACCATGAGCTTGGTGGCAGTTTTGAGGGCCTGGTCTTCAAACACTCTTTGCCGAAGGCTGCACTGGCGCACTGGAGGTGGTGTTGAATCTCGTCGTCAACAATGTAAACCCTTAAGTTAAATGAATATGTGAATGTTCCTGTACCTTTTCAGACAGAAGCCATTAAAGGTGTGAATGTCTCTCTTCTGCTGCTCTGATGATGTCCATCATAGGCGGTCCCTCAAACAAGGATGACTTGCTTCCACAAGTTCACAGATGTTTCAATGAAGGATCCGATGTTCCAGTCCTGAACTCCAATTGAAGGGGTGGAAGGTGCCTGTGTGTGGATTTTTTTAATGTGTGGTGACTGTTCCACATCACATGGGCTTGACAGAGCTAGGCTTTTATCCAGTGGCAAAGGTAAACCAAGACGACTGGAGACTTGCTCTGCTGCACGGACCTAGTGCGCACATATATCACAGTGTGGGCTGGCCTCGCCTCTTCTGGGCCCCGTACCCTCATTCGCCGCACTTTCGCCATGATTTCTGATGATGTCCAATCTTTCAATGAGTCATAGTTTCGCTGCAATGGTTGGGACCATCGAATGTGTGAATGCCATTGTCAGTGTTGAAGTAGATCGATGGCAGATATCCTGTATCATTGTCTCTCATGATGTCTGATGGTTTAGCTGCAATGTTTGAATTAATCCTTTCTTGCCCAGCTCTTTTTGCAGGCTACAATGCAGTTCTGGATTTTTATATTTAATAGTCTAATTTTTGCAGTTGAGGGGGGGGGAGGAACGGATCCTACACATGTGATAGCCTGCTGCTCCAGTTGGGAGTGCTGGCTGTTTGTTTAGGTGGGTGCTGCAAACGGTAAGTATATGTTACTTGGCTAAATTTCTTTGATATGGTGAGTCACTGTACAGGCATGGCTCAGTGGGAGAGCATTTGACTGCAGCCCGAGGTCCTTGGTTCAAATCCAAATGCCCACTTTGTTTAAGTGTTGTTTCAGTGCTGGTATAAGTTGTTGAGTTATTCCTCCTGTGGTGCACATTGTTTGGTGATTTAGTTAAATACCACTAGCTGAGACTGATTGCATTGACTGGACACATGTTACAGTTGCTTCGCACACTCAGTCCACCTGCAGCATTTTCCCACTGGATGCTTATTTATTATATTGATGCTGTATCCTATGTACTTGCATATATGGCTCCATATTTAAGAAAGGATATACTTGCATTGGAGGCTGTTCAGAGAAGGTTCACCAGGTGATTTCGGAGATGAGGGGGTTGACTTATGAAGATAGGTTGAGTAGGTTGGGCCTATACTCATTGGACATCAGAAGAATGAGAGGTAATCTTATTGAAACTTATAAGGTAATGAGCGGGCTCAACAAGGTGGATGCAGAGAGGATATTTCCACTCATAGGGGAGGTTGTGTTCCTAACACAGATGAGACTGCACACAGGGAGGTTAAAGTAACAGTGACCTCAGTCTTTATTAAGACACTCCAGAGTGAGGAACAGGCCTTAGGGGCCGGCTTATATACAGTGCTCCCAAGGGATGCTGAGATCCCTTGCGACTTCAGGGGCTGCACTCCCTGGTGGCGGAACATGGGAGTGCATGCTTTACAAATACACAACATCACTCCCCCCCAAAGTCAAAGTGAAAACTATTTACAAGGCGAGGCGGTCGGGAGCCTTTCTTTCCCTGATGGACCGCCTCGGTACAAATGTCTGTTCTGGTGTGTTGGCTGTGCCCTCGCTGGGCTGGCGTTTTGTTGGCTCTGCAGAGCTGCTGGGTGAGCCTGGCCTTGCTGGGCTGTTGGGCGTGATGGGTTCGATTTCCTGGTCCGGGGTGGTGTCGTTGATCCTTTGTATGTGTATTGTGGGCTCGAAAAAGCTGGTGTCTGCTGTGGGTTGTTCAGGGCAGTCTGTGAACCGCAGCCTCGCTTGATCCAGGTGCTTTCTGCAAATTTGTCCATTGTCTAGTTTGACTACAAACACCCTACTCCCTTCTTTAGCTATCACCGTGCCCACGATCCACTTGGGACCATGTCCATAGTTTAGCACATACTCAGTCGTTCAGATCAATTTCCCGTGACACAGTGGCGCGACCATCGTTTACATTTTGTTGCTGCCGCCTGCTCTCTACCTGATCATGCAGGTTGGGGTGAACTAGCGAGAGTCTGGTTTTAAGTGTCCTTTTCATGAGTAGCTCAGCCAGGGGCACACCTGTGAATGAGTGGGGTCTCGTGCGGTCGCTGAGCAGTACTCGGGATAGGCGGGTTTGGAGTGAGCCTTCTGTGACTCATTTAAGGCTCTGTTTGATTGTTTGCACTGCCCGCTCTGCCTGCCCATTGTAGGCTGGTTTAAACGGGCCGAGGTGACATATTTGATCCCATTGCCGGTCATGAATTCTTTAAATTTGGCACTGGTGAAACATGGCCCGTTGTCACTGACCAGTATGTCAGGCAGGCCGTGGATGGCAAACATGGCCCTCAGGCTTTCAATGATGGCGGTGGCGGTGCTTCCCAACATTATTTCACATTCAATCCATTTTGAAAAAGCATCCACCACCGCCACCTGGAACATTTTACTGAGAAACGGGCCCGCATAGTCGACATGGATCCTTGACCATGGTCTGGAGGGCCAGGACCACAAACTTAATGGTGCCTCTCTGGGCGCGTTGCTCAACTGAGCACACACGCTGTATTGCCGTACACAGGACTCTAAGTCAGAGTCGATACCGGGCCACCACACGTGGGATATGGCAATCTCTTTCATCATTACTATACCCGGGTGTGTGCTATAGAGATCCGAGATGAACATCTCCCTGCCCTTTTTGGGTAGCACTACACGTTACCCCACAACAGGAAGTCTGTCTGAATGGACATCTTTCCTTTCGCCGCTGGAACGGCTTGATTTGCTCTTGCATTTCAACGGAGATGCTGGCCCAGCTCCCATGCAGTACACAGTTTTTTTACTAGGGACAGCAGAGGATCTTGGCTGGCCCAAGTCCTAATCTGGCAGGCAGTGACAGGTGATTTATCATTTTCAAATGCTTCCATGACCATCAACAAGTCTGTGGGCTGCACCAGCATCAACAAGTTTGCAGGCTGCACCATTTCCATCCCCGTGGTGGGCAATGGTAGCCGACTGAGAGCATCCGCACAGTTCTCGGTGCCTGGCCTTTGGCGGATGGTATAGTTATATGCTGATAGCGCGAGTGCCCACCTTTGTATGCGGACTGAGGCATTAGTATTTATCCCCTTGTTTTCAGCAAACAGGGATATGAGGGGATTGTGATCGGTTTCCAGCTCAAATTTGAGGCCAAACAGGTACTGATGCATTTTCTTTACCCCGAACACACATGCTAATGCCTCTTTCTCAATCATGCTGTAGGCCCTCTCAGCCTTAGACAAGCTCCTGGAGGCATAGGCGACAGGTTGCAACTTCCCCGCAACATTAGCTTGTTGTAATACACACCCGATTCCATACGACGAAACGTCACATGCTAGCACAAGTCTTTTACACGGGTTAGACAATACAAGCAGCTTGTTGGAGCATAAAATGTTTCTGGCTTTCTCAAAAGCAATTACTTGTTTTTTTCCCCATACCCAGTTCTCATCTTTACACAATAACACATGTAGGGGCTCTAAGAGGGTGCTTAACCCCAGTAGGAAGTTACCAAAAAAATTTGAGTAGTCCCAGGAACGACCGCAGCTATGTGACGTTCTGTGGCCTGGGCGCGTTCCTGATAGCCTCTGTCTTGGCGTCTATGGGTCGAATGCCATCCGCCGTGATCTTTCTCCCCAAAAACTCCACTTCTGTTGCCATGAAGACGCATTTTGACCTCTTCAGCCGCAGCCCTACGCGATCCAGTCACTGGAGGCCCTCCTCCAGGGTTTGTAGGTGCTCGACGGTGTCCCGACCCATGACCAATATGTCGTCCTGAAAAACCACCGTGCATGGTACCGACTTGAGCAGACTCTCCATGTTTCTCTGGAAGATCGTTGCAGCCGACCGAATTCCAAACGGGCATCTGTTGCAGATGAAGAGTCCCTTGTGTGTGTTGATGCAGGTGAGGCCCTTCGAAGACTCCTCCAGGTCCTGCGTCATGTAGGCCGAAGTCAGGTTGAGCTTGGTGAAAGTCTTGCCTCCTGCCAGCGTCGCAAATAGGTCATCTGCCTTAGGTAGTGGGTATTGGTCCTGTAGCGAGAAACGATTAATAGTTACTTTATAATTGCCGCAAATCCTGCCTTCACTTTTGAGTACTGGAACAATCGGGCTGGCCCACTCGCTGAATTCCACTGGGAAGATGATGCCCTCGCATTGCAGCCTGTCCAGCTCGATTTCCACCCTCTCCCTCATCATGTGAGGTACCGCTCGCATCTTGTGGTGAATGGGTCATGCCTCTGGGACCAAGTGGATCCGCACCTTCGCCCTGGAAAAGTTTCCAATGCCAGGCTCAAAAAGGGAAAGAAATTTGTTAAGAACCTGGGTACATGAGGCTTCATCGACATGTGATAGCGCTCGGATGTCATCCCAGTTCCAGCGGATTTTGCCCAGCCAGCTCCTTCCAAGCAGTGTGGGGCCATCGCATGGGACAATCCAAAGTAGCAGTTCATGCATCTTGCCCTCGTATGTGACCTTGACCATGGCGCTGCCCAGGACAGTGATAAGCTCTTTGGTGTACGTTCTCAGTTTTGTGTGGATGGGGCTCAGGGCTGGTCTGTGTGCCTTGTTACACCACAGTCTCTCAAACATCTTTTTACTCATGATGGATTGGCTTGCAGCAGTGTCCAGTTCCATGGCTACGGGTAAGCCATTCAATTTTACATTTAGCATTATAGGTGGACATTTCATCGAAAATGTATGCACCCCGTGTACTTCAGCATCTGCCTCCTCTCTCTGAGGCTCAAAATTGCTTTGATCCACCATGGACCGATCTTCCTCTGCCACGTGGTGGTTAGTAGGTTTTGCAGAGTTTGCAGACTCTGAGTCATCTGGGTCACCTGAGGCCTGCTGGCAGTTGCAGACTCATGGTTTCTGACCTGTACATTTCTGCTCACAAACAAAGTTCCAGTTAATTTATGAACCTTGCTAGCACTTGTGTGCTGAGAGATTTGTTTGGTGTTATCACTAGTGGACATAAACGCCTGTACTATCGCAATGGCCTTACTGAGGGTCAGTGTCTTAACAGTCAAAAGTTTTCGTAGGATGGTCTCGTGGCCAATGCCCAGTACAAAAAAGTTTCTGAGCATTTACTCCAGGTAGCCATCAAACTCACATTGTCCTGCAAGTCGCCTTAGCTCGGCAACGTAGCTCGCCACTTCCTGACCTTCAGATCGCTGGCACATGTAGAACCGATACCTCACCATCAGCACGCTCTCCCTCAGGTTAAGATGCTCCCGAACCAGTGTACACAGCTCCTCATATGACTTATCTGTGGGTTTCACCGGAGCCAGAAGATTCTTCATTAGGCTGTAGGTCGGTGACCCGCAGACCGTGAGGAGGCCCGCTCTCCTTTTTGCAGCGCTTCCTTCTCCGTCCAGCTCGTTGGCTACAAAGTACTGGTTTAGCCATTCGACATAGGCTTCCCAGTCCTCACCCTCCTAGAACTTCTCCAGGATGCCCACAGTTTGCTGCATCTTTGCGTTGGATTCGTATACTTGTTGCCAGTTGTTGTGTTCCTGACACAGATGAGACTGCACACATGGAGGTTAAAATAACAGTGACCTCAGTCTTTATTAAGACACTCCAGAGTCAGGAACAGGCCTTAGGGACTGGCTTATTTACAGTGCTCCCAAGGGATGCTGGGATCCCTTGGGACTTCAGGGGCTGCACTCCCTGGTGGCGGAACATGGGAGTGCGTGCTTTACAGATACACAACAGGGGAAACTAAAACTAGGGGACATAGTCTTAGAATAAGGAGCCGCCCATTTAAAATTGAGATGAGGAGAAATTTTTTTCCCTCAGAGGGTTGTAAATCTATGGAATTCTCTGCCCCAGAGAGCTCTGGAGGCTGGGTCATTGAATATATTTAAGGCGGAGATAGACGGAATTTTGAGTGGTAAGAGAGTAAAAGGTTATGGAGAGCGGGCGGGGAGTGGAGCTGGGTCCATGATCAGATGACCCATGATCTTATTGAATGGCAGAGCAGGCTGGAGGGGCCAGGTGGCCTTTTCCTGCTCCTATTTCTTACTTTCTTATGTTCTTATAGCGAGATCTTGCAAAACTGAACATTGAAGGTGGCTAGAGTTGACTGCAAGTGTCTCAAGTGCTGGGGACACAGCACAGTGACAGAGCATTTGACTTCAGCTGGAGAAATCTCTGGTTGAAAATAAGCTGCAGTTTGGGGATTACTTCTAGTTCAGCCTTCTGTGGCAAGCAGGTGTTCTTTGAAACTTAGTGGCAAGTTTTCCATGTTGAAATGTGCATCACATCTCTACACAATAGTGTTATTGACCCCATGCACCCAACATTTTTGATAGCCGCAATTATATGTCTCCCAGCATAACTGAAGCAGCATCTTTTCAGGCTGGTCAGATCAACATTGACAGCAGGTACTGAGCTCTGTTAATATTGACTCTGTTACAGCCACCCTTTAAGGCAATGCATCCCAGATCATAGCAATTTGCTGCTTTACACACCAACCCTGGAGGGAGGCAGACTTACTGTATGACTCCCAACAAGAAGCACTTAGAAATAATAGCAGGTACCTGGATTTGAACCAGAGACCTCTTGATCTGCAGTCAAATGCACTACCTCTGAGCTATATCACTACATGTATGCAAAATTCTCCCACACGTCAGGTAACCACAGTCAGTACCTGGCAGTCATCAATGTTGATTGCACCAACCTGAAAAGAAGCTGCTTCAGTTATTCTGCAGACAAATAACCACGGCTTTCAGACATGTTACGTGAGTGGAGTCAGTAACACTGTTGTGTCGAGACACGATGCATAACCCAACATGGAAAGCCTGGTTACCAAGCTTCAAGAGCACATTCTTACCACATCACGCTGAACTAGAAGCCTCCCCCAAACAGCACCTGAATTTCAACAAGAGATTTCTCCATCTGAAGTCAAATGCTCTGTCACTATACTATGACCCCAGCTCTTTAGATACTTGCAATCAACTCAAGCAATGCCAGGTTCAATGCTGAGCTTTGCAACATTAGGCAATCAGTGCCGTATATGCAAGTGTACAGAATACATCATCAATATAATAATAAGCATTCAGCAGATGCTGCAGGGGGAGTGAATGTGCAAAGCAACTGTAACATGTGTCAAATCAAGACAATCAGTTTCAACAATTGCACAATAGAAGTGGGCCTGAACTCACTAAACAATGCATTCCACAGGAAGAAGAACGCAATAACTTCACCATAAACAACAGTTAAACAAAGTGGGTACCTGGATTTGAACCAAGGACCTCTTGATCTGCAGTCAAATGCTCTCATCATCATAGGCAGTCCCTTGAAATGAGGATAACTTGCTTCCATGCCGAAAAAGGGATGAGTGCACAGGTGTTTCAATAAAGTACCTGATATTCCAGATCCCAAACTACATCCTGAAGGGTGGAAGATGCCTGTGCATGCATTTTTTTAACATGGGGTGGCCGTTGCACACCAGCCACCACACAGGCTTGACAGCTAGGTCTTGGTCCAGTGGCAAGGATTAACCAGGGCGATTGGAGACCAGCTCTGCTGTACGGACCTAGTGTGCACACATATCGGACCTAGTGCACACACATATCATAAATAAGCATCCAGCAAATGCTGGTGTGCAAAGCAACTGTAACATGTGTCAAATCAAGACAATCAGTTTGTGCAATTGCACAACAGAAGTGGGCCTCAACTCACCAAACAGTGTGTTCCACTGGAAGAATAACTCATAACTTCACCGTAAACAACACTTAAACAAAGTGGCCATCTGGATTTGAATCAAAGAACTCTTGATCTGCAATCAAATGCTCAACCACTGAGATATACCCGAACACCTAAAAAGCAATTGATCTGAATCAAAGAAATTGATCCAGGTAATGTGTACTTAGCAACATTTGTAGAATCATCGCAACATAGAATGATAAAATGGTACAACACAGAAAGAGGCCGATCGTATGAAAAATGATTGGTTACAGAATCGGCACACAATCAAACATTATAGCTGGGCTGTTCAAGACTCAAGTCTGAATTGTACAAGACTCCACATGGAAAGCATATTACGGCACAAGGGGCAGGACGATTTTAATCTGGGACCTCTTCGGTTACAGTCAAATACTCCAATCAGAGAGTTTTCACACAGACTCCGTCAAACCCAATGTGATCTTTAATGTTGTTGCAAGTCTGGACTGGGCTCTGAAGCGGCCTCTGTTTTTAGAGTGAGGTTCCAGTTCCCCTTGTGGGGACTGCATGCTAGTGCACTGTAAACCCAGAATATATCATAGAATCATAGAAATTT
The DNA here is from genome assembly GCF_044704955.1 of Pristiophorus japonicus. NCBI lineage: Eukaryota > Metazoa > Chordata > Chondrichthyes > Pristiophoridae > Pristiophorus > Pristiophorus japonicus. Next base: position 28,587,715 of record NC_091997.1, on the reverse strand, counting down.
ACAGCACGGAAGGAGGCCATTTCGGCCCATCGTGTCCGTGCCGGCCAACAAGAGGCGATCCAGCCTAATCCCACTTTTCAGCTCTTGGTCGGTAAACCTGCAGGTTACTGCACTTCAAGTGCACATCCAAATACTTTTTAAATGTGTGAGGGTTTCTGCCTCTACCACCCCTTCAGGTAGTGAGTTCCAGACCCCCACAACCCTCTGAGTGAAGAAATTTCCCCTCAATCCCCTCTAAACCTCCTACCAATTACTTTAAATTTATGGCCCCTGGTTGTTGACCCCCCCTGCTAAGGGAAATAGGCCCTTTCTATCCACTTTATCTAGGCTCCTCATAATTTTATACACCTCAATGAAGTCTCCCCTCAGCCTCCTCTGTTCCAAGAAAAACAAACCCAGCCTATCCAATCTCATAGCTGAGATTCTCTACTCCCGTCAACATCCTCATAAATCTCCTCTGTACCCTCTCCAGTGCAATCACATCCTTCATGTAATACAGTAACCAGAACTGCATGCAGTACTCTAGCTATGGCCTAACTAGTGTTTATACAGTTCAAGCATAACCCCCCCTGCTCTTGTATTCTATGCCTTGGCTAATAAAGGCAAGCATTCCGTATGCCTTCTTAATCACCTTATCCATCTGGCCTGCCTACCTTCAGTGATCTGTGGACATGCACCCTAAGGTCCCTTTGTTCCTCTACACTTCTCAATGTCGTACCATTTAATGTGTATTCACTTTCCTTGTTAGCCCTCCCCAAATGCATTAGCTCACAGTTCTCCGGATTAAATTCCATTTGCCATGTTCTGCCCACCTGACCAGTTGATTGATATATCTGTCATGTTTTCCAATTACTTACCATATTCCTCCTTACTGCAACTGAAAACGGTGTAAGTCACTATTTTTAATGCATCCTCAAAGCAAGCTCCTTGAGAATGAATCCATTGCTGATTAATTTTCAGTACCAACAACAACTTGAATTTATATAGTGCCTTTAACATAGTAAAATGACCCAAGGCGCTTTACAGGAGCGTTATCGTACAAAATTTGACACCGAGCCACATAAGGAGATATTAGGGACACGTAGGTTTTAAGGAGCATCTTAAAGGAAGAGAGGGAGTTAGAAAGGCAGAGAGGTTTAGGGAGGAAATTCCAGAGCTTAGAGCCCAGATAGCTAAAGGCACGGCCACCAATGGTGGAGCGATTAAAATCGCAGATGCGCAAAAGGCCAGAATTAGAGGAACACAGAGATCTCGGAGGGTTGTGGGGATGGAGGTGATTACAGAGATAGGGAGGGTCGAGGCCATGGAGGGATTTATAAACAAGGATGAGAATTTTGAAATCGAGGCATTGCTTAACCAGGAGCCAATGTAGGTCAGCGAGCACAGGGAGTGATGCGTGAGCGGGACTTGGTGCGAGTTGGGATACAGGCTGCCGAGTTTTGGATCATCTCAAGTTTACGTAGGGTAGAATGTGGGAGGTCAATTTTGCCACAGCGATAAGTCCCAGGCAATAGTGATATCGATCCTTTTGAGTCACAGTGATTTCAAGCTTCAATTTATGACATTTTCAATTTTCCTCTCCTCTGCTGAAGTCTTCGGAGGGCGAAATTGGAAATTGGAAAATCTGGTGGTATGACTTTAATAGCACTAAATTTCAGGCGGGGCACGAATCCGGCATCAAATGCGATTCCACCTGTTATGCGTTTCCACTCGTCTACTTTCACCCCCATTGACTCTTACTGGTGTAAGGTTCCACAGGTGCTGACCACACTCCTCAAACTCAGCTATGTAACTGTTCTTTACGGGAGAGCCAGCACAGTGTGTGGCAGCAGGCTATTCTATTCAACCAAGGGGAGCATCGCAGTCAGGACCAATCCTGGCCTCACCTGGCATTTACATATATGCTTTTTGCAGAAGGGGTCACTGGATAGTTAACAGCAAATTCCACATATATAACATGGAATATGACACTCCAGTGCAGTACTGAGGGAGTGCTGCACTGTCAGAGGTACCATCTATCGGATGAGCCATTAAACCGAGTCCCTGTCTGCTCTCTCAGGTGGACGTAAAATGTCCCATGGCACTATTTCGAAGAAGAGCAGGGGAGTTATCCCCTGTGTCCTGACCAATATTTATCCCTCAACCAACATCACTAAAACAGATTATCTGGTCATTATCACATTGCTGTTTGTGGGAGCTTGCTGTGTGCAAATTGGCTGCCGTGTTTCCTATATTACAGCAGTGACTACACTTCAAAAAGTACTTATTTGTCTGTAAAGCGCTTTGGGACATCCGGTGGTCATGAAAGGCACTATATACATGCAAGTCTTTCTTTCTCCCAGCATATGACGTCCCAAAGCGCTTTACAGTCAATGAAGTACTTTTTGAAGTGTAGTCACTGTTGTAATGTAGGAAACACGGCAGCCAATTTGCGCACAGCAAGCTCCCACAAACAGCAATGTGATAATAACCAGAGTAGAATAGCCAATCACAGATATAATGCAGTCTTATATACAAGACACTGCCAATCCACTGGCAATTCTCTATATTACTCACAGTTGCACAAAAGTTTCACAGCTCACACAAACACACGTGAAAGTTGTATAAAATCCTTTCCTCATTAAAAATAATATGTATTTTGCAGCTCTTCAGAGTGGCATTTTAAAAAGAATTCCCTTTGAAAGGAATATGGCTAAACTTGAGATCCCTCTATCTGGGATGCAGCGTGAGCAGCTGGTTACTGAGGGATAGTGGCCCCAGTCCTGTCACTGGAGAAGTACCTCATATCTCACTTAATCTGGGAATCTCAGTGCATCCAGATAACATGTTGCCATTATAGGACAGCGTCTTCATGGAAAAGAATTTGGCAAGATTTGGCAAAAAAGAAAAGAAAGACTTGCATTTCTATAGCGCCTTTTACAACCTCGGGACATTGCATAACCCTTTACAGCCAATGAAGCATTTTTGAAGTGTAGTCACTGTTGTAATGTAGGAAACGCGGCAGCCAATTTGTGCACAGCAAGCTCCCACAAACATTGGCGCTGGTTGCGGGATAAATATTGGCCAGGACCCCAAGCTTTGTGCCTTCTACACCTGCTCTGTGAGAACTGAAGAAGGAATATTGCAATGATTTGTGAATTACATATTTTTAATAATCGGTGAATACAGTTTTAAATGTATATGATGGGGATTGGTCTTTCTTATACAGTCACAGGACACTAGTTCCTGCATAGCAATGGAGTGAAACAAGATATCACAACCTGACTGGTTCTGTCAAACTTTCTAAGTGCTGGCAAAGTCATATTTTTAATAAAAGAATTAGGAATTACATGAATTCTAGTAAGTAAATTTGTTTTAGTTTTGAGCTTTAAATGTAAATATAGTTGCTTTTGGTCAATGCGAGTCTGATGCGATATTATCCCACCTTCCTCACTTTCGGTCCTTTATCTTCACCACCCCTGCCCTGCCCCACCCCCACCATTCCATTCATCGATTGCTAGTATAGACAGACCTTACACCCAACGACGAAGTGACGGTATGGATATATGGGAGGAGACGGTCCGGAATATCCCTGTATCCCTCTTCCGCTGACAGGCAACATGCTGGGCAAGTGATTGTGTGGTGCACAATATCGCTGACAAATCCCACACATTTCTACACGTGTCACGTGCAGTGCGATTTTTCTGCTCGAGTATTGCAGCTTCACAAAGATGTCCAGAGGCAGTGGTATTATGCCCCGAGTTGTTCTGATGTGGAATGCACTGCCTGAAAGAATGGTGGAACAAGATTCAATAATAACTTTCAAAAAGGAATTGGATAAATACTTATAGAATCATAGAATCATAGAAAAATTACAGCACAGAAGGAGGTCATTCGGCCCATCGTGTCCCCGCCGGCTGACAAAGAGCTATCTAGCCTAATCCCATTCTCCATTCTTGGTCCTTAGCCCTTAAGTTACGGCACTTCAAGTGTACATCCAAGCACTCTTTAAATGTGGCGGGGGTTTCTGCCTCTACCACCCTTTCAGGCAGTGAGTTCCAGACTCCCACCATCCTCTGGGTGATGAAATGTTTCCTCATCTCCCCTCTAATCCTTCCACCGACGACTGGTTATTGACTTCTCTGCTCAGGGAAATGTGTCTTTTCTATCCACTCGATCTATGACTTGAAGGGTGGGGGAGGGGGAATCTGCAGAGATGTGGGGAAAGAGAAGGGAAGTGAAACTAATTCGATAGTTGTTTCAAAGAGCCGGTCTCTTTCTGTGCTGTATCATTCGATGATTCTGTGATTTTCTGGCTGGATCTGGGTGGGGACAAATTACTTCCTGCATCAAATCAGGCGATCTTACAATGACTCACTGACCAAACAAATGGATTAAAAAGAAAAGGAAGTGAGACATTAAATGCTTAATTTTTTGCAGCTAATCGTTTTACAATTTGTAACTATTTCATTTCTTTCATTATGCTAATAAAATCATATCCTTCATCCCGACTTTTTTTTAAATAATTACTTGGCAGAAATATAAAGTCGTTAAGGGGGCACCCGGATTTGAACCAGGGACCTCTTGATCTGCAGTCAAATGCTCTACCACTGAGCTATACCCCCTTTTGTGAAAAGCACAAACTCCATGAAGAGATCAATGGCTATTTCTCCCTGTCGGTTCTCACTGTGTTTTAAGGATCAGTCGATTTACAACTTCTATGGAACAAATTGCAATTAACTATGGAGAAATAGATAGATTTAAAGTTTCTCTTTTAGCTCTCTCTAGTGGGGACAAACTTGCACTGCATGTTATAAACACAATGTACCAGTGATCAATTTCCACGGTCTTTACTTCCTGACCCTTAACATATGATTGGGAGCTGGAGGAGTGAGGAGGGAAAGTTCGACACAAAGTTCATAATGTCTGCAGACTCTTCCAATCTCGGTCCTACTCTTTGGACCTGTGCTCCGAAAACTTCTGCGACCCGTTTCCCTTATTAAAAGCGACCTATTAGAGCATGCGTTTGGCTCGAACAATGTATTTTTGGAAGCACTGACGAAATACCTTGATATGACACTGTCCAGAATAAATTGGATTCTGCAGTCAAATACTCTACCACTAAGCCACACCTGCAACTGCCTTTAATATTACCAATCAAAAAAGTCCAAGAAGTTATTTGTGTGAGAAACTGGAGGTCAGGAGGATGGGTCCAAATGGCTATCGGGGTCCATACATGTGTAGCAAGGCATTCGGTTGTCTCTCGCACTATGCTTCATTCTAAAGAAAACAATATCTGAAGTTGCACGAGAGAAGCATTAAATGGAAAAAACAGACGTGCATTGAGTTAAGCACTCCTACACAAAAACAAGCATTCACTATAAGTATAAAGAGAACATTTTATAATGTAGGACGTGTAATACAGACGAACTCCACTGCATGTCGCAGAAGCCAGTTGTCCGCCCCCAGCGATAGGACATACTTTTTTTTGCATTTTCTCTCCTTAGCTCAACCAGTTTGGGATCATGTCCGGAAAACATGACAAAAAATGAGCAAAAACACAACAGTTAATACAGAATGGAAAAAGTGACTATATTTTCCCCATCGCTCTCTGTAGAACTTTACCAAATTACAGTCACTTGCAGTCAAAAGCAGCAATTTGCTGTCAAATTTTAAGCGACATTGCAGCGAACAGCTGTAGGTTGGGGGTATAGCTCAGTGGTAGAGCATTTGACTGCAGATCAAGAGGTCCCTGGTTCAAATCCGGGTGCCCCCTTATGCTGAACTGGCCAAAGCATATGTTTGGTGTCTATTTTATAGGGATACAATCGTAATTGTCATTAAAATGTAAAACACAGGCTTTTTCATCATCATAGGCATTTCCTCGAAATAGAGAAAGACTTGCTTCCACTCGAAAGGTGAGTTCTCAGGTGTACAGTCCAATACGGGAATTACAGTCTCTGTCACAGGTGGGACAGACAGTTGTTGAAGGAAAGGGTGGGTGGGGGAGCATGGTTTGCTGCACGCTCCTTCCGCTGTGGGTGCATGTTTTCTGCATGCTCCCGGCGACAAGACTCGAGGTGCTCAGCGCCCTCCCGGATGCATAAGAACATAAGAATTAGGAACAGGAAAAGGCCATCTAGCCCCTCGAGCCTGCTCCGCCATTCAACAAGATCATGGCTGATCTGGCCGTGGACTCAGCTCCACTTACCTCCCCGTAACCCTTAATTCCCTTATTGGTTAAAAATTTATCTATCCATGACTTGAATACATTCAATGAGCTAGCCTCAACTGCTTCCTTGGGGAGAGAATTCCACAGATTCACAACCCTCTGGGAGAAGAAATTCCTTCTCAACTCGGTTTTAAATTGGCTCCCCCGTATTTTGAGGCAGTGCCCCCTAGTTCTAGTCTCCCCGACCAGTGGAAACAACCTCTCTGCCTCTATCTTGTCTATCCCTTTCATGATTTTAAATGTTTCTATAAGATTACCCCTCATCCTTCTGAACTCCAATGAGTAAAGACCCAGTCTACTCAATCTATCATCATAAGATAACCCCCTCATCTCCGGAATCAGCCGAGTGAATCGTCTCTGTACCCCCTCCAAAGCTAGTATATCCTTCCTTAAGTAAGGTGCCAAAACTGCACACAGTACTCCAGGTGCGGCCTCACCAATACCTTATACAGTTGCAGCAGGACCTCCCTGCTTTTGTACTCCATCCCTCTCGCAATGAAGGCCAACATTCCATTCGCCTTCCTGATTACCTGCTGCACCTGCAAACTAACCTTTTGGGATTCATGCACAAGGATCTACCGGTACGCTCACGGCCTTCCGTGAGAGGTGGGCACCGGAGGGACTGGAGTGCATCATCACGCCCGGCAACCAAATTTTAATTTGATTTTACGTTTTAAAGTTAATTTGTTTTAATTGCCGGTGCTTTTAGTGTCCCCTTCCCTTTTATAGGGGGCACTGGGGAAAAATTGTGATTTTAGTGCCCAAAAAAAAAAAAAAAAAGAAAAACACAAAAAAAAAGGGGGGAAAAAAAAGGGCCTTGTAAATGTCTGGGGTGTCACCCAGGTCGGGTGGCACCGTTTCATGTTTTATGTTTTGCAGGTGAACTCCAAAAAGAGTTTCATGCACAAGGATCCACCGGTACGCTCGCGGCCTTCCGTGAGAGGTGGGCACCGGAGGGACTGGAGTGCATCATCACGCCCGGCAACCAAATTTTAATTTGATTTTATGTTTTTAAGTTAATTTGTTTTAATTGCCGGTGCTTTTAGTGTCCCCCTCCCCTTTTATAGGGGGCACTTGGAGAAAAATTCGATTCTGTGCCCAAAAAACCCCCCCCCCCAAAAAAAGGGCATCGTAAATGTTGGTGTTTCCCCCAGATCGGGGGGCACGGTTTAATGTTTTTTGTTTGCTCCTAAAAGAGTTTCATGCACAAGGATCCACCGGTACGCTCGCGGCCTTCCGCGAGAGGTGGGCACCGGAGGGACTGGAGTGCATCATCACACCCAGCAACCAAATTTTAATTTGATTTTATGTTTTTAAGTTAATTTGTTTTAATTGCCGGTGCTGTTAGTGTCCCCCTCCCCTTTTATAGGGGGCACTTGGAGGAAAAAAAATACGATTTTGTGCCCAAAAAAACCCCCCCAAAAAAAACAAAAAACAAAAATAAAATAAAAGGGCCTTGTAAATGTTCGGTGTTTCCCCCAGATCGGGGGGCACGGTTTAATGTTTTTTGTTTGCTCCCAAAAGAGTTCATGCACAAGGACTCCCAGGTCCCTCTGCGCTGCAGCATGTTGTAACTTATCCCCATTCAAATAATATTCCCTTTTACTGTTTTTTTTTCCAAGGTGGATGACCTCACATTTTCCGACATTGTATTCCATCTGCCAAACCTTAGCCCATTCGCTTAACCTATCTAAATCTCTTTGCAGCCTCTTTGTGTCCTCTACACAACCCGCTTTCCCACTAATCTTTGTGTCATCTGCAAATTTTGTTACACTACACTCCGTCCCCTCTTCCAGGTCATCTATGTATATTGTAAACAGTTGTGGTCCCAGCACCGATCCCTGTGGCACACCACTAACCACCGATTTCCAACCCGAAAAGGATCCATTTATCTCGACTCTCTGCTTTCTGTTCGCCAGCCAATTCTCTATCCATGCTAATACATTTCCTCTGACTCTGCGTACCTTTATCTTCTGCAGTAACCTTTTGTGTGGCACTTTATCGAATGCCTTTTGGAAATCCAAATACACCACATCCATCGGTACACCTCTATCCACCATGCTCGTTATATCCTCAAAGAATTCCAGTAAATTAGTTAAACATGATTTCCCCTTCATGAATCCATGTTGTGTCTGCTTGATTGCACTATTCCTAGCTAGATGTCCCGCTATTTCTTCCTTAATGATAGTTTCAAGCATTTTCCCCACTACAGATGTTAAACTAACCGGCCTATAGTTATCTGCCTTTTGTCTGCCCCCTTTTTTAAACAGAGGCGTTACATTAGCTGCTTTCCAATCCGCTGTTACCTCCCCAGAGTCCAGAGAATTTTGATAGATTATAACGAATGCATCTGCTATAACTTCCACCATCTCTTTTAATACCCTGGGATGCATTTCATCAGGACCAGGGGACTTGTCTACGTTGAGTCCCATTAGCCTGTCCAGCACTACCCCCCTAGTGATAGTGATTGTCTCAAGGTCCTCCCTTCCCTCATTCCTGTGACCAGCAATTTTTGGAATGGTTTTTGTGTTTTCCACTGTGAAGACCGAAGCAAAATAATTATTTAAGGTCTCAGCCATTTCCACATTTCCCATTATTAAATCCCCCTTCTCATCTTCTAAGGGACCAACATTTACTTTATTCACTCTTTTCCATTTTATCCATCTGTAAAAGCTTTTACTATCTGTTTTTATGTTTTGCGCAAGTTTACCCTCATAATCTATCTTTCCTTTCTTTATTGCTTTCTTTGTCATTCTTTGCTGTTGTTTAAAATTTTCCCAATCTTCTAGTTTCCCATTAACCTTGGCCACCTTATACGCATTGGTTTTTAATTTGATACTCTCCTTTATTTCCTTGGTTATCCACGGCTGGTTATCCCTTCTCTTGCCACCCTTCTTTTTCACTGGAATATATTTTTGTTGAACACTATGAAAGAGCTCCTTAAAAGTCCTCCACTGTTCCTCAATTGTGTCACCGTTTCGTCTGTGTTTCCAGTCGACTTTAGCCAACTCTGCCCTCATCCCACTGTAGTCCCCTTTGTTTAAGCTTAGTGCACTCGTTTGAGACACTACTTCCTCACCCTCAATCTGTATTACAAATTCTGTATTACAGTTCCTCCACAGGGCGGTCTTTGGCCAGGGATTCCCAAGTGCCGGTGGGGATGTTGCACTTAATCAAGGAGGCTTTGACGATGTCCTTAAAATGTTTCCTCTGCCCACCTGGGGCTTGCTTGCCATGTAAGAATTCTGAGTAGAATGCTTGCATTGGGAGTCTCGTGTCGGGCATGCAGACAATGTGGCCCGCCCAACAGAGATGGTTTAGTGTGGTCAGTACTTCGACGCTGGGGATGTTGGCCTGATCGAGAACACTGATGTTGGTGTATCTGTCTTCCCAGTGGATTTGCAGGATCCTGCGGAGGTATTCTTCCAGCGATTTGAGGTGTCTACTGTATATGGTCTATGTCTCTGAGCCATACAGGAGGGCGGGTATCACTACAGCCCTGTAGACTATAAGCTTGGTGCCAGATTTGAGGTCCTGGTCTTCAAACACTGTCTTCCTCAGGTGACCGAAGGCTGTGCTGGCACATTGGAGGTGGCGTTGAACCTCACCATCGATGTCTGCCCATGCTGATAGTTGGCTCCCGAGGTATGGCAAATGGTCCACGTTGTCCAAGGCCACGCCATGGATTTTGATAACCAGGGGGCAGTGCTGTGTGGCGGGGTCAGGTTGGTGGAGGACCTTTGTCTTACAGATGTTTGGTGTAAGGCCCATGCTTTCGTACGCCTTGATGAAGATGTTGATGATGGCTTAGTGTTGAGTTTCTGAATGTGCGCAGAGGCAAGCATCGTCCGCTTACTGTAGTCCAATGACAGAGGATGGGACGCCATTGGATCTAACCTGGAGGCGACGTCAGTTGAACAGGTTCCCATTGGTTCTATAGTCTACTTTCACTCCAGCGGGGAGCTTGTTGAGAGTGAGATGGAGCATTGCAGTGAGGAAGATTGAGAAGAGCATTGAGGCGATGATGCAGTGCTGCTTGACTCTGGTCCGGACGTGGATTGGGTCTGTGGTGGATCCGTTGGTCAGGATCATGGATTGTATGTCGTTGGTGGAACAGGCCTTGCTGATAGTAGGCTCCCGAGGGATGGAAATGGTCCACATTATCCTAGGCCACGCCATGGATTTTGGTGACCGGGGGGCAGTGAATGGTGACAAAATTTTAGGGGCAGCTGCAATGGAGGAGGATGCTCCATAGTCACTCACAGTTACCAGTGTCAAAGGCCTTTGTGAGGTCAAAGAAGGGTTGCTGCTGTTCCCTGCATTTCTCTTGTAGTTGTTGAACGGTGAAGATCTTGTCCGTTGTACCTCTTAGTGGACGGAATCCGCATTGTGATTCTGGGAGGAACTCTTCAGACATAGGGAGAAGACGGTTGAGGAGAAGTTTGCGATGACTTTCCCAGTGATCGACAGTGGTCGATTCCTCTATAGTTGCCGTAGTCGGACTTGTCCCCTTTTTTGAAGATGGTCATGCTTACGGCATCTCTGAGATTTCCCGGCATGCTCACCTAATCATTAAACAATGTCCCTTACCTCAATACCCGCCCTCCTGCTGAATGTGTCTTCTTAGGCGGTCCCTCGTATCGATGATGACCCACTTCCACACCAAAAAGGGATGAGTTCACAGGTGTTTCGATGAAGGAAACTACAGATTGAAGGGTTGAAGATGCCTGTGCATGGATTTTTTTAACATGTGGTGGCGGTTGCACAACAGCCACCACACAGGCTTGACAGAGTTTGGTCTTGGTCCAGTGGCAAGGATTAACCAAGATGACTGGAGACCAGCTCTGCTGCGCGGGCCTAGTGCACGCACATATCGCAGTGTGGGCTGGCCCATGCTGCCCCTGGGCCCACGCCTCTTCTGGGCCCTGATCACGTTGCTCCTGGGCCCAGATCTCTCTCCGTTCCTCTGCCCCGATCATTTGCCGCACCTCTATTGTACCTGGGCCTCACCGATGTTCCTGCCCACGCTCCAATCGGCGACCTGAGTTTTGGTGACGTCACCCAGTCACCCTCCTCGAAGCTGTCGCTCTCCTGGAACGGCTCGCGTTGTACCTTGAAGTGGCATGCTGGTGTTTCCTCACTGGTCAGGGCACCACGATCAATGTGTAATGTGATATTAGTGGGTTCACACTCTGGGATATTAGTTATGAGACTTTAGCAAAAATTAAAATGAATTAATGCCTTTAGGAATTTCACAATAATTCACTATTGAAATAAAAACAGAAAATCCTGGAAATACTCAGCAGGTCAGACAGCATCTGTGGAGAGAGAAACAGAGTTAACGTTTCAGATCGATGACCCTTCGTCAGAACTCATTCACTATTGATTTTGGACTACAGGATTTTAACTGACAAGTTATTAAGGCTCGGCCGAAGGCTGGGCTGGCGCACTGGAGGCGATGCTGAATCTCCGCATCAATGTCTGCCTTTGTTGATAAGAGGCTCCTGAGATATGGGAAATGGTCCACGTTGTCCAGGGCCGCGCTGTTGATCTTGATGATTGGAGGGCAGTGCTGTGCGGCGGTGACAGGCTGGTGGAGGACCTTTGGCTTACGGTGAATATGTTGACTATATCCTGGAGTTCAGCCTCTGAATGTGCACAGGTGCAGGTGTCGTCCGCATACTGCAGCTCAACGACAGAGGTTGGGGTGATCTTGGATGGCGTAGGTTAAACAGCTTCCCACTGATTCTTTCGATCAATTTCACTCCAGCGGGGAGCTTGTTGATTGTGAGTTGGAGCATGGTGGTGAGGAAGATTGAGAAGAGGGTTGGAGTGATATCGCAGCCCTGTTTGACCCCGGTCCGGTCGTGGATTGGGTCTGTAATGAATCCGTTGGTAAGGGTCACGGCCTGCATGTCATCATGAAACAGGCGAAGGATGTTGACAAACGTTTAGGGGCATCCGAAATGGAGGAGGACGCTCCATAGACCCTCACGGTTAACAGTGTCAAAGGTCTTTGTAAGATCGAAAAAGGCCATGTATAAGGGCTGGCGCTGCTCCCTGCATTTTTCCTGCAACTGGCATGCTGCCGTCTGAGGAAAAGAGTGTTTGAAGACCAGGCCCTCAAATCTACCACCAAACTCATGGTCTACAAGGCTCTAGTAATACCCGCCCTCCTGTATGGATCTGAGGCATGGACGATGTATTGAAGGCACGTCAAGTCACTGGAGATATATCACTGACGATGTCTCCGCAAGATCCTGCAAATCCCCTGTGAGGACAGGTGCACCAATATCAGTGTCCTCGACCAGGCTAACATCCCCAGTATTGAAGCACTGACCACACTCGATCAGCTTCACTGGGCAGGCCACATAGTACGCAGGCCAGATACAAGATTCCCTAAGCAAATGCTTTATACGGAGCTCCTTCATGGTAAACGGGCCAAAGGAGGACATTATAAGGACACACTTAAAACCTCGCTGGTAAAGTGCAACATCACCACTGACACCTGGGAGACCCTGGCCGCAGACCGCCCGAGGTGGAGGAAGTCCATCCGGGAGGGCGTTGAGCTCCTCGAGGCGCAACGCAAAAAGCATAAGGAGGCCAAGCGCAGGCAGCGGAAGGAGCATGTGGCAAACCAGCCCCACCGACCCCTTCCCTCAACGAATGTCTGTCCCACCTGTAACAGGGACTTTGGTTTTCATATCGGACTGTTCAACCATCAAAGAACTCACTTTGGGAGTGAAAGCAAGTCTTCCTCGATTCAGAGGGAGTGCCTATGATGATGATATTAAGCCTCTCACAGACCTGACAATGTTGTCGTTTGAAATGTGTTTTTACTAATTTTTAGTGTTTCACTTGCGATTTCCTCAAAGTTTTCTAAATGCTTTCATCCATGTGGCAGGACTAAATTTACAGCTTTCCATGTGTATCACTAATGGGTAGAGAAGATAAGAAGATAAGAAATAGGAGCAGGAGTAGGCCATTTGGCCCCTTGAGCCTGCTCCGCCATTTAGTAAAATCATAAGGTTGGCATGCAGGTACAGCAGGCGGTTAAGAAAGCAAATGGCATGTTGGCCTTCATAGCGAGGGGATTTGAGTACAGGGGCAGGGAGGTGTTGCTACAGTTGTACAGGGCCTTGGTGAGGCCACACCTGGAGTATTGTGTACAGTTTTGGTCTCCTAACTTGAGGAAGGACATTCTTGCTATTGAGGGAGTGCAGTGAAGATTCACCAGACTGATTCCTGGGATGGTGGGACTGACCTATCAAGAAAGACTGGATCAACTGGGCTTGTATTCACTGGAGTTCAGAAGAATGAGAGGGGACCTCATAGAAACGTATAAAATTCTGACGGGTTTAGACAGGTTAGATGCAGGAAGAATGTTCCCAATGTTGGGGAAGTCCAGAACCAGGGGTCACAGTCTAAGGATAAGGGGTAAGCCATTTAGGACCGAGATGAGGAGAAACTTCTTCACCCAGAGAGTGGTGAACCTGTGGAATTCTCTACCACAGAAAGTAGTTGAGGCCAATTCACTAAATATATTCAAAAGAGAGTTAGATGAAGTCCTTACTACTAGGGGGATCAAGGGGTATGGCGAGAAAGCAGGAATGGGGTACTGAAGTTGCATGTTCAGCCATGAACTCATTGAATGGCGGTGCAGGCTAGAAGGGCTGAATGGCCTACTCCTGCACCTATTTTCTATGTTTCTATGTTTCTATGTTATCGCGCAATAATCTGTCTATCTCCACCTTAAATATATGCAATGACCCAGCCTCCACAGCTCTCCGGGGCAGAATATTCCAAAGATTCACGACCCTCTGAGAGAAGATAAAAACTCCACAGTAAGTTTGCAGTCGTCGGGTACTCTCGTCGTGCCTAGTCACAGAGCCGGTAGTGCCCCGTTGCTAACAACAGGAGGCGCAAAGGAACCAGTTTGGGATCATGTCCGGAAAACATGACAGAAAATGCAAAAACACAACAGTTAATACAGAATGGAAAAAGTGACTATATTTTTCCCATCTCTCTCTGTGGAACATTACCAAAATAGTCACTTGCAGTCAAAGGCAGCACTTTACTGTTAAAATTTAAGTGACATTGCAGAAGGTAACTGTTGGTGGGGGTATAGCTCAGTGGTAGAGCATTTGACTGCAGATCAAGAGGTCCCTGGTTCAAATCCGGGTGCCCCCTTATGCTGTACTGGCCAAAGCATATGTTTGGTGTCTATTTTATAGGGATACAATCGTAATTGTCATTAAAATGTAAAACACAGGCTTTTTCATCATCATAGGCATTTCCTCGAAATCGAGGAAGACTTGCTTCCACTCTAAAGGTGAGTTCTCAGGTGTGCAGTCCAATACGGGAATTACAGTCTCTGTCACAGGTGGGACAGACAGTTGTTGAAGGAAAGGGTGGGTGGGGGAGCATGGTTTGCTGCACGCTACTTCCGCTGTGGGTGCATGTTTTCTGCATGCTCTTGGCGACAAGACTCGAGGTGCTCAGCGCCCTCCCGGATGCAGTTCCTCCACAGGGCGGTCTTTGGCCAGGGATTCTTAAGTGCCGGTGGGGATGTTGCACTTAATCAAGGAGGCATTGAGGGTGTCCTTAAAACATTTCCTCTGCCCACCTGGGGCAATTCTAAGTAGAGTGCTTGCTTTGGGAGTCTCGTGTCGGGCATGCGGACGATGTGGCCCGTCCAATGGAGATGGTCGAGTGTGGGCTGATCGAGAACATTGACGTTGGTGTGTCTGTCCTCCCAGTGAATGGTGACAAACTTTTGAGCCATATAGGAGGGCGGGTATCACTGCAGCCCTGTAGACTATAAGCTTGGTGCCAGATTTGAGGTCCTAGTCTTCAAACACTCTCTTCCTCAGGTGACTGAAGGCTGTGCTGGCCCATTGGAGGCGGCATTGAACCTTATCATCGATGTCTGCCCTTGCTGATAGTAGGCTCCCAAGGTATGGAAAATGGTCCACATTGTCCAAGGATTTTGATAACCAGGGGGCAGTGCTGTGTGGTGGGGTCAGGTTGGTGGAGGACCTTTGTCTTACGGATGTATAGTGTAAGGTCCATGCTTTCATATGCCTTGGTGAAGATGTTGACGATGGCTTGGTGTTGAGCCTCTGAATATGCGCAGACACATGCGTCGCCCGCGTACTGTAGTTTGATGACAGAGGATGGGACGACATTGGATCTAGCCTGGAGGCGACGTATGTTGAACAGATTCCCATTGGTTCTATAGTTTAGTTCCACTCCAGTTGGGAGCTTGTTGAGAGTGAGATGGAGCATTGCAGCGAGAAAGATCGAGAAGAGCATTGGTGCAATGACGCAGTCCTGCTTGATCCCGGTCCAGACGTGGATCGGGTCTGTGGTGGATCCGTTGATCAGGATCATGGCTTGCATGTCGCTGTGGAGCAGGCCTTGCTGATAGTAGGCTCCCGAGGGATGAAAAATGTTCTACGTTGTCCTAGGCCGCGCCGTGGATTTTGATGACCGGGGGCAGTGAATGGTGACAAACTTTTAGGGGCAGCCGAAATGGAGGAAGATGCTCCATAGTCACTCACGGTTACCAGTGTCAAAGGCCTTTGTGAGGTCAAAGAAGGGTTGATGCTGTTCCCTGCATTTCTCTTGTAGTTGTTGCGCGGTGAAGATCTTGTCCGTTGTACCTCTTAGTGGACGGAATCCGCATTGTGACTCTGGGAGGAACTCTTCAGACATAGGGAGAAGACGGTTGAGGAGAAGTTTGCGATGACTTTCCCAGTGACCGAAAGCAGGGCGATTTCTCTATAGTTGCCGCAGTTGGACAATCCCATTTTTTGAAGATGGTCACGATTATAACATCGCTGAGATCTCCTGGCATGTTCTCCGAGACATTAGGCAATGTCCCTTACCCCAATACCCGCCCTCCTGATTAATGTGTCTTCTTAGGCGGTCCCTCGTATCGAGGATGACCCACTTCCACACCAAAAAGGGATGAGTTCACAGGTGTTTCACAGATTGAAGGGTGGAAGATGCCTCCGCATGGATTTTTTTTAACATGTGGTGGCGGTTGCACACCAGTCACCACACAGGCTTGACAGAGCTAGGTCTTGGTCCAGTGGCAAGGTTTAACCAAAACGACTGGAGACCAGCTCTGCCATGCAGGCCTAGTGCACACACATATCGCAGTATGAACTGGCTCATGCTGCCCCTGGGCTCACGCCTCTTCTGGGTCCCAATCACGTTGCTCCTGGGCCCAGATCTCTCTCCGTCCCTCTGCCCCGATCATTTGCCACACCTCCGCCCCGATCTTTCGCTGCACCTCTGCTGTACCTGGGCCTCGCCGATGTAGCGGCCCACGCTACAATTGGCGACCTGGGTTTTGGTGACCTCACCCAGTCACCCTCCTCGAAGCCGTCGCTATCCTCGAACGGCTCGCGTGGTATCTTGAAGTGCCATGCTGGTGTTTCCTCACTGGTTGGGGCACCACGATCAATGTGATAGGCGTTTCTGCGGCCGCAACCGAGACTCCAGGATGGTATGTTGCCTCCCTGGTGCAAGGGTCAAGGATGTCTCGGAGCGGGTGCAGGACATTCTAAAAAGGGAGGGAGAACAGCCAGTTATCGTGGTGCACATTGGTACCAACGATATAGGTAAAAAAAGGGATGAGGTCCTACGAAACGAATTTAAGGAGCTAGGAGCTAAATTAAAAAGTAGGACCTCAAAAGTAGTAATCTCAGGATTGCAACCAGTGCCACGTGCTAGTCAGAGTAGGAATCGCAGGATAGCGCAGATGAATACATGGCTTGAGCAGTGGTGCAGCAGGGAGGGATTCAAATTCCTGGGGCATTGGAACCGGTTCTGGGGGAGGTGGGACCAGTACAAACCGGACGGTCTGCACCTGGGCAGGACCGGAACCAATGTCCTGGGAGAGTGTTTGCTAGTGCTGTTGGGGAGGAGTTAAACTAATATGGCAGGGGGATGGGAACCAATGCAGGGAGACAGAGAGAAACAAAAAGGAGACAAAAGCAAAAGACAGAAAGGAGATGAGGAAAAGTGGAGGGCAGAGAAACCCAAGGCAAAGAACAAAAGGGCCACTGTACAGCAAAATTCTAAAAGGACAAAGGGTGTTAAAAAAACAAGCCTGAAGGCTTTGTGTCTTAATGCAAGGAGTATCCGTAATAAGGTGGATGAATTAACTGTGCAAATAGATGTTAACAAATATGATGTGATTGGGATTACAGAGACGTGGCTCCAGGATGATCAGGGCTGGGAACTCAACATCCAGGGGTATTCAACATTCAGGAAGGATAGAATAAAAGGAAAAGGAGGTGGGGTAGCATTGCTGATTAAGGAGGAGATTAATGCAATAGTTGGGAAGAACATTAGCTTGGATGATGTGGAATCTATATGGGTAGAGCTGCAGAACACCAAAGGGCAAAAAATGTTAGTGGGAGTTGTGTACAGACCTCCAAACAGTAGTAGTGATGTTGGGGACGGCATTAAACAGGAAATTAGGGGTGCATGCAATAAAGGTGCAGCAGTTATAATGGGTGACTTTAATATGCACATAGATTGGGCTAACCAAACTGGAAGCAATACGGTGGAGGAGGATTTCCTGGAGTGCATAAGGGATGGTTTTCTAGACCAATATGTCGAGGAACCAACTAGGGAGGAGGCCATCTTAGACTGGGTGTTGTGTAACGAGAGAGGATTAATTAGCAATCTCGTGCGAGGCCCCATGGGGAAGAGTGACCATAATATGATGCAATTCTGCATTAGGATGGAGAATGAAACAGTTAATTCATAGACCATGGTCCAGAACTTAAAGAAGGCTAACTTTGAAGGTATGAGGCGTGAATTGGCTAGGATAGATTGGCGAATGATACTTAAGGGGTTGACTGTGGATGGGCAATGGCAGACATTTAGAGACCGCATGGATGAACTACAACAATTGTACATTCCTGTCTGGCGTAAAAATAAAAAAGGGAAGGTGGCTCAACCGTGGCTATCAAGGGAAATCAGGGATAGTATTAAAGCCAAGGAAGTGGCATACAAATTGGCCAGAAATAGCAGCAAACCCGGGGACTGGGAGAAATTTAGAACTCAGCAGAGGAGGACAAAGGGTTTGATTAGGGCATGGAAAATGGAGTACGAGAAGAAGCTAGCAGGGAACATTAAGACGGATTGCAAAAGTTTCTATAGATAAGTAAAGAAAAAATGGTTCGTAAAGACAAACGTAGGTCCCCTGCAGTCAGAATCAGGGGAAGTCATAACGGGGAACAAAGAAATGGCAGACCAATTGAACAAGTACTTTGGTTCGGTATTCACTAAGGAGGACACAAACAACCTTCCGGATATAAAAGGGGTCAGAGGGTCTAGTAAGGAGGAGGAACTGAGGGAAATCCTTATTAGTCGGGAAATTGTGTTGGGGAAATTGATGGGATTGAAGGCCGATAAATCTCCAGGGCCTGATGGACTGCATCCCAGAGTACTTAAGGAGGTGGCCTTGGAAATAGCGGATGCATTGACAGTCATTTTCCAACATTCCATTGACTCTGGATCAGTTCCTATCGAGTGGAGGGTAGCCAATGTAACCCCACTTTTTAAAAAAGGAGGGAGAGAGAAAGCAGGGAATTATAGACCGGTCAGCCTGACCTCAGTAGTGGGTAAAATGATGGAATCAATTATTAAGGATGTCATAGCAGCGCATTTGGAAAGAGGTGACATGATAGGTCCAAGTCAGCATGGATTTGTGAAAGGGAAATCATGCTTGACAAATCTTCTGGAATTTTTTGAGGATGTTTCCAGTAGAGTGGACAAGGGAGAACCAGTTGATGTGGTGTATTTGGACTTTCAGAAGGCTTTCGACAAGGTCCCACACAAGAGATTAATGTGCAAAGTTAAAGCACATGAGATTGGGGGTAGTGTGCTGACATGGATTGAGAACTGGTTGTCAGACAGGAAGCAAAGAGTAGGAGTAAAAGGGTACTTTTCAGAATGGCAGGCAGTGACTAGTGGGGTACCGCAAGGTTCTGTGCTGGGGCCCCAGCTGTTTACACTGTACATTAATGATTTAGATGAGGGGATTAAATGTAGTATCTCCAAATTTGCAGATGACACTAAGTTGGGTGGCAGTGTGAGCTGCGAGGAGGATGTTATGAGGCTGCAGAGTGACTTGGATAGGTTAGGTGAGTGGGCAAATGCATGGCAGATGAAGTATCATGTGGATAAATGTGAGGTTATCCACTTTGGTGGTAAAAACAAAGAGACAGACTATGATCTGAATGGTGACAGATTAGGAAAAGGGGAGGTGCAAAGAGACCTGGGTGTCATGGTACATCAGTCATTAAAGGTTGGCATGCAGGTACAGCAGGCGGTTAAGAAAGCAAATGGCATGTTGGCCTTCATAGCGAGGGGATTTGAGTACAGGGGCAGGGAGGTGTTGCTACAGTTGTACAGGGCCTTGGTGAGGCCACACCTGGAGTATTATGTACAGTTTTGGTCTCCTAACTTGAGGAAGGACATTCTTGCTATTGAGGGAGTGCAGCGAAGGTTCACCAGACTGATTCCCGGGATGGCCGGACTGACCTATCAAGAAAGATTGGATCAACTGGGCTTGTATTCACTGGAGTTCAGAAGAATGAGAGGGGACCTCATAGAAACGTTTAAAATTCTGACGGGTTTAGACAGGTTAGATGCAGGAAGAATGTTCCCAATGTTGGGGAAGTCCAGAACCAGGGGTCACAGTCTAAGGATAAGGGGTAAGCCATTTAGGACCGAGATGAGGAGAAACTTCTTCACCCAGAGAGTGGTGAACCTGTGATATTCTCTACCACAGAAAGTTGTTGAGGCCAATTCACTAAATATATTCAAAAAGGAGTTAGATGAAGTCCTTACTACTAGGGGGATCAAGGGGTATGGCGAGAAAGCAGGAATGGGCTACTGAAGTTGCATGTTCAGCCATTAACTCATTGAATGGCGGTGCAGGCTAGAAGGGCCGAATGGCCTACTCCTGCACCTATTTTCTATGTTTCTATGTTTCTATTTTAATGTGATATTAGTGGGTTAACACTCTGCATATTATTTATGAAACTTTAGCAAAAATTAAAATGAATTCATGCTTTACGGAATTTCACACTACATTCACTATTGAAATAAAAACAGAAAATCCTGGAAATACTCAGCAGGTCAGGCAACATCTGTGGAGAGAGAAACAGAGTTAACGTTTCAGATCGATGACCATTTGTCAGAACTCATTCACTATTGATTTTGGACTACAGGATTTTAACTGACAAGTTATTAAGCCTCTCACAGGCCTGACAATGTTGTCGTTTGAAATGTGTTTTTACTGATTTTTAGTGTTTCACTTGCGATTTCCTCAATGTTTTCTATATGCTTTCATCCATGTGGCAGGTCTAAATTGACAGCTTTCCATGTGTACCACTAGTGGATAAAGAAGATAAGAAGTTTGGTATCATGTCCGGAAAATATGACAGAAAATGCAAAAACACAACAGTTAATACAGAATGGAAAAAGTGACTATATTTTTCCCATCTCTCTCTGTGGAACATTACCAAAATAGTCACTTGCCGTCAAAGGCAGCACTTTACTATCAAAATTTAAGTGACATTGCAGCAAGTAGCCATCAGTAGGGGTATAGCTCAGTGATAGAGCATGTGATTGCAGATCAAGAGGTCCCTAGCTCAAATCTGGGTGTCCCCTTATGCTGTACTGGCCAAAGCATATGTTTGGTGTCTATTTTGTCGGGATACAATTGTAATTGTCATTAAAATGTAAAACACAGGCTTTTTCATCATCATAGGCATTTCCTCGAAATTGAGGAAGATTTGCTTCCACTCTAAAAGTGAGCTCTCAGGTGGTTGTACAGTCCAATACAGGAATTACAGTCTCTGTCACAGCTGGGACAGACATTGGTTGGAGGAAAGGGTGGGTGGGACTGGTTTGCCGCACGTTACTTCCACTGTCTGCGCTTGTGTTCTGCATGCTCTCGGCAACGAGACTCGAAGTGCTCAGCGTCCTCCTGGATGCTCTTCCTCCACTTAGGGCAGTCTTTGGCCAGGGATTCCCAGGTGCTGGTGGGGATGTTGCACTTAATCAAAGAGGCTTTGAGGGTGTCTTTAAAAGATTTTCTCTGCCCACCTGGGTCTCGCTTGCCATGTAGGAATTCTGAGTAGAGCGCTTGCTTTGGGAGTCTCGTGTCGGGCATGCGGGCGATGTGGCCCGCCGAACGGAGATGGTCAAGTGTGGTCAGTGCTTCGATGCTGGGGATGTTGGCCTGATCGAGAACACTGACATTGGTGTGTCTGTCCTCCCAGTGGATTTGCAGGATCTTGCGGAGGTATTTCTCCAGCGCTTTAAGGTGCCTACTGTATATGGTCCACGTCTCTGAGCCATACAGGAGGGCGGGTATCACTACAGCCCTACAAACTATAAGCTTGGTGCAAGATTTGAGGTCCTGGTCTTCAAATACTCTCTTCCTCAGGCGACCGAAGGCTGCACTGGCACACTGGAGGCGGCGTTGGACCTTGTCATCGATGTCTGCCCATGCTGATAGTAGGCTCCCGAGGTATAGCAAATGGTCCACGTTATCCAAGGCCACGCCATGGATTTTGATGACCAGGGGGCAGTGCTGTGTGGTGGGGTCAGGTTGGTGGAGGACCTTTGTCTTACGGATGTTTAGTGTAAGGCCCATGCTTTCGCACGCCTTGATGAAGATGTTGATGATGGCTTAGTGTTGAGCTTCTGAATGTGCGCAGACGCAAGCGTCGTCCGCTTACTATAGTTCGATGACAGAGGATGGGACGCCATTGGATCTAACCTGGAGGCGACGTAGGTTGAACAGTTTCCCATTGGTTCTATAGTTTACTTCCACTCCAGCGGGGAGCTTGTTGAGAGTGAGATGGAGCATTGCAGTGAGGAAGATTGAGAAGAGCATTGGCACGATGATGCAGTGCTGCTTGACTCTGGTCCGGACGTGGATTGGGTCTGTGGTGGATCCGTTGGTCAGGATCATGGCTTGCATGTTGTCATGGAGTAGGCCTTGCTGATAGTAAGATCCTGAGGGATGGAAATGGTCCACATTATCCTTGGCCACGCCGTGGATTTTGGTGACCGGGGGACAGTGAATGGTGACAAACTTTTAGGGGCAGCCGAAATGGAGGAGGATGCTCCATAGTCACTCATGGTTACCAGTGTCAAAGGCCTTTGTGAGGTCAAAGAAGGGTTGATGCTGTTCCCTGCATTTCTCTTGTAGTTGTTGCGCGTTGACGATCTTGTCCGTTGTACCTCTTAGTGGACGGAATCCGCATTGTGACTCTGGGAGGAGCTCTTCAGCTACAGGGACAACACGGTTGAGGAGAATTCTTGCGATGACTTTCCCAGTGATCGACAGCAGGGCAGTTCCCCTGTAGTTGCCGCAGTTGGACTTGTCCCATTTTTTGAAGTTGGTCACGATTACGGCATAGCTGAGATCTCCTGGCATGCTCTCCTAGACATTAGGCAATGTCCCTTACCCAATATCCGCCCTCCTGATTAATGTGTCTACTTAGGCGGTCCCTCGTATCGAGGATGACCCACTTCCACACCAAAAAGGGATGAGTTCACAGGTGTTTTGATGAAAGAAACTACAGATTGAAGGGTGGAAGATGCCTGTGCGTGGATTTTCTCTAACGTGTGGTGGCCGTTGCACACCAGTAACCACACAGGCTGGACAGAGCTAGGTCTTGGTCAAGTGGCAAGGATTAACCAAGACGATTGGAGACCAGCTCTGCTACGTGTGTGTAATGCACACAGATATCGCAGTGTGGGCTGGCCCATGCTGCCCCTGGGCCCATGCCTCTTCTGGGCCCCGATCACGTTGCTTCTGGGCCCAGATCTCTCTCCGTTCCTCTGCCCCGATCATTCGCTGCAGCTCTGCTGTACCTGGGCCTTGCCGATGTTCCTGCCGACGCTACAATTGGCGACCGGAGTTTTGGTGACGTCACCCAGTCACCCTCCTCGAAGCTGTCGCTCTCCTGGAATGGCTCGCGCTGTATCTTGAAGCGGCATGCTGGTGTTTCCTCACTGGTCGGGGCACCACAATCAACGTGTAATGTGATATTAGTGGGTTAACACTCTGCGATATTAGTTATGAGACTTTAGCAAAAATTAAAATGAGTTAATACCTTAAGGAATTTCACAATATATTCACTATTGAAATAAAAACAGAAAATGCTGGAAGCAGGTCAGGCAGCATCTGTGGAGAGAGAAACAGAGTTAATGTTTCAGATCGATGACCCTTTGTCATAACTCATTCACTATTGATTTTGGACTACAAGATTTTAGTTATTAAGCCTCTTACAGGCCTGACAAGTCGGTCGTTTGAAATGTGTTTTACTGATTTTTAGTGCTTCACTTGCGATTTACTCAAAGTTTTCTTGATGCTTTCATCCAGATGGCAGAATTAAATTGACAGCTTTCCATGTGTATCACTAGTGGATAGAGAAGATAAGAAGATAAGAAGAAAAGAAATAGGAGCAGGAGTAGGCCATTTGGCCCCTCGAGCCTGCTCCGCCATTCAATGAGATCATGGCTGATCTGATTATGGACTCTGCTCCATTTCCCTGTCCGCTCCCCATAACCCTTTATTCCGTTATCGCTCAAAAATCTGTCTATCTCCGCCTTAAATATATTCAATGACCCAGCCTACACAGCTCTCTGGGGCAGAGAATTCCACAGATTTACAACCCATCTCAGTTTTAAATGGGCGGCCCCTTATTCTAAAACTATGTCCCCTAGTTTTAGTTTCCCTTATGAGTGGAAATATCCTCTCTGCATCCACCTTGTCAAGCCCCCTCATTATCTTACAAGTTTCAATAAGATCACCTCTCATACTTCTGAACTCCAATGAGTATAGGCCCAACCTACTCAACCTATCCTCATTAGTCAAACCGCTCATCTCCGGAATCAACCTAGTGAACCTTCTCTGAATAGCCTCCAATGCAAGAATATCCTTCCTTAAATACGGAGACCAAAACTGTACGCAGTACTCCAGGTGTGGTCTCACCAATCATCATCATAGGCAGTCCTTCGGACTTGCTTCCACTCCTGAAGTGAGTTCTTTGGTGGCTGAACAGTCCAATACGAGAACCACAGACTCTGTCACAAGTGGGACAGATAGTCGTTGAGAGAAGGGGTGGGTGGGACTGGTTTGCCGCACGCTCTTTCCGCTGTCTGCGCTTGATTTCTGCATGCTCTCGGCGACGAGACTCGAGGTGCTCAGCGCCCTCCCGGATGCATTTCCTCCACTTAGGGCGGTCTTTGGCCAGGGATTCCCAGGTGTCAGTGGGGATGTTGCATTTTATCAGGGAGGCTTTGATGGTGTCCTTGTAGCGTTTCTGCTGTCCACCTTTGGCTCATTTGCCATGAAGGAGCTCCGAGTAGAGCACTTGCTTTGGGAGTCTCGTGTCATGCATGCGGACTATGTGGCCTGCCCAGCGGAGCTGATCGAGTGTGATCAGTGCTTCAATGCTGGGGATGTTGGCCTGGACAAGGATGCTGATGTTGGTCCGCCTGTCCTCCCAGGGGATTTGTAGGATCTTGCGGAGACATCGTTGGTGATATTTCTCCAGCAACTTGAGATGTCTATAATACATGGTCCATGTCTCTGAGCCATACAGGAGGGCAGGTATTACTACAGCCATGTAGACCATGAGCTTGGTGGCAGTTTTGAGGGCCTGGTCTTTAAACACTCTTTTCCTCAGGCGACCGAAGGCTGCACTGGCCAATACCCTGTACAGTGTAGCAGGACTTCTCTGCTTTTATTCGCTATCCCCCTTGCAACAAAGGCCAACATTCCATTTGCCTTCCTGATTACATGCAGCTCCTGTTTGTAAACCTGCGGGGTGCCCGTGCCTCCTTGCAGGAGCTACCTGTCCTCTACCGGGAACTGATCAGGGTCTGAAACAACATCGCCTCCAGCCAGAGTTCTCCGTCGTCAGGAATGGCAACTGTCCTTTGGGAACCGCTGCTCAAGAATCCGGACTTCCACCACTGCATGTGCAGATGGCTGGGGGGATGAGAGGGCTGTGTCTGGCAGGGTGGCCAGAGTCCGGGCCCTACTGGATGGCAGAGGAGCGGGTTGGATGGTGCCAGTGGAGCTGGCGCAGTGCCTGTCCTGGGCTGACGTCCAGCTCACGGCCAAAGACATCGAGTCGCTAAAAGTGGCACTTGGACATGCCATGATGTACCATCTTGCTGTCTGGAGGAGGCAGGGGTCCGCAATGGAGGGCTCCTTATCCAGGGGTCCTCCCTTTATCTATCGGAGACTTTGCCTGGAGGGTGTTGCATGGGGCAGTCCCGTGCAATAAGCTTTTAAGTCGGTTCATGTACTCCAGCCCACCTGCATCGTCTGCAGCCTAGAGGAGTCTGTGTCCCATGGAAGGAAGGAAAGAAAGAAAGAGAGAAAGAGAGAAAGAAAGAGAGAAAGAAAGAAAGAGAGAAAGAAAGAAAGAGAGAGAGAAAGAAAGAGAGAAAGAAAGAAAGAAAGAAAGAAAGAAAGAAAGAAAGAAAGAAAGAAAGAAAGAAAGAAAGAAAGAAAGAAAGAAAGAAAGAAAGAAAGAAAGAAAGAGAGAAAGAAAGAGAGAGAGAAAGAGAGAAAGAAAGAAAGAAAGAAAGAAAGAAAGAGAGAGAGAAAGAGAGAAAGAGAGAAAGAAAGAAAGAGAGAAAGAGAGAAAGAGAGAAAGAAAGAAAGAAAGAGAGAAAGAAAGAAAGAGAGAAAGAAAGAGAGAGAGAAAAAAAGAGAGAGAGAAAGAAAGAAAGAAAGAGAGAAAGAAAGAAAGAAAGAAAGAGAGAAAGAAAGAAAGAGAGAAAGAAAGAGAGAAAGAGAGAAAGAAAGAAAAAAGAGAGAAAGAAAGAAAGAGAGAAAGAGAGAAAGAGAGAAAGAAAGAAAGAAAGAAAGAATTAATTGAATTTATGTAGCGCCTTTCATGACCACCGGACGTCTCAAAGCACTTTTCAGCCAATAAGGTACTTTTGGAGTTTAGTCACTATTATAATGTAGGAAATGTGGCATTTTACGTTGTGTGTGAGAAGTAGCAGCCCCTCTTCCATTACTTGAAGGGGCTGCTCCTCGATTTTTGGTTGCACTTCAGTCCCACGCTCCTGATATTTGTTCACCCGATGCGGGGGGTGGAGTGGGCAGATCAGAGGACCTCCTCGCAAGACTGCTCCTGGGCCTGGTCAAGGTGGTGATCAACAGGCCCAACTGCCTGCCTCTCTTCCATGGCTACGTCATGCCCCAAGTGTCCCTGGAGATGGAGCGCGCGGTGTCCACCTGCATGCTCGAGGCCTCCCGCAACCGGTGGGCACCGGAGGGATCGGAGTGCATCATTGCCCCAAGGAATGGTATTTTAATTTAATTTGTTACGTTTTCTTTACATTTTTTGTTAAGTTACAGTTTTATTGGTTGTGCCTCTCATACTTATCTTCCAGTGGGCAACTGCCTGATATAAGACTCGGCATTTAAGCCACGATTGTCCCTTGCATTTGAAATTGACTCTCGTGCAATTTGTATTTTATTGCCAGAGTAAATCTCTCTGCATGTAGAACATATACTGCTAAAAAAAGGAATACACACACACACATATATACACACGTTTATAAATCTAAGTCCAAAAGATTTATAAATGTGTGTATATATATTTATATATATACACACACACAGACACATATTTTATATAAATATATACATACACAGACACATATTTTATATATATATAGACACATATTTAATATACACACACATATTTATATATATATATGGTGTTTCATTTTTCCCGGAACTTTTGGACTTAGATTTGTAAATGTCATCATCATCTTTTGGAATTTTGAAATGTGTTATTTTGAAATACATGCACACACACATTTATAACTCTAAGTCCAAAAGTTCAGGGAAAAATGAAACGGCAAATGTAGCAAAGCTCAGTATGTGGGATTGGCTGTTGCCTGTCACATGTGCGGAAGTTGGTGGCAGCAAGTGGAACGCGGCCCTGGAGCGCTGGCAATGGACGCGGCTGCGGAACAAGGAGCTCCAGTGGCGGGGCTCAGCCCTCCTTCCCCCAGGGTGCTGGGACCGGGACCGCTCTGTACCCGGATCCCCGGGAGCAGCGAGGGCAGAGGGACCCCGGGCTGCTCCCTCAGGAGGTCTGTCAGTCTCCGGGTTTGGAAACGAGGAGGGATTGCAGCAAAATATCAAAAAAGGGGGCAGCAGTTTGCAACAAAGCAAAGGGACACTTGTTACTAACATTGAGAATCCGGTGCAGAAGTTTACAAATCTGGGTAATTCATTAAAGGGGCAGTGAAGTTTGGCTGAAGTTTTATTGCAGAATCTATGGGGATAACAGACTAATAAACGTTTCCAATTCCCTCCATGGCCTCCTTAACCCTCCCACCCGCCCCAATCTGTACCTCCTCCAGTCCCACACCCTCTGAGATCTCTGCGCTCCTCTAATTCTGGCCTCTTGAGAATCCCCGATTTTCATCGCTCCACGACAGGCTTCCAGCTGCCTGGGCCCTAAGCTCTGGAATTCCCTCCCTCAACCTCTCCGCCTCTCTACCCCTCTCATCCTTTAAAATGCTCCTTAAAACCTACTTCTTTGATAACTGTCCTAATATCTCCTTATGTGGCTCAGTGTCACATTTTGTTTGATGACGCTCCTGTAAAACGCCTTGGGATTTTTTACTATGTTCATCATCATCATAGGCAGTCCCTTGAAATTGAGGAAGACTTTCTTCCACTCTAAAAATGAGTTTTTGGGAGACTGAACAGTCCAATACAGGAATTACAGTCTCTGTCACAGGTGGGACAGACAGCCGTTGGAGGAAAGGCTGGGTGGGGAGTCTGGTTTGCCGCACGCTCCTTCTGCCTGCGCTTGTTTTCTGCTTGCTCCCGGCGACGAGACTCGAGGTGCTCAGCGCCCTCCCGGATGCACTTCCTCCACTTAGGGTGGTCTTTGGCCAGGGACTCCCAGCTGTCGGTGGGGATGTTGCATTTTATCAAGGAGGCTTTGAGGGTGAACTTGAAACGTTTCCTCTGCCACCTGGGGCTCGCTTGCTATGTAGGAGTTCCGAGTAGAGTGCTTGCTTTGGGAGTCTCGTGTCAGGCATGTGAACTATCTGGCCTGCCCAGTGGAGCTGGTCGAGTGTGGTCAGTGCTTCGATGCTGGGGATGTTGGCCTGGTCGAAGACGCTAACGTTGGTGCGTCTATCCTCCCAGGGGATTTGCAGGATTTTGCGGAGACATTGTTGGTATTTCTCGAGCGATTTGAGGTGTCTACTGTATATGGTCCACGTCTGTGAGTCATACAGGAGTGCGGGTATCGCAACAGCCCTGTAGACCATGAGCTTGGTGGCAGATTTGAGGGCCTGGTCTTCGAAAAGCGCTATATAAATACAAGTTGTTGTTGGATACAGATGATATTCAAAGTCTCGCAGTGGGCTTTGGACAAGGCAGAAACATCAACTGACCTGCATGTTTACTTTTTCCTTCCTTGTTTCAGATTTCCAGTAACTGCAGTCCCCTCCCCTCCTTTTGTATAACTCTGTTGTGTGTTGATTACAGGATGCCACTAAACTTTCAAGTAATTCAGTGCCTGTGAAGTGCTTTGTGAAATCTGGGGCTCCAAGCTTTCCTTATTGGTATGAAAGTATTCATTCACCAGCAATTAGTGTGAAGTTGGGTTTGTCCCAAGTTGTATCTCCAATGCAATCGAGCAGCGACATCACCAGAAAGGCCTAGGGGTGAAGAGAAAGAAAGACTTGCATTTACATAGCGCCTTTCACTACCTCGGGCAGTCCCGAAGTGTTTAACAACCAATGAAATACTTTTTGATGTGCAGTCACTATTGTAATGTAGGGAAATGCAGCAGCCAATTTGTACACAGCAAGCTCCCACAAACAGCAATGATGAGAAAATATGTTTAGTGAGGTTGGTTGATAAATATTGGCTAGGAGAGGACCTCGAGGAGAACGCACTTGCTCTTCTTCAAATAATGCCATGAGATCATTCACGTCTACCTGAGAGGGTAGACTTGGTTTCATGTCTCAGCTGAAATATGGCACTTATAGTGCAGCGCTCCCTCAGTAATGTACTGAGGTGTCGGCCTGGATTGCATACCGGAGTGGGACGTGAACCCACAAACTTTGGACTGAGGCAAGAGTGCTGCCAATTGAGCCGCGGCTGACACTGGACTGAAGACGTGTGACGAGACAGATCTGTTGGAGAAATATTCCAGTAGGCAATGTTTGTCTGCAACCCAATGCCTTCAACTGATATTTATCTCCCACTATGGCCAGAATCGGCTCACTTAGCACAGCACAGGGCAGGGATTGGAGCTGGGAATTTCCTAGTCTGTATAGCTGAGGTTTGCCATTCGTGCAGCTGCCATAACTCGCTTATGCCAGTGGTGCCCGTAAGTCACGCGATTAATGCTGCAGGTGGTTTGTTTTGCAAAGCTGGTCTACTGATGTGTATCCCCACATCCTGTGAGCTGTCGTCATCATGTAAGTTGTTATTTGAGTGATATGTTAACGCTTTAATGAAGACAAGTCAAGTCATCAAACAATACAGCTGTCAATACTATCACAGTATGATACAGCGCAGAAGGAGGCCATTTGGCCCATCGTACTTGAGCCAGCTCTTTGAAAGAGCGATCCAATTAGTCCCACTCCCCTGCTCTTTCCCTACAGCACTCTTAATTCACGTTTGAAAGCTGCTATTGAATCTGCTTCCACTCCCCTTTCAGGCTGTGTGTTCCAGATTATCTTAACTCGCTACACAAAAAATATTTCCTCACCGGCATGGACTCGATGGGCTGAATGGCCACCTTCTGTGCCGTTATGACTATAATAATAATAACTGTCGCCTCTGGTTCTTTTTCAATCACCTTAAATCTGTGTCCTCTGATTACCAACCCCACTGCCACTGGAGACAGTTTCTCCTTATTTACTCTATCAAAACTGTTCTAGTGCTGTTTATTGAGAGTTTGGATATCTTTCGGGGAATTTTAGACAACTCCATGTTTTAAGATAACATCAACGATGTTAGATTCCCCAAAACTTTAATATTTAATATTTTAAGACATTATATAGCAAGTGATGTATTAATGGATTTGTTTTGTAAGGGGAGTGGGACTAATTGGATCGCTCTTTCAAAGAGCCAGCACAGGTACGATGGGCCGAATGGCCTCCTTCTGTGCTATGTCATACTGTGATAGTATTGGCAGCTGTATTGTTTGATGACTTGACTTGTCTTCATTAAAGTGTTAACCTATCACTCAAATGACAACTTACATGAAGACAGCTCACAGGATGCAGGGATACACATCAGTAGACCAGCTTTGTAATCGCATGACTTACGAGCACCACTGGCATTACCGGATTATGTTTGTTTTGTTGGGTATTTTTGATGAGAAATGTTGCGTTGATTGGTGGGTTTTTTATTCATTCATGGGATGTGGGTGTCCTTGGCGAGGACAGCATTTATTGTCCATCCCTAATTGCCCTTGAGAAGGAGGTGGTGAGCTGCCTTATTCACCTGAGTGGCTTTCTAGGCCATTTCAGAGGGCAGTTAAGAGTCACGCACGTTGCTGTGGCTCTGGAGTCACATATAGGCCAGAACGGGTAAGGACTGCAGATTTCCTTCTCTACAGGACATTATTGAACCTTCAGGACATGAATTGAAGTAGGCAACACTGTACATGTCCAGCCAATGCTGCGCAGAGATCAGTAAAATGTTGCACTACATAGCCAAAACAGTGGAATTAAAGTCATTGAAGTTGTGATCAAACCACACAGAGTTCTAGTCAGATCTCGCCTCGAGTTCTGCCTCCAGTGAGACACGTCAGATATTCAAATATTGGAACCAGTGGTGGGAAGAGTCATGAGTACCTAGTATTAGATGTCTGATGTGAGGAAGAACTGGGGAAATTTGGGTCTCCCAATCTTGAAAGGAGGCAGCTGAGAGATAATCTTCCAGAATTATATGAGATAGCACATAGGATGAAAAGGTGAAACTGGAAAATCTACATCAAATTAAATTGAGAGTGTTGGACAAGGGGACTCAGATTCAAACTCGCAAAATGCAAATTTAGGACTGACGTGAAGAAACTCCAGTTCACACACAAAGTGACCAACATGTGGAATGGACGGAGTAGTGGAGATTCAAACTCTTGAATCGATTAAGAACCAATTAGATGCTGCTTTGGAAGGACTTTATGGTCATTCTGAATAGAAGAACTAAGATGAGCTGAATGGCCTTATCCATAATTATCCAGTAACCTTGAAACAGAGGACTGGCCTAAGAGGAAAGACATTTACACATGGCTTTGAAATTAAGTCATAGGTGATATATCCTGATTGTCGAAACCATTTTCAATGTATAGACAATGTAAATCCAGAACACTACAGTCTAAACCATGGCAGCAGGATAGGGGAGCACAGGTTCAAACTGGCAATGGACAAGTCACAAACCAGTGACCATGATCTTGGAATAGACTTACAAGTAGGGTAGAGAAGGCAGCAACCCTCAATCATTTAAGAAAGAGTTGGATGCTTTGATGGGACGGGGAAGCACAAGGTCTTTCTGGATGGACGAGCCAAGATGGTCTTCCTCATAGCATCATAGAACGGTTATAGCACAGGAGGAGGCCATTCGGCCCGTCGAGCCCATGCCGGCTCTCTGCAAGAGCACTTCAGCTAGTCCCACTCCCCCGCCCTTTCCCCATAGCCCTGAATTTTCTTTTCCTTTTTATTCACAGGACACCAGTTGGACCATCCAGAAAAATGAATGCAAGCTTTAAACCCCCAGTAAGTAATTAAATATGCTCTCGTGGGGATGTGTGCATGCGCAAAAATATAAGGAATAGACACGTCCTTGAGCAATCCATTGCAGTGTATATATTTGTAATAGACCATTTTTTAGCATACATAACTATTTTCATCTTGCTGACACGGACTTCTCTCCGTCCTACAGTCACGAAGGACCTCCCAGGGCACTGAGCTCGATTCTGCTGGTCTCCGAATTGACCTTGGAGATCTGAAGAAGAGATGCGAAGATCTCGACCAACAGATTGCAGGACTGATCTCGCAGTAAGTGTGTGGTTCGCCTGCATTACCCGCAGGTTTGATACGCAGTCAACCAAAATCTGAATAAATGCAGAATCAACCTGCTAATTATTTAAGGAGCATTGTCATTAATAATGATGTAATGTTATTCATATCATGCCATATATATATCGAAGCATTTTGCACTTCTAACGGATCCCTTTTAAAGGAGAAGTTAATTCTCATGGTCAGGACTGTGAATACCGACCGCTTAACCCGAGATGTGTCCCATGGATCGACTAGGTTTATATTCACTGGAATTTAGAAGAATGAGAGGGGATCTCAAAGAAGCATATAAAATTCTGATGGGATTGGACAGGTTAGATGCAGGAAGAATGTTTCCGATGTTGGGGAAGTCCAGAACCAGGGGTCACAGTCTAAGGATAAGGGGTAAGCCATTTAGGACCGAGATGAGGAGAAACTTTTTCACCCAGAGAATTGTGAACCTATGGAATTCTCTACCACAAAAAGTTGTTGAGTCCAGTTCATTGGATATATTCAAAAGGGAGTTAGATGTGACCCTTATGGCTAAAGGGATCAGGGGGTATGGAGAGAAGGCAGGAGTTGGGTACTGAAGTTGCATGATCAGCCATGATCATATTGAATGGTGGTGCAGGCTCGAAGGGCCGAATGGCCTGCTCCTGCACCTATTTTCTATGTTTCTATGAAGCATTTTATATTATTTGTTTTGCTTCAAAGAAAGAAAGACTTGCATATCTACAGCCCCTTTCGCAACCTGGGGTCGTCCCAAAGCGCTTTACAGCAAATTAAGTACTTTTTGAAGTGTAGTCACTGTAGGAAACGCAGCAGCTAATGTGATAATGACCAGATAATCTGTTTTAGTGATGTTGATTGAGCGATAAATATTGGCCCCAGGACACCGGGGATAACTCCCCTGCTCTTCATCGAAATAATACCCTGAGATCTTTTATGTCCACCTGAGAGAGCAGACCGGGCCTCGGTTTATCTTTTCATCTGAAAGACAACACCTCCGACAGTGCAGCTCTCCCTCAGTACTGCACTTGGGAGTGTCAGTCTAGATTTTTTTGTGCTCATGTCTTGGAGGTGAGAGTGTTGCCAACTGAGCCACTTCATGGAGTGAATTAATTGCCCAGTGTAGTACTTGCCCTTCCAGACCAGGAGGTTCCCAGCTTTGACTGAAAGGCAGTCGGAGGCTCTAGATTTGATCTTAGCACTCATAGACTTGAGGAAGAGGATAAATCAGCTGGCGTTGCTGGTCCTGATCCACCTTGAAGGAAATTACATATTGATGGATATTGGTTGAAGATAGGCTCGGGCATGATTTTAATGCCCTCCACAGTGAGTCAAACAGTCTGATATTCACTGCTTCGGCTTGCACATGAAAGAATAGCTATTTGAGCAAAGTACCACAGGGGAAAGAAACAAATGTGGAACTGTACCTCCAGAATGAGTTAGCGGGAGGAGAGGTGAAAATTGAAAATTTGTTTCAAATCTTGGCTCAGTGAACATAAGAAATAGTTGCAGGCGTAGGCCATTTGGCCCTTCGACCCTGCGCCACCTTTCAACAAGATTATGGTTGATCTTCTACCTCAACACCACCTTCCCCATATCCCTTAATTCCCAAACATTTGTCGATCTCTGCCTGGAATATACTCAATAACTGATCATCCACAGCCCTCTGGGGTGGAGAATTCCAAAGATTCAGCACCCTTTGAGTAAAGAAATTTCTCTTCATCTCAGCCCTAAATGGCTGACCCCTTATACTTAGATTTATGGGATAAATGGGTCATTTTCCAGTCGGTAAACAATAACTAGTGGCGTGCCACAGGGATCAATTCTGGGGCCTCAATTATTTACAATCTATATTAATGACCTGGATGAAGGGACCGAGTGTAATGTAGCCAAGTTTGCTGATGATACAAAGATGGGTGGGAGAGCAAATTGTGAGTAGGAAGGAAGACATCTGCAAAGGGATATAGACAGGCTGAGTGAGTGGGGAAAAATTTGGCAAATGGAGTATAATGTGGGAAAATGTGAGGTTATCCACTTTGGCAGAAAAAATA
This sequence comes from Pristiophorus japonicus, assembly GCF_044704955.1. NCBI lineage: Eukaryota > Metazoa > Chordata > Chondrichthyes > Pristiophoridae > Pristiophorus > Pristiophorus japonicus. The sequence goes on along the minus strand of NC_091997.1, from coordinate 28,553,317 downwards.
GAAAAGCACATTATTATTTAAATGGCGAAAAATTGCAAAATGCTGCAGTACAGAGAGATCGGGGGGTCCTTGTGCATGAAACACAAAATGTTAGTTTGCAAGTACAGCAAGTAATCAGGAAGCCAAATGGAATGTTGGTCTTTATTGCAAGGAGGATGGAGTTTAAAAGCAGAGAAGTCCTGCTACAACTGTACAGGGTATTGGTGAGGCCGCACCTAGAGTACTGCGTACAATGTTGGGTCTCTGTATTTAAGGAAGGATATACTTGCATTGGAGGCTGTTCAGAGAAGGTTCACTAGGTTGATTCTGGAGATGAGCGAGTTAACTTATGAAGATAGATTGAGTAGGTTAGGCCAATACACATTGGAGTTCAGAAGAATGAGAGGTGATCTTAACGAAACATAAGATGAGGGGACTCGACAAGGTTGATGCAGAGAGGATGTTTCCACCGATAGGGGAGACTAGAACTAGGGGCATAGTCTCAGAACAAGGGGCCGCCCATTTAAAACTGAGATGAGGAGGAATTTCTTCTCTGAGGGTTGTAAATCTATGGAATTCTCTGCCCCAGAGAGCTGTGGAGGCTGGGTCACTGAATATATTTAAGGCGGAGATAGATAGATTATTGAACGATAAGGGAATAAAGGGTTATGGGGAGTGGACAGGGAAGTGGAGCTGAATCCATAATCAGATCAACCATGATCTTATTGAATGGCGGAGCAGGCTCGAAGAGCCAAATGGCCTACTCCTGCTCCTATTTCTTGTGTTCGGACTGTGCCCCAATGTTCAAGATTCCATAGCCAGGGGAATCATTTTCTCAGCATTAACCATGTCAAGCCCCTTAAGAATTTTATATGTTTCAATTAGATCACCTCTCATTCATCTAAACTCCAGGGAATATAGGCCTAGTCTATTCAATCTCTCCTCATGGGGCAATCCCCTCATTCCAGGATCCAGTCTAGTGAACCTTTGTTGCACTCCCTCTAAGGCAAGTATGTCTTTCATTGGGTAAGGAGACCAGAACTGTACATGGTACTCCAGGTGTGGGTGTGGCCTCACCAATGCCCTGTATAATTGTAATAAGACTTCTTCATTCTTGTGCTCTAATCCCTTTTGTACCAAAAGCTAACGTACCATTTGCTTTCCTACTTGCTCGCAGTTCCTGCACGTTAACTTTCTGTGATTCTAAACTCCAGGGAAGCTCTCTGGCCTCTGAGTCAGCAGGTTCAAGCCCCGCTCCAGGAGCACATAATGTAGGTTGGCACAGTTGGAATTAAAAGGCTGATGCCCCGAATCCAACTCTCATCCCAGATGCAGTTGGTGTGACTGTGGTGCTGATCACTGGCACACCCAGAGATTGGGATTTTATTTGTGTGGGATATTACGTGACAACATGTTCCCACAGTGTCGTAGCAAGTGTCACAAAGGGACTGACCGGTTATTGATCTCGCCTGCCTTCTGTGGGTCGTTGCTACGTGGCTGCCATGTTTAGTCACGTAACACTGACTGTATTTTAATAATTTGTTGGATTAGCCTCATTGGGAGGAAAGACCCGAGCTGTCCTCGACCCCATCTTAAATGCGTCCATCGACCTCCTGCCTAAGTGAAACTTGGCTCCGGGGCTGATGCAGTGAGTGGTTATGATCTGGAATGCACTTCCTGAAAGGGCGGTGGAAGCAGATTCAATAGCAACTTTCAAAAGAGAATAAGAACATAAGAATTAGGAGCGGGAGTAGGCCATTCGACCTCTCGAGCCTGCTCTGCCATTCAATGAGAGCATGGTTGACCTTCGACCTTTCCTGCACTGTCCGCATATCACTTGATTTCCTTAATATCTAAAAATCTATCGATCTCTGTCTTCAATATACTCAAAGACTGAGCCTCCACAACCCTCCTGGGTAGAGAACTCCAAAGATTCACCACCCTCTGAGTGATGAAGTTTCTCCTCATCTCAGTCCTAAATGGCCGACCGCTTATTCCGAGACTGTGACCTCTGTTCTGGACTCCCCAGCCACAGGAAACATTCTCTCTGCATCTACCCTGTCGACCCTGTAATAATTTTGAATGTTTCAATGAGATCACCTCTCATTCTTCTGAACTCTTTGATCTTTACTTGAAAATGAAACATTTGCAAGGCTATGGGGAAACAGCGGGGGAGTGGGACTAATTGGATAGAACATAAGAACATAACAGCATATATAAGGGCAGAAACATATGACATAGGTAGAAAGAGGGATGAGGTCCTGCAGGCAGAGTTTAGGGAGCTAGGAGAGAGATTAAAAAGCAGACCTCAAAAGTAGCAATCTCCGGATTACTCCCAGTGTCACGAGCTAGTGAGTACAGAAATAGGAGGATAGAGCAGATGAATACATGGCTGGAAAGATGGTGCAGGCGAGATGGCTTTAGTTTCCTGAGGCATTGGGACCACTTCTGAAGGAGGTGGGACCTGTACAAGCCGGACAGGTTGCACCTCAACAGAACCGGGACCAATATCGTCACGGGGTTGTGGCGGGGGGAGGGGGGGGGGTTTGCTAGTCTCGTTGGGGAGGGTTTAAACTAGCTTGGCAGGGGGATGGGAACCTGAAAATAGATTCAGTAGGGAGGGGAGTAAAGCTGGAATTAGAAAGCAAAAATAAAGAAAGTGAGTTTGACGGAGAGAGGAAACAAGCAGGAAAAAAAGGGTAAAAAAAAACAAATTTAAAGGCACTTTGTCTAAATGCACGTAGCATTCGTAACAAAATAGATGAGTTGACAACACAAATAGATACAAATGGGTATGATTTGATAGCCATTACAGAGACATGGTCGCAAGGTGACCAGGACTGGGAATTAAATATTCAGAGGTATTTGACAATCCGGAAGGACAGACAGAAAGGAAAAGGAGTGGGGTAGCTCTGTTAATAAAGGATGGAATCACTGCAATAGTTGAAACTATATTGGCTCAAATGATCAGGATGTTGAAACAGTTTGGGTGGAGATAAGGAATAATAAGGGGAAAAAGTCACTGGTGGGTGTAGTCTATAGGCTCCCTAACAGTAGCAACTCTGTTGGTCGGAGCATAAACCAGGAAAAAGGGAACCGCAATAATCATGGGTGATTTTAAACCTCCATATTGATTGGACAAATCAAATTGGTCAAGGTAGTCTTGAGGAGGAGTTCATAGAGTGCATAAGGGATGGGTTCCTTGAGCAGTAGAAAACTGAACCAACCAGAGGCCAGGCTATCTTGGATCTGGTCCTGTGTAATGAGACACGATTAATAAACAATCTCCGAGTAAAAGATCCCCTCGGAATGAGTGATCACAGCATGGTTGAATTTCAAATTCAGATGGAGGGTGAGAAAGTTGGATCTCTAACCAGCGCACTAACCTTAAATAAAGGAGACTATGAGGGTAGATTTGGCTAAAGTGGACTGGGAAAATAGATTAAAATCAGGGACAGTTGATGAACAGTGGTGTACATTTAAGGAAATATTTCACAACTCTTAAGAAAAATATATTCCAGTGAGGAGGAAAGGGTGTAAGAGAAAAGATAGCCATCTGTGGCTAACTAAAGAAATAAAGGACAGTATCCAATGAAAAACAAGGGCATACAAAGTGGCCAAAAACTAGTGGGAGGACAGAAGATTGGGAAGCTTTTAAAAGCCAGCTAAGAATGACTAAAAATGATTAAGAAAGGAAAGATAGACTATGAAAGTAAACTAGCACGAAATATAAAAACAGATAGCAAGAGTTTCTATAGCTATATAAAAAGGAAAAGAGTGGCTAAAGTAAATGTTGGTCCCTTAGAGAACAAGACCAGGGAATTAGTAATGGGGAACATGGAGATGACAGAAACTCTGAGTAGAGAGCACGAACAATATCCCAATAGTGGATAGTCAAGGGGCTATAGGGGGGGAGGAACTTAACACAATCACAATCACTAAGGAGGTGGTACTCAGTAAGATAATGGGACTAAAGGAGGATAAATCCCCTGGACCTGATGGCTTGCATCCTAGGGTCTTAAGAGAAGTAACGGCAGGGATAGTGGATGCAGTGGTTGTAATTTACCAAAATTCCCTGGATTCTGGGGGGGTCCCAGCAAATTGAAAAACTGCAAATGTAACGACCCTATTTAAAAAAGGAGACAGTCAAAAAGCAGGAAACTACAGACCAGTTAGCCTAATGTCTGTGGTTGGGAAAATGTTGGAGTCCATTATTAAAGAGGCAGTAGCAGGATATTTGGAAAAGCAAAATTCGGTCAGGCAGAGTCAGCATGGATTTATAAAGGAGAATAAAGGTGCAGCAGTTATAATGGGTGACTTTAATATGCACATAGATTGGGCTAACCAAACTGGAAGCAATACGGTGGAGGAGGATTTCCTGGAGTGCATAAGGGATGGTTTTTTAGACCAATATGTCGAGGAACCAACTAGGGGGTAGGCCATCTTAGACTGGGTGTTATGTAATGAGAGAGGATTAATTAGCAATCTCGTTGTGCGAGGCCCCTTGGGGAAGAGTGACCATAATATGGTGGAATTCTGCATTAGGATGGAGAATGAAACAGTTAATTCAGAGACCATGGTCCAGAACTTAAAGAAGGCTAACTTTGAAGGTATGAGGTGTGAATTGGCTGGGATAGATTGGCGAATGATACTTAAGGGGTTGACTGTGGATGGGCAATGGCAGACATTTAGAGACCGCATGGATGAACTACAACAATTGTACATTCCTGTCTGGCATAAAAATAAAAAAGGGAAGGTGGCTCAACCGTGGCTATCAAGGGAAATCAGGGATAGTATTAAAGCCAAGGAAGTGGCATACAAATTGGCCAGAAATAGCAGCGAACCTGGGGACTGGGAGAAATTTAGAATTCAGCAGAGGAGGACAAAGGGTTTGATTAGGGCAGGGGAAATGGAGTATGAGAAGAAGCTTGCAGGGAACATTAAGACGGATTGCAAAACTTTCTATAGATATGTAAAGAGAAAAAGGTTAGTAAAGACAAACATAGGTCCCCTACAGTCAGAATCAGGGGAAGTCATAACGGGGAACAAAGAAATGGCGGACCAATTGAACAAGTACTTTGGTTCGGTATTCACGAAGGAGGACACAAACAACCTTCCGGTTATAAAAGGGGTCGGGGGGGTCTAGTAAGGAGGAGGAACTGAGGGAAATCCTTATTAGCCGGGAAATTGTGTTGGGGAAATTGATGGGATTGAAGGCCGATAAATCCCCAGGGCCTGATGGACTGCATCCCAGAGTACTTAAGGAGGTGACCTTGGAAATAGTGGATGCATTGACAGTCATTTTCCAACATTCCATTGACTCTGGTTCAGTTCCTATCGAGTGGAGGGTAGCCAATGTAACCCCACTTTTTAAAAAAGGAGGGAGAGAGAAAGCAGGGAATTATAGACCGGTCAGCCTGACATCGGTAGTGGGTAAAATGATGGAATCAATTATTAAGGATGTCATAGCAGTGCATTTGGAAAGAGGTGACATGATGGGTCCAAGTCAGCATGGATTTGTGAAAGGGAAATCATGCTTGACAAATCTTCTGGAATTTTTTGAGGATGTTTCCAGTAGAGTGGACAAGGGAGAACCAGTTGATGTGGTATATTTGGACTTTCAGAAGGCGTTCGACAAGGTCCCACACAAGAGATTGATGTGCAAAGTTAAAGCACATGGGATTGGGGGTAGTGTGCTGACGTGGATTGAGAACTGGTTGTCAGACAGGAAGCAAAGAGTAGGAGTAAATGGGTACTTTTCAGAATGGCAGGCAGTGACTAGTGGGGTACCGCAAGGTTCTGTGCTGGGGCCCCAGCTGTTTACACTGTACATTAATGATTTAGATGAGGGGATTAAATGTAGTATCTCCAAATTTGCGGATGACACTAAGTTGGGTGGCAGTGTGAGCTGCGAGTAGGATGCTGTGAGGCTGCAGAGCAACTTGGATAGGTTAGGTGAGTGGGCAAATGCATGGCAGATGAAGTATAATGTGGATAAATGTGAGGTTATCCACTTTGGTGGTAAAAACAGAGAGACAGACTATTATCTGAATGGTGACAGATTAGGAAAAGGGGAGGTGCAAAGAGACCTGGGTGTCATGGTACATCAGTCATTGAAGGTTGGCATGCAGGTGCAGCAGGCGGTTAAGAAAGCAAATGGCATGTTGGCCTTCATAGCAAGGGGATTTGAGTACAGGGGCAGGGAGGTGTTGCTACAGTTGTACAGGGCATTGGTGAGACAACACCTGGAGTATTGTGTACAGTTTTGGTCTAACCTGAGGAAGGACATTCTTGCTATTGAGAGAGTGCAGCGAAGGTTCACCAGACTGATTCCCGGGATGGCGGGACTGACCTATCAAGAAAGACTGGATCAACTGGGCTTGTATTCACTGGAGTTCAGAAGAATGAGAGGGGACCTCATAGAAACATTTAAAATTCTGACGGGGTTAGACAGGTTAGATGCAGGAAGAATGTTCCCAATGTTGGGGAAGTCCAGAACCAGAGGTCACAGTCTAAGGATAAGGGGTAAGCCATTTAGGACCGAGATGCGGAGGAACTTCTTCACCCAGAGAGTGGTGAACCTGTGGCATTCTCTACCACAGAAAGTTGTTGAGGCCAATTCACTAAATATATTCAAAAAGGAGTTAGATGAGGTCCTTACTACTAGGGGGATCAAGGGGTATGGCGAGAAAGCAGGAATGGGGTACTGAAGTTGAATGTTGAGCCATGAACTAATTGAATGGCGGTGCAGGCTAGAAGGGCCGAATGGCCTACTCCTGCACCTATTTTCTATGTTTCTATGTTTTTCTAAGTCATGTTTGACAAATTTGCTGGAATTCTTTGCGGATGTAACGAACAGGGTGGATAAAGGGGAACCAGTGGATATGGTATATTTGGACTTCCAGAAGGCATTTGACAAGCTGCCACATAAAAGGTTACTGCACAAGATAAAAGTTCACCGGATTGGGGGTAATCTTTTAGCATGGATAGAGGATTGGCTAACGAACAGAAAAGAGAGAGTCGGGATAAATGGTTCATTCCCTGGTTGGCAATCAATAACTAGTGGGGTGCCGCAGGGATCAGTGCTGGGACCCCAACTATTTACAATCTATATTAACGACTTGGAAGAAGGGACCGCGTGTAACGTAGCCAAGTTTGCTGACACTACAAAGATGGGAGGAAAAGCAATGTGTGAGAAGGACACAAAATCTGCAAAAGGACATAGACAGGCTAAGTGAGTGGGCAAAAATTTGGCAGATGGAGTATAATGTTGGAAAGTGTGAGGTCATGTACTTTGGCAGAAAAAAATCAAAGAGCAAGTTATTATTTAAATGGAGAAAAATTGCAAAGTCCTGCAGTACAGCGGGACCTGGGGGTACTTGTACATGAAACACAAAAGGTTAGTATGCAGGTACAGCAAGTGATCAGGAAGGCCAATGGAATCTTGACCTTTATTGCAAAGGGGATGGAGTATAAAAGCAGGGAAGGCTTGCTACAACTATAAAAGGTATTGGTGAGGGCACACCTGAAATACTGCGTGCAGTTTTGGTTTCCATATTTAAGAGATATACTTGCTTTGGAGGCAGTTCAGAGAAGGTTGACTAGGTTGACTCCGGGGATGAGGGGGTTGACTTATGAGGAAAGGTTGAGTAGGTTGGGCCTCTACTCATTGGAATTCAGATGAGAAGTGATCTTATCGAAACATATAAAATTATGAGGGGGCATGACAAGGTGGATGCAGAGAGGATGTTTCCACTGATAGGGGAGACTAGAACTAGGGGGCATAATCTTAGAAAATGGAGCCGCCCATTTAAAACTGAGATGAGGAGGAATTTCTTCTCAGAAGGTTGTAAATTTGTGGAATTCGCTGCCTCAGAGAGCTGTGGAAACTGGGACATTGAATAAATTTAAGACATAAATGGACAATTTCTTAACCGATAAGGGATTAAGGGGTTATGTGGAGCGGGCGGGGAAGTCCATGATCGGATCAGCCATGATCGTAATAAATGGCGGAGTGGGCTCGAGTGGCCGTATTGCCTACTCCTGCTCCTATTTTTATGTTCTGATAGGGGGTGGAAACTTAAGCAAAACATTGGGGCAGAAACATCAGAAAGCCATATGGCCCCTCGAGCCTGTTCCGCCATTCAATAAGATCATGGCTGATCTGATCATGGACTCAGCTCCACTTCCCTGCCCGCTCCCCATAACCCTTTACTCCCTTATTGCTCAAAAATCTGTCTATCTCCGTCTTAAATATATTCAATGATCCAGCCTCCACAGCTCTCTGGGGCAGAGAATTCCACTGATTCATCTCAGTTTTAAATGGCCCGCACCAGCACGATGGGCCACATGGTCTCCTGTGCTATAAGATGCAATGCTTCTATTCTTCCCCTTGTTACCACACTGGGCGGTATGTTCACCCACCAAGCCAAAAGGAACTGCGAGTAAACTTGATTACGAATGATTTGATTACACGTCTCTTGATGTAACCATATTATAACATATGTTGGCCCTCTTGAGCTATTATAGAGATCAATTCTGCATTGAGCTTTGCTAAAGGGTTTGGCTGTGCCGATAATTCCTGTGTGTGTCTTGCCGCAGAGGGTATACTCTGGAAGAGCTGGACCAGCACATTGACCAGCTGCACGAGTACAATGACATCAAGGATGTGGGCCAGACACTGTTGGGAAAACTCGGTAAGAATGCCTTAAATGCTGGTAAAAGCAAAGAAAAGGACTTGCATTTAAATAGCGCCTTTCATGTCCTCAGGACCTTCCAAAGCACATTATGAAGCGTGGTCACTGTTGCAATGTAGGGAAACATGGTAGCCAGTTTGCGCACAGCAAGCTCCCACAAACAGCACTGTGATAATGACCAGATAATCTATTTTTAGTGATGTTGGTTGAGGGATAAATATTGGACCAGGATACCGGGGAGAACTCCCCTGCTCTTCTTCGATATAATGCCTTGGGATCTTTTACGTCCACATGAGAGTGAAGACAGGGCCTCGGTTTAAAGTCTCATTTGAAAGACAGCAGTGCAGCATTCCCTCAGTACTGCACTGGGAATGTCAGCCTAGATTTTAAGCACAATTCTTGGGGCGGGTCTTGAGCCAACAACCTTCTGACTCAGTGATAAGAATGCAATCAAAATAAAACTGGATGTTCTGTGTGAGCAGTCGGAAAGTCCACTAATCAATATTTTTAGCCGGATGCTGGGTTTTCTATCTGTCTCCCTTTCTTGGGTCTCCTCACGTTCCTCAGCCAACTGTAGGTTCCTACATCCAGCACCAGCCAATGCTGCCCTGAAACTGGTCACAAGTACGAGAGAGTAGCCAACATTACATTGCTGATCTGTCCGGTGTTCCCCAGACTCTCTGGTACCAATGGTCCGCAAGATCCTACAAATCCCCTGGGAGGATTAGCCTCCTTGACCAGGCCAACATCCCCAGCATTGAAGCACTGACCACACTTGATCAGCTCCGCTGAGCAGGCCACATCGTTCGCATGCCAGACACGAGACTCCCAAAGCAAGCGCTCTACTCGGAACTCCTTCACAGCAAACGAGCCAAAGGTGGGCAGAGGAAACGTTACAAGGACACCCTCAAAGCCTCCCTGATAAAGTGCAACATCCCCACTGACACCTGGGAGTCCCTGGCCAAAGATCGCCCTAATTGGAGGAAGTGCATTCGGGAGAGCGCTGAGCACCTCGAGTCTCATCGCCGAGAGCATGCAGAAAACAAGCGCAGGCAGCGGAAGGAGCGTGCAGCAAACCAGTCCCACCCACCCTTTTCTCTCAATGACTATCTGTCCCACCTGTGACAGGGACTGCGGCGCTCATTTTGGACCGTTCAGCCACCTAAGGACTCATTTTAAGAGTGGTAGCAAGGCTTCCTCGATTCTGAGGGACTGCCTATGATGATGATGATGGTACCAATGGGATTCTGGGTTTTATACATAAGGCTATTGAATACAAAATGAAAGATCTTGCATTTATACAATGCCTTTCCTGACCTCCACATGTCCAAAAAGCCCTTCACAGCTTGTAATGTTTCCTACATTACAACAGTGGCTATACCTTAAAGGTACTTTTCTGTCTTTCCTTGTTGCATTACTACCTCCTGTCACCTTGCATCATCATCCCTTTTGCCATTTAAACACTCCTTTAATCATATTTAATCACAGGCCTTCCCTTTTGTTCTTTCTTCCCTTTCCCTGTCTCTGTACTTGCTTAAAAACTGTTGCAGCTCGTAACTTTTTCTAGTTCTGACGAAAAGGCATCGACCTGAAATGTTAACTCTGTTTCTCTTCACAGATGCTGTCTGCTATGCTCAGTATTTCCAGCATTTTCTCTCTCATTTAATTGACCATAAGCACTTTGGGACGTCCTGAAGTTTTGAAAAGCGCAATATACATGCAAATTGCTGCTTTTATCTTTTTTACGATTAAAAAGTCTGAAATACTGGGTTCAAGAAGTTAAGTAGAGGTGAATAGAGTTTGTCAAAACTATGAAAGGTTTTGAAAGGGTAAATAGTGTGTTTCCACTGATTGGTGATTCACTAACAAGGGGACATGGACTGAGGATTATCACTGGAATGTAGGCACATGCTTTTTCACACGGGAGTGATTAGAACATGGAGTACTGTATCACAACTAGCCATTAAAGCAAAGATTATAAAATTTAGAAGGGAATTCGATCAGTATATGATACGGAAGAATATAAAAACAAAGACTTGCATTTATATAGCGCCCTTCACAACCTTAAGATATCCCAGAACGGCAATTAAAATGTAGTCACTGTTGTAATGTAGGAAATGCAGCAACCAAATTTCGTACAGCAAGGCCTTAGAAACATTCACCCTAACCCAACCGTGGCGGCCTATTTGACCCTGAAATTAGCTACCGACCACATCTCCGCTCCGTCACAAAGACTACCTACTTCCACTTATGTAACATCGTCGACTCCGTCCCTGCCTCAGCTCATCCGCTGCTGAAATCCTCATCCATGTCTTTCGTTACCTCTAGACTTGATTCCGACGCACTCCTGGCTGGCCTCTCATCTTCCACCCCCCCCCACCCCCATATAAACTTGAACTCATCCAAAACTCTGCTGCCCATGTCCTAACTCGCACCAAGTCCCGTTCATCCATCACCCCTGTGCTCACTGACCTACGTTGGCTCCCGGTCTGGCAACGCCTTTTTAAAAATTTGTTTTCAAATCCGTCCATGTTCTCGGCCCCCCCCTTTCTCTGTAACCCCCTCCAGCCCTACAACCCTCCGAGATCTCTGCGTTCCTCCAATTCTGAATTCATGTGTATTCCTGGATTTAATCATTCCTCCATTGGTGGCCGTGCCTTCAGCCGCCTGGGCCCCAAGCTCTGAAACTCCCTGCCTAAACCTCTCCGCCTCCCTACCTCCATTGCCTCCTATAAGATGCTCCTTAAAACCTATGCCTTTGTCACCTGTCTGAATATCTCCTTATGTGGCTCAACTTTGTTAGATAACACTCGTGGGAAGCGCTTTGGGAGATTTTACTAGGTGTTTATATAAATGCAATGTATTGTTGTACACCTGAGCTAGGAGTTTGTGATGCCTGAAATGAGAACAGTTCATTCCCCAGAACACTCATCTTGAGCACCAACAAGGAGAAATCTCTGGCAAACTTTTAATAACACATATGCTCCTACAAGTAAATATTTTACAAAAAGGTAAGTTAACATGTATCATAATTGAAGGAGAACAAAAGAACACAAGAAATAGGAGCAGGAGGAGGCCATATGGCCCCTCGAACCTGCTGCACCATTCAATAAGATCATGGCTGATCTTGGGAGGTATACTCCTGGTGAGATCTCCGTGTTACTGTGCCCAGTCTTGCACTATAATGACACCTTTCCATAATTTTGTTGCAGCAGTAATCAGAGGGGTCACCACCAGGGATTTGTACAGTGAATTTGGCCTGGAGCTGGAGGACTAGACTGCGTGCAGTCAGAGCCCCACGTGATTCAAAGGAGGAGGGGGACTCCCGTACCTGTCTCAACTTGGCCACCACGCTGTTCTCATCGGCAAGAATATTGAGGGCAGGGAGAGGAACAATTGGTCCAAAAGCCACCAAGACACCTAGAGGTGTCTTGGTGGTTTTATGTAGCATCGGTGATGTGACGTTCAGGCAGTTGTTGACTTTGTGTGGACTTGTTGCCGTAGCGCCCACTGTGTTTAGACTTGACGTTCACCTCTGACCCCCACCCCTTATTTTGTTTGGTTTGCTTTTTGAGGATGTTCCTCATTTTGTACTGTGCTGTCTACACTGCCCGTCCGTTTTGAGCGGGAAGAGTTTAGCGAGTGTGATGAAATAATAGCCAGTTTATTGAGAAATAGCCTGTGGTTTGGCTACCTCGAAACTCCCCAGTTAGTTCACGATGCAATGCTCGAGAAACGGGCATTGCTGTTCCGTTTTGAAATGTGGCATACCCTTGAATTTTCAAGTGCCCCTGCCAGAGGCGATAGTTGCCTCCATTCCTAGTGTGTGGGCAGTGTGTGTCACGAAGCTATTCCATCATTGGGGCATCACAGTCCTGTACTGTCGCGGCCAGACTTCCACATTGGTCAGTCCTGCGGCAGGGGCGATCAGGAGCAGAAATCCTGGCAAAATGCACCCTCCGCACCCTGGTTTGTGGGTACTGAGGTTTATTGCACTGCCCTCCCCCCCCCCCCCCCCCAGCTTTACCGTCAACTATGTGTCAGATTACCAAACTCATCACATGCCAAGGAATAAACCTACACTTGGCACTCCGTTGAGAGGTCATCGGGGGGACCAATTTGTGCCAATTTATAAGTTGTTGCTTTGTAACTGTTCATTAAATGTAAAGGATCAAAAATGATCAATTAAAATAATCCGTTCTGTTCAATTCTGTGTGGTTTGGTTCATTTATCGCACGAGATTTGATTCTTCACCATTTTTTATTTCCCACTTCCGGTGTATTGACAATTCTGCTCAGAGGCAACATTGTATTGAGAAGACGATCATCATAGAATCATAGAAATTTACGGCACGGAAGGGGGCCATTTTGGTCCATCGTGTCCGCGCCGGCCGATGAGCTATCCAGCGTAATCCCACTTTCCAGCTCTAGGTCCATAGCCCTGCAGGTTACGGCACTTCAAGTGCACATCCAAGTATTTTTTGTGGTGAGGGTTTCTGCCTCTACCACCCTTTCAGGCAGAAAGTCCCAGACCTCTATAATCCCACGGGTGAAAATATTTCCTCTCAAATCCCCTCTAAACCTCCTACCGATAACTTTAAATCTATGCCCCCATGGTTGTTCATCCCTCTGTTAACGGAAATAGGCCATTTCTATCCACTATATCTAGGCTCCTCATAATTTTATACACTTCAATAAGGTCTCCCCTCAGCCTCCTCTGTTCCAAAGAAAACAATCCCAGCCTATCCAATCTTTCCTTGTCGCTAAAATTCTCCAGTCCTGGCAACATCCTCGTAAATCTCTGAACCTCTCTAGTGCAATTCCTGTAATGCGGTGACCAGAACTGCATGCAGTACTCTAGTTGTGGCATAACTAGTGTTTTATACAGTTCAAGCATAACCACCTGCTCTTGTATTCTATGCCTCCGCTAATAAAGGTAAGTCTTGTGTACAGTTTTGGTCTCCGTATTTAAGGAGAGATATACTTGCATTGGAAGCTGTTCAGAGCAGGTTCACTAGGTTGATTCGGGAGATGAGGGGGTTGACTTATGAAGATAGGTTGAGTAGGTTAGACCTATACACACGAGTTCAGAAGAATGAGAGGTGATCTTATTGAAATGTATAACATAATGAGGGGACTCGACAAAGTGGATGCAGAGAGGATATTTCCACTCATAGGGGAAACTAAAACTAGGGGACATAATCTCAGAATAAGGGGTCGCCCATTTAAAACTGAGATGAAGAGGAATTTCTTTGAGGATTGTAAATCTATGGAATTCTCTTCCCCCAGAGAGCTGTGGAGGCTGGGGTCATTGAACATATTTAAATCAGAGATCGACAGATTTTAGAGCAATAAGGGAGTAAAGAGTTATGCGGAATGGGCAGGGAAGTGGAACTGAGTCCATGATCAGATCAGCCATGATCTTATTGAATGGTGGAGCAGGCTCGAGGGGCCAAATGGCCTAATCCTGCTCCTATTTCTTATGTTTTCTTATCTTTAACCACATTATCTACCTGGCCTGCTACTTCAGTGATCTGTGGACATGCACGCCAAGGTCCCTTTGTACCTCTACACTTCTCTGTCCTACCATTTAATGACCAGGAACCACCAACTCCGCAAGTAGCTCTTTGTCAAACGCGAGCTAGAAACCCTGTCACCACATGGAGATCATCTACCACTAAACAATCCCCCTTTGCTGGCAGCTTGAATTTTAAAAACATCTTTAAAAAAAAAGTAAAAGCGGTTGTGTTTCCTGATTAAATATGGATAATAAATTTGGGCAGTGGCAGTACATTGATTGAGGGCAGCTTTAATTGGGTGCTGCTGTAACATGGAGTATCAATAATCCCCACCAGAGGGAGCCACATACCAACCTTTTTAAATTAATCTCTGAAGGTTCAGAAAATCCATTCACCCAACCCGCGTTCATCCCTCTGGTCCACTAACCTTCCCATCATGGTATACAGCTGCATTTGGAATAAGCTGCATGTTTTTGCCTGCACTACCCTCCCTGACAAGCTGTCTCCTATTACCAATTCAATCCCGTTCTATGTCGACTTAATGTGCACATTCGTTCAACCTTGCATCTACTTTATTCAGTATTGAATTTAATTTTCTGTTTATTTGCTCAAGTATACAATGCCCATTCCATGGGTGATGTTGCAAGAGCCTAGGATGTAATTAAAGGAGACTTTGGAGGCTTAGTAGATTGGATATTGACATGTCCAGCTCATGCAGAGTATCAATCAATAAAGCCAAGATTTTGTAGTCAGTAGGGTAGCGCATCTTTGAAATCCACCGCAACCTCAGGAAATCCAGAACTTGCACCCTGACAATGTATGTGTTGACAGGCTATCCGCACGAGCCATGAAAAATCAATTGCTGCCACAGAGTTGTGCTATTGGCCCACCGACTGGCCAGCAATTGCCCATGGAAGTGTTACGGTTGATGCAAATGGGCACAGGGCCTGTTTGCATCAATGTAAGGGGATATCTCAGTCATAAATTAAACATTTTCATACACTGTATGAAATGAGTTTATGCAAATGTTGGCCTGTATTACAGTTTTAATGATGTGTAAAATTATCAAAAATTAAAATTTTTAGTGAGGTTGATGGAATGAAGGTAATTACGAGTAAAATTCCAATCTGTAAATTGCAATCAGATTAGATTTCGGGATTCCATTGCATCTCGTTAGGGGGTTCCCGTCGGAAATGGTTAAATTGGATTCTGCTTTGTGATTGGAGGACCGGGCCCACGTGATCCCAGGTATGCTTCCGCACCGCCTGCGTCCCTGGGATCTGTGTGCCATTACGCTGCCCTCTGCCTCGAGGCCTGAGACAGCAAGGTTTTCACAGCCTCGCCGCCATTTCTTTCGCGGGTCGGAGGCGTATCCCGGAGGAATGCTGCTAACCGCAATTTTCGGCCCAAGGTGTCCAATTCCGGTCACAGAGACATAAAGCCGACACTCCAGCTTTGGAAAAAGTGCAGGGAGGAGCCACAAGCCTTATCCCTGATGATAAAGGCCTGAGTCACTGAGGAAAGACTGAAACAAAATTGGGCGTTTCAGCTTTCAAAGGAGTAAATCTAGAAGTGATATTATGAAAGAAAGAAGTTGCATTTATTTCGTGCCTTTCACGACCTCGGGACCGTCCCAGTTGCTATACTACCCATGAAGTACTTTTGGAGTGTAGTCACAGTGACAGTGACTGTTGTAATGTAAGAAACGCAGCAGCCAATTTTTGCACAGCAAGCAGCACTATGATAATGACCGGGTAATCTGTTTTAGTGAAAGGTTGGTTGAGAGATAAACATTGGCCCAGGACACCGGGGAGAACTCTCCAGCTCTTCTTCGAAATAGTGCCATGGGAACCTTTACATCCACCTGAGAGAGCAGACAGGGCCTCAGTTTAACACGTAATCTGACAGTGCAGCACTCCATCAGTCAATCAATCGCAGGCAGTCCCTTGGAGTCGAGGATGACTTGCTTCCACACTAAAAATGAGTTCTCAGGTGACTGATGAGTCCAATGCGGTACCTACAGTCTCTGTCACAGGTGGGGCAGACGGAACGGGTGGGTGGGTGAGGGGGGGGCGGGGGGAAGAGTCTGGGTTGCCGTGCGCTTCTTCCACTGTTTACTCTTGGCTTCAGCTTGCTCTCGGTGAAGAGACTCAAGGTGTTCAGCACCTTCCCACATGTTTTTCCTCCATTTTGGGAGGTCATACTGCACTGGAGTGCCAGGCTAGATTTTGCATTGAATCTCAGGAGTGGGATTTGCTGACTCAGAGGCAAGAGTGCTACCACTGGAGTCCTGGCTGACAGCTCTCACTTGCCTCTATAAGCCAAGCTGTCAGTATAGAAAAAGTAAAGACAGCCAATTACATCGGTTAAATTGTGTGAGTAGGAATGAGGGTCACAGGTTCAGGCAGTGTAAAGGCAGGTTTAGGACTGATATCAGGATGTTCTTAACTCAAAATGATCAATTGGAGTTTAGAAGAATGAGAGGTGATCTTATTGAAACATAAGATTCTAAGAGGGTTTGACAGGATATGTGCAGAGAGGATATTTCTCCTTGTGGGGGAATCTAGAACTAGGGACATAGTTTCAGAATACGGTGTCGCCCATTTAAAACGGCAGATCGTAGAATCATTGAAATTTACAGCACGGAAGGAGGCCATTATGGCCCATCGTGTCCGCGCCGGCCGACCAAGAGCTACCCAGCCTAATCCGACTTTCCAGTTCTTGGTCCGTAGCCGAGATGGAAACTAATGCTGACAATTACCCATAGAAAAGAAAGATTTGCATTTATATAACACCTGTCTAACCTCAGGATATTCCAAAGCATTTTACAGCCAATGAAGTATAGTCACTGTTGTAATGTAGTGGCTAATTTGTGAGCAAGGTTCCACAAAACAGCAATGTGAAGGGATAATGTGTTTTTTTTCGTGGTGTTGGTTGAGGGATAAATATTGTCCACGGATATCAAGGAGAATTCCCTTGTTCTTCTTCAAAGTAGTGCCATGGAATCTATTACATTCACTCAAGAGGGCAGATAGAGCATTAGTTTACCATCTCTTCTGGAAGACAGCACCTCCAACAGCATTCCCACTGGAATGTCAGCCTAGGATTTGTACTCAAACCTTTGGAGTGGGACTTGAACCCACAACCTTCATGACTCAGAGACTAGAGTGCTAGGCTACAGCGCTACCTGCTGAACCACAGCTGACCGCAAACTGACACGTTAGCAGCAGGTGTACTCGAAGAATGGTGGTGGAATTAAACATAGAAAATAGGTACAGGAGCAGGCCATTCGGCCCTTCAAGCCTGCACCACCATTCAATATGATCATGGCTGATCATGCAACTTCAGTACCCCACTCCTGCCTTCTCTCCCTACCCCCTGATCCCTTTAGCTGTAAGGGCCACAGCTAACTCCCTTTTGAATATATCCAACGAATTGGATTCAACAACTTTCTGTGATAGAGAATTCCACAGGTTCACAATTCTCGGTGAAAAAGTTTCTCCTCATCTCGGTCCGAGATGGCTTACCCCTTATCCTTAGACTGTGACCCCTGGTTCTGTACTTCCCTAACATCGGGACTATTCTTCCTGCATCTAACCTGTCCAATCCCATCAGAATTTTATATGTTTCTATGAGATCCCCTCTCATTCTTCTAAATTCCAGTGAATATAAGCCTAGTCAATCCAGTCTTTCTTCATATGTCAGTACTGCCATCCCGGGAATCAGTCTGGTGAACCTTCGCTGCACTCCCTCAATAGCAAGAAAGTCCTTCTTCAGATTAGGAGACCAAAACTGTACACAATATTCAAGGTGTGGCCTCACCAAGGCCCTGTACAACTGTAGTAAGACCTCTCTGCTCCTATACTCAAATCCTCTCGCTATGAAGGGCAACATGCCATTTGCCTTCTTCACCGTTTGCTGTACCTGCATACCAACTTTCAAGGACTGATGTACCATGACACCCAAGTCTCGTTGCACCTCCCATTTTACTAATCTGTCACCATTCAGATAATATTCTGCCTTCCTGTTTTTGCCACCAAAGTGGATAACCTCAAATTTATCTACATTATACTGCATCTGCCGTGCATTTGCCCACTCACCTAACCTGTCCAAGTCACCCTGTACACGTGCAAAAAGAAAGTGGTTGGGATCTGGAATGCTCTACCTGAAAGAGTGGTGGAAGCTGATTCCATGAATAATTTTAAAACAGAGTTGGACAGGTCCTTCAGGATGAACAACTTACAGGATTGCAGGCAAAAGTGGGACTCTTTCAAAGAGCTAGCACGGGCACGACGGGCCAAACGGCCTCTTTCTGTGCTGTAGTTTTCTATGAATCTATGAAAAAAAGAAATCAAGAAGGCGAATGGAATGCTGGTCTTTATCTCAAGGGGCCATGACTACAAAGGGGAGGAAGTTATGCTTCAGTTGTGCAGAGCCTTGGTCAGACACCATTTGCGTTCAGGTTTGGGCACCAGCACAGAGCTGCACGAACATGGGGTGCAGCCACGGCAGAGACTTGGAGAAAGCTCACTCAGATAAGACAGGGTGAGACAGTGAAGCGCTTTGAAAAATGAGGATGGTGATCTTGAACTTGATCTGCCGCTGAAGTCAGCAATTGAGAAATGAAGCCATGAGATGATGGAAACATGGATTTGGGCTCCGGGGTGAGAGAAGGTGGAGCAAGAGAGGAGGAGTGAGAGAGGAAGAGTGTGAGAGGAGGAATGTACGAGGAGGGGTGAGAGAAGGAGAGAGGAAGAGGAGGAGCGAGAGAGAGAGAAGAAGAGTGTGAATGCGTCATGTTCTGTAAGTGAATGAAAAATGCCTTGGCTACCAGCCGGATTGGCAATGGAATGACAGGCTCAAGGCAGCACTGGATTAAGGCTATGAGGGGTCCTAAGGCTAATAGGAGGGAAGGGCCTATATATGTGCTGGGACCCCAACTATTTACAATCTATATTAATGACTCAGAAGGAGGGACTGAGTGTAATGGAGCGAAGTTTGCTGACGATACAAATATGGGAGGAAAAGCAATGTGTGAGGAGGACATAAAAAACCTGCAAAAGGACATAGACAGGTTAAGTGAGTGGGCAAACATTTGGCAGATTGAGTATAATGTTGGAAAGTGTGAGAGTTGGCAGAAAAAAATCAAAGAGCAAGTTATTATTTAAATGGATAAAGATTGTAAACTGCTACTGTACAGCGGGACCTGGGGGTACTTGTGCATGAAACATAAAAGGTTAGTATGCAGGTACAGCACGTGATCAGGAAGGCCAAAGGAATCTTGGCCTTTATTGCAAATGGGATGGAGTATAAAAGCAGGGAAGTCTTGTTACAGTTATACAAGGTATTGGTGAGGCCACACCTGGAATATTGCGTGCAGTTTTGGTTTCCATATTTACGAAAGGATATACTTGCTTTGGAGGCAGTTCAGAGAATGTTCACTAGGTTGATTCCAGGGATGAAGAGGTTGACTTATGAGGAAAGGTTGAGTAGGTTGGGCCTCAACTCATTAGAATTCAGAAGAATGAGAGGTGATCTTATCAAACCGTATAAGATTATGAGAGGGCTTGACAAGGTGGATGCAGAGAGGGAGTTTCCACTGGTGGGTGAGACTAGAACTAGAGGGCATGATCTTAGAATAAGGGGCCGCCTATTTAGAACTGAGATGAGAAATTTCTTCTCTCAGAGGGTTGTGAATCTATGGAATTCGCTGCATCAGAGAGCTGTGGAAGCTGGGACATTAAATAAATTTAAGACAGAAATAGACAGTTTCTTAAACGATAAAGGGATAAGGGGTTATGGGGAGCAGGCGGGGAAGTGGAGCTGAGTCAATGATCAGATCAGCCATGATCTTATTGAATGGCAGAGCAGGCTCGAGGGGCCATATGGCCTTCTCCTGCTCTTATTTCTTATGTTCTTATGTTCTTATATGTATTATATATTGCATACATTTCATAAAATCATCAAATAAATATAATTGTATATTTATCCAAATTTAATAACTAACAAAAATCAAAGCTATGTACATTAAACAACAGCATACAATTCTAACAGGAAATGGTTTCTTCTTGGCTTTATACTGCGATATTAAACAAAAAATTCTCTTTGAGTGCATATTTTCAAACAAACACTGGTTTCTTCCTGGCCTTAGCTGTGGCAAAGTCGTGAATAATATCATCAAAATTTAAAGACCTGACAATTTCACTCCCAGTGCTCAAAAGAGACAAAGCAGAGAGCTGTTCCTGATTCATGGTGGATTGTAAGACATTTTTTATCCTTTTGAGAAGAGCGAAGGAACGTTCTCCACTACAATTAGTGACCATTAATGACAAATACAGTGGTAATGCAGTTTGTACATTTGGGAAACAATCCATCACATTGGATTCAATGATTACACAGTACATCCAAATAAACCCACTCTCATCCTCTTTTCTTTCTATATTTGAGAAGGTTGAAAATTCAACAAATTGGAGAAATTCTTTAGTAAAATCTATTGGAAGATCATCTGGATGTTTCTGACATAAATGTCTGATACCTTCACTGACTTAGGAGCTTGACATATTATGTGATCAATTTGCCAGGACACTAAAGGTCTTGTCAATGTCGACATAGGTCTTGATTCGATATTCTAATGCACTCTTCAGTTTGTCAATGACTGTGAAGAATGTATTAACTCTGAAGGTTTCCTTGTTGCTGAATGTGTATGAAGTTGTGTCATCACATGTCTTTTGTCTTTTGTGGTGTTTTGGCTGATTTATACTCCTGGTTCACTGTCCTTGGAACCCCCTGAGCCTCATACTCGTCAAAACTGTCCCGCATGTGTTGAACAGTTCCAAAACTGCTCAGTAAGTTCACAGCAGTGGAAAGGTCAATTTGGGCACTTTGCAAACTTAAACTGCATGTGTTGAATGGTTGAAGTATATCACTCCAGACTTCACACAAAATACCAGTCTCCACATTATGCATTGCATTACTCAGTATCTTTGCATCATTTTTTGTCGTTGGCTTTTGAGATTCATCATCTTTGATTCTCTCAAAATATTTTTGACATTTGACTTTGACATCTACAGTTCCACTTTCAAAAGATAAATTTAAGAGACCATAGACAGGCTGGTGGAATGGGCAGTTACGTGGTAGATGAAATTTAACCTAGAAAAGTGTACCTGATATATTTTGGTAGGAAGAACTGCTTAACTGCTTTGAAAGTCTCTAATCTTTAAAAAAATGGCACCAAATTGTTCATACAGAATTGTTATTGCTGCTTATAATAATACCTGATCGGGTATAGAGGGAGCTTCGGTAACTTTCATTCTTTGTGATAACATGGGGCAGATTTTCCACTTTGCTCGCTAGCGCCCAAGAAATGGGCGATGTTCTAGCAATGGTCGATATCTCAGTCTTACCGATCACTGGAACATCACCCATTTTTGTTAAGGGAGAGGGCACCCTGATTAAAACTGGGGACCTCTAGAGATGCAGTGAGCTGTACCCTACACGCTTACTGACAGTTTATGTACTTCAGAATTAAATGGTCGATTGCTCAGGACACCATCAGGGATAGTAAAAAACAAAAGGGTTTATTTGAAGAATTTATAGCAAAAGGCTCCTTTAAAAGTCTCTGATATTTCAAAATATGGCCCTGGCTGTATATGCAGATCTATTGATCGTGGTCATTACTGACATGGTGTAGAGGGACATGTGTGTAATTTTCATACTTGTGACAATATAAATGTCAATGAAGAGTTACCCAGATTTCAATTGGGATCTTCTTAATCTGCAGTCAAATGCTCGACCGCTAAGCTATACCAACAAACACATTCTCATACCTTATGAAACATTAGCCCTTTGTTTCTTTGACTACAGATGCTGCCTGACCTGCTGAACATTTCCAGCACTTTCTGACTATACAAACCACACCGTTGTACAATGTAAGTATTACGGTGCTAGATCCTGGATATGACCTGTAGTGAAATATATCACCCCATAGCTATTCCAGACATGTTGTGGTGCCACTGGTTCATTAATAGGAGAGTGAATTAATATTTATTCACAAATGAGAGGTTCGGCTCAATTTTTTTTTATTGTGGAGACAAGTGAATGAACAAGCACCCAACTCACAGGCAGGGACAAGCTTGGAAGAAACCGGTTAGTCCAGAATGAACAAAGCGACAGTGTTTGTATTCTGAAAGACTGAAACTGATCTTGAAGGCAGTATGAGGAGTCATTATTATTGAGAGTAATGATCACAGAACTGGTGTGGAGATGCTAACAAAAGCAACCATTATTGGTGAACTCTTCCATGGCATTGAGGGGGCACCATGGATTTGAACCAGGGACCTCTTAATCTGCAGTCAAATGCTCTACCACTGAGCTATACCCCCAAACACCGTCTGCCAATACACGTGCTTCAGAATGAAACAGACAATAGCTGAAGACACCTTCAGGGGATTAAAAATAAAGTAAAATTGATGGGGTAATTTCAAGGATTTATCCAATAATGTTAATTTAAAAGTCTATCAACTTTCAAAAATGGCATCAAATAGTTCAGTGAGGGGCACCCTTAGTGCCTGTGCTTTGAAAGAGCTATCCAATTTAGTCCCACACCCCAGCTGTTTACGCATAACACTTCAAATGACTTCTCTTCAAATACAGGTCCAATTGCCTTTTGAAAATTCCCATGGAATCTGAGTTCACTACCCTTTCAGGTCGTGCGCCAGATCATGCGTGAAATAATTTCTCCTCGTTTCCTCTTTAGTTCCTTTCCCTTTTATTTTAAATCTACGGCCTTTGGTTAGCGCCATACTTACCAGAGGAAAATGTTCCGTTGAACGGGCGGACATGTGGTAGTTGAAATTTAACACAGCAAAGTGCGACATGATATATTTTGGTAGGAAGAACAGGAAGAGGCAATCTAAACTAAAGGGTACAATTCTAAAGTGGATGCATGAATAGAGAGACCTGGAGGTATATGATCAAAATCATTGAAGGTGGCAGGGGAGGTTCAGAAAGCAGTTGAAAAAGCATAGGGGATCCTGGTCTTTATAAACTGAGGCACAGAGTACAAAAGCAAGGAAATTATGATTAATCTTTACAAAGCACTGGGTCTGACTCGTCTGCAGTATTGTGTCCAATTCTGGGCACCACACATTAGGACGAATGTGAAGGCCTTAGAGAGGGAACAGAACAGATTTACAAGAATAGTTCCAGGGATAAGCCACTTTAGTTATGCGGATAGATTGGAGAAGCTGGGGTTGTTCTCCTTAGAGCAGAGAAATTTGAGAGGAAATTTAATAGAGGTGTTCAAAATCATGAGTGGCTAGATGGAGTAGATAAAGAGAAACTGTTCCCATTGGTGAAAAGGTCACGAACCAGAGGACACAGATTTAAGGTGATTGGCATAAAAACCAACGGTGACATCAGGAGAATCTTTTTTTCGCAACAAATGCTTATGATCTGGAATGAACTGCCTGAAAAAGTGCTAGAGGCAGATTCAATCGGGGCTTTCAAAAGGGAATTGGATAAGTACCTGAAGCAAATTATTTGCATGGCTACAGGGAAAGGGCGAGGGAGGGGAACTAGCTGAAGTGCTCTTGCAGAGAGCCAGCACGGGCTCGACGGGCCGAATCTCCTCCTTCTGTGCTGATACCATTCTGTGATTCGATGATGTGATCCCTGTAAAGCAGAGCATTTCTTCACTTCATAACAACGAATCTGGCTACACCTAACACTGCTCTGCTGGACTCATACCCCTCAGGCTTAGGGCGTGGCTGTGACAGATGCTCATGGCCACAAAACATATAATCAACAAAACCGCCAGCATTGCACTGAACTGGGGTCAGTTTCCTGTCTCCGACTCTTGCCCTACTTTCCAGTCAATGGCGCTATATTAATTCAGAGGTTCAGTGTTTAAAAGCTTGTCACCACCCAATTCTACCAAAACTGTCATTCAAACATAAGTCAAAATTTCCTTTATCTCAATGCCCTCAAAATAAGAAATGATTAGACAGTGCTACACTCCTTTAAGAAGTTGGCACAGGCATGATGGGCCAGACAGCCTCTTTCTGTGCTGTATCATTTTATGATTTCTATGATCTGTCAAAATGGCATCAAACGGTATATACCAAGTTATTATTTCTGATAGTACCAGGAATCAGGGACTTCAATTATGTGGGGAGACTGGAAAACTTAAGGTTGTTCTGCTTAGAGCAGAGAAAGTTAAAATGGGCTTTGATAGAGGTCATTCAAAATCATGAATGGTTCTGATAGAGTATTTAAGGGGGCACTGTTTCCAGTGGCAGCAGGGTGGGTAACCAGAGGACATAGAGTTAAGGTGAATGCCTGAAGAACCAGAGGCGACATGAAGACATTTTGTTTTACAAAGCGAGTTGTTGTGATCTGGAAAGCACTGCTTGAAAACGTGCTGGAGCAGGTTGAAACTTTAATTATGCATGACAACATAAAGCAAGCTAGGAATCAGATTTGAACAGGACATCTCTTGATCGACAGTCAAATGCATCAGCACTAAGCTATACCTGCAGACCCCAGCTACCATAATGGTCCTGAATTTCCGGTCAGTATCAGCGTTCACCGTCATTCCACCTCAGAAACTGACCACACCGTCCTGACTTGGCGAACGCACAGATTCTTGCGAAGTTGCTGTCTGTCATTCACAGCCCCCACACCGGCTGCGCTGCGCATCCCGCCCAATGCTCCCTCAAATGTTTACTTGCACTGAGCAGGCCACGAACATCTCTGAGCACGATTTTTTTTGTCCATGGGCAAATGTTAAATCAACAACAACTTCTATTCACCTGAGCCAAATGAAATGATTCTGCACCGACGTCTTCTCCCGTGAAGTGTTTATTAATCGGAACAGCCTCCTCTGCTTTTGTTACACACACATAATGCGTCTCCCTCATTAAAACCAGTGCATTCTAACTTGCTGAAATCAAAATTGACACAGATCCCGTCCACCTTCAGCCACAGGTGGAGCTTTCTTGCTCTTGTGTGCATGAACAGAAAGGAGCGAGCAGAAAGCCATTTTTCTGTACAAGGTGAGTGTGAAGTGATTGGCAGCTCTGCTTGTGAAGAAAGGACAGTGGGAATAGAATAAAAACATAAGAATTAGGAACAGGAGTAGGCCATCTAGCCCCTTGAGCCTGCTCCGCCATTCAACAAGATCATGGCTGATCTGGCCGTGGACTCAGCTCCACTTTCCTGCCCGCTCCCCATAACCCTTAATTCCCTTATTGGTTAAAAATCTCTCTATCTGTGACTTGAATACATTCAATGAGCTAGCCTCAACTGCTTCCTTGGGCAGAGAATTCCACAGATTCACAACCCTCTGGGAGAAGAAATTCCTTCTCAACTCGGTTTTAAATTGGCTCCCCCGTATTTTGAGGCTGTGCCCCCTAGTTCTAGTCTCCCCGACCAGTGGAAACAACCTCTCAGCCTCTATCGCCGACCTCACAGTTCTTCCAGTTCGGTTCAAGTTTAGTAACAATGATTGAGATGCATGAGAAATATCGCCTCTTGATTTCAGGGTCAGTTTAGGATGCATTCTGTGCAATAGGTGTGTGCAAATCAGTTTTACTATTTTAAAAACCTCTTTCCCCAAGAATATTTGGTGCACACCCGGTTTCTAAATCTACAATGTCGTTTTATTTGCCATATTTGGATTTTATGCAAATATTTCACCTCCCCCACTTTTCTTGGCCAAAGAATGAAATGGATCGAAAGGGGTGACGCGTTTGTGGAAAGCTGCTAAGTGCAGGTTCGGGAGGGTTGAAGTTGTGTCCCTCTTCGCAAGCACTGTAACACGAGCAGGACAGTCAAGGGATCTGGAATTGTTTAAACCGTGTCCCAGCGACTGTGCGCACCCTCAGCAAGCTCCTGCCTGCCAGGGAAGGATTCAAAGACATTCACAAACATTACTGCACCTGCCGCTTTGCCCTGATACAACTGCCCCTCCAGTCTCTGGCTCAATCCCCTCTGAACTTCACCACAAAGCAATGTATTGCATCATAGGATAGTAAAGCTAATGCCCTGTTAATCCTTTAATACATAATGCTCGCTCACTCTTGTTAGTTTTTTTGGGCGCAAGAACCCCGTTCATTGCAGCTGGCCATTCCTGAAGTTACAAAAATTTAAGAAAAATTCAAGTCCTGTTGTTTCTAACAACCGATTTTGGTCGTGGTGGGAAGGAAGCAGAAGGCTGCATTGAGTGATCCCAAAGACTGGGGCTGGAAAACTAAGCCAGAGGAGTAGGGGGACAGACCAAGGTATGATTCGGTGATGAGAGCCACACCACCACCATGGCAGTCTGGTGGAAGTTATAGCGAGGCAGAGAGGGTTCATTTAAGGGTAAGATGTCATCACCCCTCAGGCAAGATTCCGTCAGGGTCATAATGTTGATGTAATCATCCTCAATAAGCTCATTAATGGCAGGGGCCTTGTTCGCAGGTGAATCGACATTCTGGAGGAGGAAGTGGAGAGGGTCGGTGATGGCTGCCCCACTGCCAGCGTTCACAGTGTCAGTGCTTGGTGGGGTGAGTTGGACAGGGAGGAGATTGGGAAGATTAGCCCCCGCAGGTGCGCTGGGTGGAAAGATCAGTGTGAGAGTAGGATGGGACAGTTGGGATTGCTATTCCTGAGGAGGCAATGATGACTGCCAATGTGGGCTCTTCACAGGGTGCCAAGCGAAGCACAGACGGAAGCTATAAGCTTATCTAAGAGGGAATCAAGCCTGGGATTGCAGCAGGAGAGTAGAAAGGTCAAAGAATAGAGAATGGTTGGTACAGGAATTGGGAGGGCAGAGTGTCCGAGAGAGAAGAGACGAAAGGCAGCATGATACATATCAATGATTTAGACATGAATGTAGGGGATATGATTAAGAAGTTTGCAGATGATACAAAAAATTGACTGTGTGGTTGATGATGAAGAAGAAAGCTGTCATCATCCTCATAGGCAACCCCTTAGAATCGAGGAAGACTTGCTTCCGCTCTTAGAATGAGTCGTTAGGTGGCTGAACAGTCCAATACGAGAGCCACAGTCTCTGCCACAGGTGAGACAGATAGTCATTGAGGGTAAAGGAGGGTGGGACAGGTTTGCCGCATGTTCTTTCCGCTGCCTGCGCTTGATTTCTGCATGCACTCAGCGATGAGACTCAAGGCGCTCAGTGCCCTCCCGGATGCACTTCCTCCACTTAGGGCGGTCTTTGGCCAGGGATTCCCAGGTGTCGGTGGGGATGTTTATCAGGGAGGCTTTGAGGGTATCCTTGTAACGTTTCCTCTGTCCACCTTTGGCTCATTTGCCATGAAGGAGTTCCGAGTAGAGTGTTTGCTTTGGAAGTCTCATGTCTGGCATACGGACAATGTGGCCTGCCCAACAGAGCTCATCAAGTGTGGTCAGTGCTTCAATGCTGGGGATGTTGGCCTGGTCGAGGACATTAATGTTGGTGTGTCTGTCCTCCCAGGGGATTTGTAGGATCTTACGGAGGCATCGTTGATAGTATTTCTTCAACGACTTGAGGTGTCTACTGTACATGGTCCATCTCTCTGAGCCGTACAGGAGGGTGGGTATAACTACAGCCCTGTAGACCATGAGCTTGGTGGTAGATTTGAGGGCCTGGTCTTTGAACACTCTTTTCGTAAGGCGGCTGAAGTCTGCACTGGCACACTGGAGGCGGTGTTTAATCTCCTCTTCAATGTTTGCTTTTGTTGATATGAGGCTCCTGAGGTATGGGAACTGTAGACAACAGGAAAATATCAAGGAACTGGTCAGGTGGGCAGAACAGTGGCAAATGGAATTCAACCCAGAGAAGTGTGAGGTAATGCATTTGGGGAGGGCTATCAAGGCAAGGGAATACACATTAAATGGTACAACACTGAGAAGTGTAGAGGAACAAAGGGACCTTGGAGTGCATATCTACAGATCCCCAAAGGTATCAAGCCAGGTAGATAAGGTGGTTAAGAGGCACACGGAATACTAGCCTTTATTAGCCGAGGCATAGAATACAAGAGCAGGGAGGTTATGCTTGAACTTTACAAAAAACACTAGGTAGGCCACAGCTAGAGTAATGCATGCAGTTCTGGTCACCACATTTCAGGAAAGATGTGATTGTACTAGAGAGGGTACAGAGGAGATTTTGGAGAATGTTGCTGGGACTGGAGAATTTTAGGTATGAGGAAAGAAGGAATAGGCTGGGTTTGTTTTCTTTGGAAGAGTGGATGCTGAGGGGAGACCTTATTGAGGTGTATAATATTCTGAGGGGCCTGGATAGGGTGGAATGGAAGGAACTATTTCCCTTAGCAGAGGGGTCAACAACCAGGGGGCATAGATTTAAAGTAATTGGTGGGAGGTTTAGAGGGGATTTGATGATTTTTGTCACCCAGAGGGTGCTGGGGGTCTAGAGCTCACTACTGAAAGGATGGTAGAGGCAGAAACCTTCACCAGATTTAAAAAGTACTTGGATATGTACTTGAAGTGCCATAGCCTACAAATCTAGGACCAAGAGCTGGAAAATAGGATTAGGCTGGACAGGTCAGAGCGGACACAATGGGCACAGGTGTTGCATTCACGTAGGATTCAGCATTCATTTTCCAGGCATTCGTATCCTGCAGCATCACTCCACTATGAGGTTTCCATCTTGTATCCAAATTTTTCTAGTTCAATTCTTAACTGGTTAGAAAAATCATCCTCTAAATTGTCATCATCCCAGTTGTCTTCCCAGACATGGGCATCTTCATCTTCATCTAAACCAGTCCAGCCTTCCGCTGGAACTCTTCGAACTCATTGTCCTCCTCCAGCAGTCCCAGGTCGACCGGCGCCTTCTAGTCCCCAAGTTAAAAACTAAATTACAACTCTAACCCGCACTTTTCATAGTGGAGCTACAACCCAGGAAGGGTGGTCATATTCAGGCACTAACCAATCAGAGACCGACACCCACCTACCCGCTGCTGATTGGTCTGCACATATCAGCTGATAGCTTTAAAAAATTCATTTCTGGTATGTGGGCGTCGCTGCCAAGGCCAGCATTTATTGCCCATCCCCAATTGCCCTTCAGGAGGACTTGAAGCATTCCATACTGTAAATTTCTATGATTCTAACTCCTACCATAACAGCACTGTGGGAGCACCTTCACCACATTTACGGCAATGCTTCAAGTCCTCCTGAAGGGCAATTGGGGATGGGCAATAAATGCTGGCCTTGGCAGCGACGCCCACATACCAGAAATGAATTTTTTAAAGCTATCAGCTGATATGTGCAGACCAATCAGCAGCGGGTAGGTGGGTGTCGGTCTCTGATTGGTTAGTGCCTGAATATGACCACCCTTCCTGGGTTGTAGCTCCACTGTGAAAAGTGCGGGTTAGAGTTGTAATTTAGTTTTTAACTTGGGGACTAGAAGGCGCCGGTCGACCTGGGACTGCTGGAGGAGGACAATGAGTTCGAAGAGTTCCAGCGGAAGGCTGGACTGGTTTAGATGAAGATGAAGATGCCCATGTCTGGGAAGACAACTGGGATGATGACAATTTAGAGGATGATTTTTCTAACCAGTTAAGAATTGAACTAGAAAAATTTGGATACAAGATGGAAACCTCATAGTGGAGTGATGCTGCAGGATACGAATGCCTGGAAAATGAATGCTGAATCCTACGTGAATGCAACACCTGTGCCATGTGGGAATTCCTGGATGCTTCCCGCAACGGGGATGACCACATGTGCATGAAGTGTCTCCAGCTCCTCCAACTCGAGCGCCGAGTCTCGGAGCTTGAGCGAGGACTGGAGGCACTGAGGAGCATCCGAGAGAACGAGAGGTACATGGATAGATAGCACATTTCAGGCGTTGGTCACCCCACAGATTAAAAGGGTACAGGAGGATAGGGAATGGGTGACCGTCGCACACAAGAGTATGGCGAGGCAGGTAGTGCAGGAGTCCCCTGGTATTCTATTCTGACTACTGGCGAGGGCGGTGATGCCTCTGGGGAGTGTAGCCAGGGCCAAGTCCACAGCACCATGGGTGGCTCAGCTGCACAGGGGGGAGGAAGAAGACAGGAAGGGCTATAGTGGTAGGAGATTCAATAGTTAGGGGAGCAAATAGGCGCTTCTGCGGCAGCAAAAGTGACATCAGGATGGTGTGTTGCCTCCCTGGTGCAAGGGTCAATGATGTCACTGAGCGACTGCAGGGCATTCTGGGGTGGGAAGGGGAACAGCCAGTGGTTGTGGTCCACATTGGTACCAATGACATAGGTAGAAAGAGGGGTGAGGGCCTGAAAGCTGAGTTTAGGGAGCTAGGAGTAAGATTGAAAGCCAGGACCTCAAAGGTGGTAATCTCGGGATTACTGCCAGTGCCACATACTAGTGAGGGTAGAAATAGGAAGGCTAGTCAGATAAATACGTGGCTGGGGCATTGGTATAGGAGGGAGGGTTTTAGTTTCCTGAACAATTGGGACCGCTTCTGGGGTAGGTGGGACCTGTACAAGTCGGACAGGTTACACCTCAACAGAGACGGGACCAATGTTCTCGGGGGTGGTTTTGATAGTGCGGTTGAGAGGGCTTTAAACTAGCTTGGCAGGGGGATGAGAATCCAGGAGAGCGCTCTGAGCTAGTTAGAGTGGGTGAGAGTTCAGATGAACAGAACTCCAAGAAAGAATGCAAAAGGCAGGAGGCAACAGAGCAGAGTAGCACTGGGGTAAGTGTAAACCACAATGTGATAGGAAGGGACAATATGTATGAATATAAAGGGGCTGCAGGAGGGGTCAAAACTAAAAATCATGGTTTAAAAACTAGTATTAAAACACTTTACACACTTTACCTAAATGCACGCAGCATTCGAAACAAAGTAAATGAGTTGACAGCACAAATCATTTCAAATGGGTATGATTTGGTGGCCACTACTGAAACGTGGTTGCAGGGTGGCCGAGACTGGGAATTAAACATACAGGGGTATCTGACGATTTGGAAAGATAGACAAGAAGGGAAAGGAGGTGGGGTAGCTCTGTTAATAAAGGATGATATCAGGGCAGTTGTGAGAGACGATATTGGCTCTAATGAACAAAATGTTGAATCATTGTGGGTGGAGATTAGGGATAGTCGGGGAAAAAGTCACTGGTGGGCGTAGTTTATAGGCCCCCAAATAATAACTTCACGGTGGGGCGGACAATAATCAAGGGAATAATGGAGGCATGTGAAAAAGGAACGGCAGTAAACATGGGGGATTTTAACCTACATATCGATTGGTCAAATCAAATCGCACGGGGTAGACTTGAGGAGGAATTCATAGAATGCATACGGGATTGTTTCTTAGAACAGTATGTTACAGAACCTACAAGGGAGCAAGCTATCTTAGATCTGGTCCTGTGTAATGAGACAGGAATAATAAACGATCTCCTCGTAAAAGATCCTCTCAGAATGAGTGATCATAGTATGGTTGAATTTGTAATACAGATTGAGGGTGAGGAAGTAGTGTCTCAAACGAGCATACTATGCTTAAACAAAGGGGACTACAGTGGGATGAGGGCAGAGTTGGCTAATGTAGACTGGGAACACAGACTAAACGGTGGCACAATTGAGGAACACTTTCATAGTGCTCAACAAAAATATATTCCAGTGAAAAAGAAGGTAAGAGAAGATAACCAGCCGTGGATAACCAAGGAAATAAAGGAGAGTATCAAATTGAAAACCAATGCGTATAAGGTGGCCAAGGTTAGTGGGAAACTAGAAGATTGGGAAAATTTTAAACGACAGCAAAGAATGACTAAGAAAGCAATAAAGAAAGGAAAGATAGATTATGAAAGTAAACTTGCGCAAAACATAAAAACAGAAAGTAAAAGCTTTTACCGATATATAAAACGGAAAAGAGTGACTAAAGTAAATGTTGGTCCCTTAGAAGATGAGAAGGGGGATTAATAATGGGAAATGTGGAAATGGCTGAGACCTTAAACAATTATTTTGCTTCGGTCTTCACAGTGGAAACCATGCCAAAAATTGCTGGTCACGGCAATGTGGGAAGGGAGGACCTTGAGACAATCACTATCACTAGGGAGGTAGTGCTGGACAGGCTAATGGGACTCAAGGTAGACAAGTCCCCTGGTCCTGATGAAATGCATCCCAGGGTATTAAAAGAGATGGCGGGAGTTATAGCAAATGCATTCGTTATAATCTACCAAAATTCTCTGGACTCTGGGGAGGTACCAGCGGATTGGAAAGCAGCTAATGTAACGCCTCTGTTTAAAAAAGGGGGCAGACAAAAGGCAGGTAACTATAGGCTGGTTAGTTTAACATCTGGAGTGGGGAAAATGCTTGAAGCTATTATTAAGGAAGAAATAGCGGGACATCTAGATAGGAATAGTGCAATCAAGCAGACGCAACATGGATTCATGAAGGGGAAATCATGTTTAACTAATTTACTGGAATTCTTTGAGGATATAACGAGCATGGTGGATAGAGGTGTACCGATGGACGTGGTGTATTTGGATTTCCAAAAGGCATTCGATAAGGTGCCACACAAAAGGTTACTGTAGAAGATAAAGGTACGCGGAGTCAGAGGAAATGTATTAGCATGGATAGAGAATTGGCTAACTAACAGAAAGCAGAGAGTCGGGATAAATGGGTCGTTTTCAGGTTGGCAATCGGTGGTTAGTGGTGTGCCACAGGGATCGGTGTTGGGACCACAACTGTTTACAATATACATAGATGACCTGGAAGAGGGGACGGAGTGTAGTGTAACAAAATTTACAGATGACACAAAGATTATTGGGAAAGGGGGTTGTGTAGAGGACACAGAGAGGCTGCAAAGAGATTTAGATAGGTTAAGCGAATGGGCTAAGGTTTGGCAGATGGAATACAATGTCGGAAAATGTGAGGTCATCCACCTTGGAAAAAAACAGTAAAAGGGAATATTATTTGAATGGGGAGAAATTACAACATGCTGTGGTGCAGAGGGACCTGGGGGTCCTTGTGCATGAATCACAAAAAGTTAGTTTGCAGGTGCAACAGGTAATCAGGAAGGCGAATGGAATGTTGGCCTTCATTGCGAGAGGGATGGAGTACAAAAGCAGGGAAGTCCTGCTGCAACTGTACAGGGTATTGGTGAGGCCGCACCTGGAGTACTGTGTGCAGTTTTGGTCACCTTACTTAAGGAAGGATATACTAGCTTTGGAGGGGGTACAGAGATGATTCACTTGGCTGATTCCGGAGATGAGGGGGTTACCTTATGATGATAGATTGAGTAGACTGGGTCTTTACTCGTTGCAGTTCAGAAGGATGAGGGGTGATCTTATAGAAACATTTAAAATAATGAAAGGGATAGACAAGATAGAGGCTGAGAGGTTGTTTCCACTGGTCGGGGAGACTAGAGCTAGGGGGCACAGCCTCAAAATACGGGGGAGCCAATTTAAAAACGAGTTGAGAAGGAATTTCTTCTACCAGAGGGTTGTGAATCTGTGGAATTCTCTGCCCAAGGCAGCAGTTGAGGCTAGCTCATTGATTGTATTCAAATCACAGATAGAGAGATTTTTAACCAATAAGGGAATTAAGGGTTATGGGGAGCGGGCGGGTAAGTGGAGCTGAGTCCACGGCCAGATCAGCCATGATCTTGTTGAATGGCGGAGCAGGCTCGAGGGGCTAGATGGCCTACTCCTGTTCCTAATTCTTATGTTCTTATTCTTATGTTTAAAACGGCTGCGGCACACCATGCTGGAAGCGCAAGTTAGTGCAAAATGAAATGTAGCTCAACCTTCTGTTGGCAAAGGAGGACGCAAATTTTTTTGTTGTGCATTTTCCTTTTTATGTTCATACAATAAACTGTTTTGAAGTGTAAAAAAAACATGAGGAGTAGCGCGGGACATGTTGCGACATTTCACCGCAGTCCACGCCTGGATCTCAGACCTGTTTCAGGACGTTGGGAAAATCATAAGGGCTCTGGGAGAGAGCGAGACTGGCAACCCCGGGAATACTCCAGCTCCGTACCATTCCCGCTTCCAGAGAGATGGCAAAGTGGATTCCATCAACGTGTCGGTCGAGGTTCATATTCACGAATCGCGACAGTCATAATTACTTAACTCGCGGCTAAGTCAAGGGGATAAGGGGAACATTAGTCCATGTTTTATTTCAATAATATATTATTGCTTTCTTTAAAATAAATAACTGGGCGAGTCGCATCAATTGCGCTCTGTTTCTGTCGAGATTTATATTCCCAATGTTGCGAGAACAACTTGTATTTATATAGCGCCTGCAATGTAGTAAAGCATCCAAAGGCTCTTCACAGGAGCGTTATAAGACAAGAAAAACAAACTTTATTAAATAATTTAAATGAAAGTGACGTGTGTCTCCCTTATTTAATGAAATGGTTCAGGTCTGTGTATATAGCGCCTTCTCTGGGTTATATCTGCAGTGTGGGAAGCGTTGCTTAGAGATCTTGGCACCGGACGATGCTGCGATATTTCTCAGACCTGTTTTCGGTCGGTCGGAAAGGCATTCGGGCTCTGGAAGAGTGCGGGGCTCTGGGGAGAGTGCGGAGGGTTTGGGAGAGTGCGGGACTCTGCGGGGAATGTGGGGCGGGCAGGCACGGGAATATTGCGGCTCCGTCCCATCCCTGCTCCCAGGGACATGGCAAGGTGCCTTTCTCCATTGCAGACCCGGTGGCTGGTTATAGCACCGCATGGGGACTAATTTGTTAATATTCAGCAAAATATATTTAATAATTCCTTTGAGTTAAATTACACCGTTAGTAACACACCAATGTCTGGATCTGGGACTAATTTTGCGCTTGGCAATGGAAATACAAATGATTGATCCAAATGCAAAGTCTGGCGCGAGTCCAGTCTTTTATCGATTATTAAAGCAAGACTTGCATTTATATCACTCCCTTCACTACCTCAGCAGCACATCTCAAAGCACTTTACAGACAATAAAATCAGGGTTGTAATGTAGGAAATACGCCAGCAGATTTCCGCACAGCAAGCTCCCACAAACAGCAACGTGTTAATGACCAGATAATCTGTTTTAGAGCTGTTGGCTGAGGGATTGGGAGAATATAGGGGAGAATTCCCCTGTTCTTCAAAATCGTGCAGCCGAGTGAACAGATAGTGCCTGGGTTTAATGTCTCAACCGAAGGGACAATTTATCTCAGTGATTAATAATGAAAAGTTCCTGAATATAGAAATTGCCGCCACAATGAATCACAATAACGAGTACATTGGAGAAGGTCGCGGTGTATCTCTCCGGACACATTGCAAGGCCTACTGTTTATCTGATTTTTGTTGGTTACAGAAGATTCACATTCAGGATAAGCAGAAAACCCTCCATTATACAAATAATTGCATGGGATCTTTCTGTGCATCTGAAAGGCCAGACTCAGTCATTCTGGAACATAATAATGTAGTGTTAATTTGATTTTTAAATAAATAAATGTTACTGAACTTTGCCAAACACGACCTCTGTCTCTGTTTTGTAGATCGTCAACAAACTTCCTTTAATACTGAATGTTGCCAAATTCTCTTTCACTTCATGCCCTAATGTAATGTGTCTCTGCCCTTATATAATGTTTCTTGGTACTAACGTAATGTTTCTCAGCCCTAATGTAATGTGTCTGTGCCTTAATGTAATATTTCTCTGCCCTAATGTAATGTTTCTCAAAAATGAAAAAGGGCCACATTACAACATAATTCCAAATGGACGAAGAGTGTTGAAAAAACAAGCCTGAAGGCTCTGAGTCTCAATGCGAGAAGCATTCGTAATTGACTGTGCAGATAGCTGTTAACGGATATTATGTAATTGGGATTACGGAGCCGTAGCTCCAAGATAACCAAGGCTGGGAACTCAACATCCAGGGGTATTCAATATTCAGGAACGACAGACAGGAAGGAAAAGGAGGTGGGGTAGCATTACTGGTTAAAGAGGAGATTAACACAATAGGAAAGAAGGACATTAGCGTGGATGATGTGGAATCTATATGGGTAGAGCTGCGAAACACCAAAGGGCAGAAAACTTTAGTGGGAGTTGTGTTCAGACCACCAAACAGTAGTAGGGAGGTTGAGGATGGCATCAAACAGGAAATTAGGGATGCGTGCAATAAGGGTACAGCAGTTATCATGGGTGACTTTAATCTGCATATTGATTGGTCTAACCAAACTGGTAGCAATACTGTGGAGTGTATAAGGGATGGTTTTCGAGACCAATATGTCGAGGAACCAACTAGAGAGCAGGCCATCCTAGACTGGGTCTTATGTAACGAGAGAGGATTAATTAGCAATCTGGTCGTGCGAGGCCCCTTGGGGAAGAGTGACCATAATATGGTAGAACTCTTCATTAAGATGGAGAGCGACACAGTTAATTCAGAGAAAAGGGTCCTGAACTTAAAGAAAGGAAACTTCAACAGTATGAAATGTGAACTGGCTGGGATAGACTGGAGAATGATACTTAAAGGGTTGACGGTGGATAGGCAATGGCAGACATTTAAATATCACATGGATGAACTACAACAGTTGTAGATCTCTGTGTGGCGTAAGAATAAAAAAGGGAAGGTGGTTCAACTGTGGCTACAAGGCAAATTAGGGAGGCGGGAGTTCAGGCGGCAGATCGGAGAGGCCTATAAAGGCCAGTGAGACCAGGAGTCTGGGGAGTTCGAGGCGGCGGAAGTTCGGGCGGCAGATCGGAGAGGCCTATAAAGGCCAGTGAGACCAGGGATTTGAGGAGTTCGAGGAGGCGGGAGTTCGGGCGGCAGATCAGAGAGGCCTATAAAGGCCAGCGAGACTAGAGATTCGAGGAGTTCGAGGAGGCGGGAGTTCGGGCGACAGATCGGAGAGGCCCATGAAGGCCAGCCGGTGCAGCTGCAGCAGGGAGAGAAGGCAAAAAAGAAGTAGAAAGAAATCGAAAGGTGACGTCACAGCCAAGGGGGTAAGTGATTGGCTGGTGATTGGTAAGTAGTTTTTCTTTTTCTTTTCTATATCAGTAAGTAACCTTTAGCATTGTTGTTGCCAATTTAAATTTATCTAAGGGTTAAGTCATGGCAGGACAGCTCGGACACGTGTTATGCTCCTCCTGTACTATTGGGAAGTCAGGGACGCTTCCGGTGTCCCTGACGACTACGTGTGCGGGAAGTGCATCTGCCTGCAGCTCCTGATGGCATTGCGGCACTGGAGCTGCGGGTGGATTCACTGTAGAGCATCCACGATGCTGAGAATGACGTGACTAGCACATTTAGTGAGTTGGTCTTACCGCAGGTAAAGGGTACATAGCTAGATAGGGAATGGATGACCAACAGGAAGAGCAGTGCAAGGAAAGCAGTGCAGGTGTCCCCTGCGGTCATCCCACTGCAAAACAGATACACTGCTTTGGGTACTGTTGAGGGGGATGACTCCTCAGGGGAGGGCAGCAGCAGCCAAGTTCATGGCACCGTGGCTGGTTCTGCTGCACAGGAGCGCAGGAAAAAGAGTGGGAGAGCTATAGTGATAGGGTATTCAATTGTAAGGAGAATAGATAGACGTTTCTGCGGCACAACCGAGACTCCAGGATGGTATGTTGCCTCCCTGGTGCAAGGGTCAAGGATGTCTCGGAGCGGGTGCAGGGCATTCTGAAATGGGAGGGTGAACAGCCAGTTGTCGTGGTGCATATAGGTACCAACGATATAGCTAAAAAACAGGATGAGATCCTACGAGACGAATTTAAGGAGCTAGGAGCTAAATTAAAAAGTAGGACCTCAAAAGTAGTAATCTCAGGATTGTTACCAGTGCGATGTGCTAGTCAGAGTAGGAATTGCAGGATAGCTCAGATGAATACGTGGCTTGAGGAGTGGTGCACAAGGGAAGGATTCAAATTCCCGGAATATTGGAACCGGTTCTGGGGGAGGTGGGACCAGTACAAATCGGATGGTCTGCACCTGGGCAGGACCGGAACCAATGTTCTAGGGGGAGTGTTTGCTAGTGCTGTTGGGGAGGAATTAAACTAATGTGGCAGTGGGATGGGAACCTATGCAGGGAGACAGAGGGAAGTAGAATGGGGGCAGAAGAAAAGATAGAAAGAAGAAAAGTAAAAGTGGAGGGCAGATAAACCTAAGGCAAAAAGCAAAAAGGACCACATTACACCAAAATTCTAAAGTGGCAAAGTGTGTTCGAAAGACAATGTGAAGACTCTGTGCCTCAATGCGAGAAGTATTCGGAATAAGGTGGGCGAATTAACTGCGCAGATAGCAGTTAACGGATATGATGTAATTAGCATCACGGAGACATGGCTCCAGGGTGAACAAGGCTGGGAACTCATCATCCAGGGGTATTCAACATTTAGAAAGGATAGACAGAAAGGAAAAGGAGGTGGGGTGGCATTGCTGGTTAAAGAGGAAATTAATGCAATAGTAAGAAAGGACATTAGCTTGGATGATGTGGAATCGGTATGGGTGGAGCTACAGAATACCAAAGGGCAGAAAACATTAGTGGGAGTTGTGAACAGACCACCAAACAGTAGTAGTGAGGATGGGGACAGCATCAAACAAGAAATTAGGGATGCATGCAAGGTACAGCAGTTATCATGGGTGATTTTAATTTATATATTGATTGGGCTAACCAAACTGGTAGTAATGCGGTGGAGGAGGATTTCCTGGAGTGTATTAGGGATGGTTTTCTAGACCAATATGTCGAGGAACCAACTAGGGAGCTGGCCATCCTAGGCTGGGTGATGCGTAATGAGAAAGGACTAATTAGCAATCTTGTTGTGCGAGGCCCCTTGGGGAAGAATGACCATAACATGGTAGAATTCTTTATTAAGATGGAGAGTGACACAGTTAATTCAGAAACTAGGGTCCTGAACTTAAGGAAAGGTAACTTCGATGGTTTGAGGTGTGAATTGGCCAGAATAGACTGGCAAATGATACTTAAAGGGTTGACGGTGGATAGGCAATGGCAAACATTTAAAGATCACATGGGTGAACTTCAGCAATTGTACATCCCTGTCTGGAGTAAAAATAAAACGGGGAAGGTGGCTCAACCGTGGTTAACAAGGGAAATTAAGGATAGTGTTAAATCCAAGAAAGAGGCATATAAATTGGCCAGAAGAAGCAGCAAACCTGAGGACTGGGAGAAATTTAGAATTTAGCAGAGGAGGACAAAGGGTTTAATTAAGAGGGGAAAATAGAGTACGAGAAGAAGCTTGCCGGGAACTAAAAGCTGATTGCAAAAGCTTCTATAGATATGTGAAGAGAAAAAGGTTAGTGAAGACAAACATAGGTCCCTTGCAGTCGGATTCAGGTGAATTTATAATGGGGAATAAAGAAATGGCAGACCAATTGAACAAATACTTTGGTTCTCTCTTCACGAAGGAAGACACAAATAACCTTCCGGAAGTACTAGGGGACCAAGGGTCCAGTGAGAAGGTCGAACTGAAGGATATCCTTATTGGGCGGGAAATTGTGTTAGGGAAATTGATGGGATTGAAGGCCGATAAATCCTTGAGGCCTGATAGTCTGCATCCCAGAGTACTTAAGGAAGTGGCCCTAGAAATAGTGGATGCATTGGTGATCATTTTCCAACAGTCTATCAACTCTGGATCGGTTCCTATCGACTGGAGGGTAGCTAATGTAACACCACTTTTTAAAAAGGGAGGGAGAGAGAAAGCGGATAATTATAGACCGGTTAGCCTAACATCAGTAGTGGGGAAAATGTTGGAATCAATTATTAAGGATGAAATAGCAGCGCATTTGGAAAGCAGTGACAGGATCGGACCAAGTCAGCATGGATTTATGAAGGGGTATTCATGCTTGACAAATCTTCTGGAATTTTTTGAGGATGTAACTAGTAGAGTGGACAAGGGAGAACCAGTGGATGTGGTGTATTTGGACTTTCAAAAGGCTTTTGACAAGGTCCCACACAAGAGAATGTTGTGCAAAATCAAAGCACATGGTATTGGGGGTAATATACTGATGTGGATAGAGAACTGGTTGGCAGACAGGAAGCAGACAGTCAGGATAAATGGGTCCTTTTCAGAATGGCAGGCTGTGACTAGTGGAGTGCCGCAGGGCTCAGTGCTGGAACCCAAGCTCTTTACAATATACATCAATGATTTGGATGAAGAAATTGAGTGTAATATCTCCAAGTTTGCAGATGACACTAAACTGGGTGGCGGTGTGAGCTGTGAGGAGGACGCTAGGAGGCTGCAGGGTGACTTGGACAGGTTAGGTGAGTGGGCAAATGCATGGCAGATGCAGTATAATGTGGATAAATGTGAGGTTATCCACTTTGGGGGCAAAAACGCGAAGACAGAATATTATCTGAATGGCAGCAGATTAGGAAAAGGGGAGGTGCAACGGGACCTGGGTGTTATGGTTCATCAGTCATTGAAAGTTGGCATACAGGTGCAGCAGGCGGTGAAGAAGGCAAATGGTATGTTGGCCTTCATAGCTAGGGGATTTGAGTATAGGAGCAGGGAGGTCTTACTGCAGTTGTACAGGGCCTTGGTGAGGCCTCACCTGGAATATTGTGTTCAGTTTTGGTCTCCTAATCTGAGGAAGTACGTTCTTGCTATTGAGAGAGTGCAGCGAAGGTTCACCAGACTGATTCCCGGGATGGCAGGACTGACATATGAGGAGAGACTGGATCAACTGGGCCTTTATACATTGGAGTTTAGAAGGATGAGAGGGGATCTCATAGAAACATATAAGATTCTAGTGAGACGGGACAGGTTAGATGCGGGTAGAATGTTCCTGGTGTTGGGGAACTCTAGAACCAGGGGACACAGTCTAAGCATAAGGGGTAGGCCATTTAGGACCAAGATGAGGAGAAACTTCTTAACTCAGAGAATTGTGAACCTGTGGAATTCTCTACCACAGAAAGTTATTGAGGCTGGTTCATTAAATATATTCAAAAGGAAGTCACATGTTAACCTGTGGAATTCACTGCCGTAGAGAGTTGTTGATGCCGGTTCATTGGATATATTCAAGAGGGAGTTAGATATGGCCCTTACGGCAAAGGGGATCAAGGGGTATGGAGAGAAAGCACGAAACGGCCATGATCTTATTGAATGGTGGTGCAGGCTCGAAGGGCCAAATGACCTACTCCTGCACCTATTTTCTATGTATCTATGTATCTATGAAAGTGTTAAATCCAAGGAAGAGGCATATAAATTGGTCAGAAAAAGCAGCAAACTTGAGGACTGGGAGAAATTTAGAATTGAGCAGAGGAGGACAAAGTGTTTAATTAGGAGCGGGAAAATAGAGTATGAGAGTAAGCTTGCAGGGAACATAAAAACTGACTGCAAAAGCTTCTATAGATCTGTGAAGAGAAAAAGATTAGTGAAGACTAATGTAGGTCCCTTGCAGTCAGAATCAGGGGAATTCATAATGGCGAACAAGGAAACGGCAGACCAATTGAACCAATACTTTGGTTCTGTCTTCACTAACGAAGACACGAATAACCTCCCGAAAATACTAGGAGATCGAGGGTCTAGTGAGAAGTGGGAACTGAGGGAAATCCTTATTAGTCAGAAATGGTGTTAGGGAAATTGAAGGGATTGCAGGCTGATAAATCCCCAGGGCCTGATAATCTGCATCCCAGAGTACTTAAGGAAGTGACCCTAGAAATAGTAGATGCATTGGTGGTCATTTTCCAACATTCCATGGACTCTGGTTCAGTTCTTATGGATTGGAGGGTTAATGTAACCCCACTTTTTAAAAAAGGAGGGAGAGAGAAAACAATGGATTATAGACCAGTTAGCCTGACATCAGTGGTGGGAAAATGCTGGAATCAATTGTTAAAGATGTAATAGCAACGCATTTGGAAAGCAGTGACAGGATTGGTCCAAGTCAGCATGGATTTATGAAAGGGAAATCATGCTGGACAAATCTTCTAGAGTTTTTTGAGGATGTAACTAGTAGAGTTGATAAGGGAGAACCAGTGGATGT
This sequence comes from Pristiophorus japonicus, assembly GCF_044704955.1. NCBI lineage: Eukaryota > Metazoa > Chordata > Chondrichthyes > Pristiophoridae > Pristiophorus > Pristiophorus japonicus. The sequence continues at coordinate 28,511,238 of NC_091997.1, read as the reverse complement.
GGTGTATTTAGACTTTCAAAAGGCTTTTGACAAGGTCCCACACAAGAGATTAGTGTGCAAAATTAAGGCACATGGTATTGGGGGTAATGTATTGATGTGGATAGAGAACTGGTTGGCAGACAGGAAGCAAAGAGTGGGAATAAATGGGTCCTTTTCAGAATGGCAGGCAGTGACTCGTGGGGTGCCGCAGGGATCAGTGCTGGGACCCCAGCTATTTACAATATACATTAATGATTTAGACGAAGGAATTGAATGTAATATCTCCAAGTTTGCAGATGACACTAAGCTGGGTGGCAGCGCAAGCTGCGAGGAGGATGCTAGGAGGCTGCAGGGGGACTTGGACAGGTTAGGTGCATGGGCAAATGCATAGCAGATGCAGTATAATGTGGATAAGTGTGAGGTTATCCACTTTGGTGCCAAAAACCGGAAGACAGATTATTATCTGAATGGTGACCGATTAGTAAAAGGGAGGTGCAACGAGACCTGGGTGTCTTGGTACATCAGTCATTGAAGTTAGGCATGCAGGTACAGTAGGCAGTAAAGAAATCAAATGGCATGCTGGCCTTCATAGTGAGGGGAGGGGATTTGAGTATAGAAGCAAAGAGATCTTACTGCAGTTGTATAGGGCCTTGGTGAGACCACACCTTAAGTATTGTGTGCAGATTTGGTCTCTTAATCTGAGGAATGACATTCTTGTTATTGAGAGAGTGCAGCGAAGGTTCACCAGACTGATTCCCGGGATGGCGGGACTGACATATGAAGAAAGACTGGATCGACTAGGCTTATATTCACTGGAATTTAGAAGAATGAGAGGGGTTCTCATAGAAGCATGTAAAATTCTGATGGGATTGGACAGGTTAGATGCAGGAAGAATGTTCCCGATGTTGGGGAAGTCCAGAACCAGGGGTCACAGTCTAAGGATAAGGGGTAAGCCATTTAGGACTGAGATGAGGAAAAACTTCTTCACTCAGAGAATTGTGAACCTGTGGAATTCTCTACCACAGAAAGTTATTGAGGCTGGTTCATTAAATATATTCAAAAGGAAGTCACATGTAGCCCTTATGGCTAAAGGGATCAAGGAGTATGGAGAGAAAGCAGGAATGGGGTACTGAGGTTGCATGATCAGCCATGATCATATTGAATGGTGGTGCAGGCTCGAAATGCCGAATGGTCTACACCTGCACCTACTTTCTATGTTTCTATGTTTCTCGGCCCTAATGTAATGTTTATCTGCCCTAATGTAATGTTTCTCTGCCCTAATATAATGTTTTCAACTTTTTCAAATTATTTACGAGATTTAGCCAGGCTGAAACATGCAGCACATATTTCCCTCTCGCTGGGCTGTCCCGCTGGGGTTGGTGACCGCATCTGGATGTTGAGCAGGAGCGCCAAGTCGCCCGGAAATGCGGCGATGGTCAGACTCTGCGCTCTGTCGGCGAAGCACCAGCTTCTCATTCTGTTAGTAAGCAAGTACTGGATGTAAGTAAGTACATACTGTAATTAAGTCATGTATGTAAGTCTGTCCTGTCCACAAAAAGCGGAACAAATCCAATCTGACCAATTACCTTACTCAGTTTACTCTCAATCAGCAGCAAAGAGCTGGAGAGTTTACACTGTTGTATTTTATCCGCCTGTTTCCGTGTTGTCAGTTCTGTCTATTTCTACGTGTGAACTTCCAACCCTAAACGTGACTGAGCGGATATCGTGCATTCACTGCCACCCAACCAGCAGCGGGTCGGGGGATGTGGTCCAGACTGAGAAACGCTGGTTGGAGTTGTGGCCGAGGCTTTAATTTAATTTCAGAATGAAGTCTCCCATTTTGCCCTCCCACGGAATGTTTGGAGTTGTGGCCGAGGCTTTAATGTAAGAGGCAGCGCCGAGCCGTCAGGCATCGCTGCCATATTTACCCCCAGTCCCGGCCTGGCCTTCAGACCTGTTGCTGTTCATCCACGGCGATTCTGATCTTCAAATCGGCTAATTCATTAATCCATCAAATCCTGATCCCATCCCGGGTTAATCGGCCGACAACGGTGGGCGGGGAACAACGCACATGTTCCCCTCCCTGTCTGTTGCTCGGAGACTCCCGTCTTCACACAAACAGGGAAAAATATATTGCAAGTATTAATCGGAGATAATTATTTACAATATTCAGCATTGTCAAATTATTTCTGATATTTAAGCCAGGCTGAAACATGCAACACATATTTCCCTCTCGCTGGGCTGTCCCGCTGGGCTTGGTGGCCGCATCTGGATGTTGAGCAGGAGCGCCGAGCCGCCCGGCAAAGCGGCGATGCTCAGACTCAGCGTTCTGTCGGTGAATCACCAGCATCTCATTCTGTTAGTAAGTAAGTAAATATTGGAAGTAAGTAAGTATGTACTGAAAGTAAGGAAGTAGTGGAAGTAAGTACGTCTGTCCTGTTCACAAAAAGCGGGACAAATCCAATCTGACCAATTACCGCCCCATCAGTCTAATCTCAATCAGCGGCAAAGAGCTGCAACGTCCTTCTTCACACATTTTCTGTCTAACTGATCCACGTCCAACTTGATTTCAGAATGAAGTCTCCCCATTTTGCCCTCCCACGGAATGTTTGCTTTGGAGTATTTTTTCATCTGTTTGCATGTTTAAAATGATCGCAACTGATCAGCAACTATCAACTACATATGATCTCAGCGAAGTTGAGTCATTTCCGGTTGAAAATTCACACACAGAAATACACAGAATTAAAACATGCAGATGAAAAAAATACTACCGTAAGTGGAGGAAGTGCATCCGGGAGGGCACTGAGCACCTCGGGTCTCATCGCCGAGAGCATGTAGAAATCAAGCGCCGGCAACGGAAAGAACGTACGGCAAACCTGTCCCACCCTCCCTTACCCTCAATGACTATCATCATTTTCATCATAGGCAGTCCCTCGGAATCGAGGAAGACTAGCTTCCACTCTTAAAATGAGTCCTTAGGTGGCTGAACAGTCCAATATGAGAACCACAGTCCCTGTCACAGGTGGGACAGATAGTCATTGAGGGTAAGGGAGGGTGGGACAGGTTTGCCGTACATTCTTTCCGTTGCCAGCGCTTGATTTCTGCATTCTCTCGGCGATGAGACTCGAGGTGCTCAGTGCCCTCCCAGATGCACTTCCTCCAGTTACGGCAGTCTTTGGTCAGGGACTCCCAGCTGTCAGTGAGGATGTTGCACTTTATCAGAGAGGCTTTGAAGGTGTCCTTGTAACATTTCCTCTGCCCACCTTTGGCTCATTTGCCGTGAAGGAGTTCCAAGTAGAGCGCTTGGCTTTGGGAGTCTGGTGTCTGGCATGCAGACAATGTGGGCTGCCCAGCGGAGCTGATCAAGTGTGTGAAGTGCTTCAATGCTGGAGATGTTAGCCTGGATGAGGATGCTAATGTTGGTGCGTCTGTCCTCCCAGGGGATTTGCAGGATCTTGCGGAGACATCATTGGTGCTATTCCTCCAGCGACTTGTGGTGTCTACTGTACATGGTCCATGTCTCTGAGCCATACAGTACTTACTTACTTCCAGTACTTACTTACTTCCAGTACTTACTTACTAGCAGAATGAGATGCTGGTGCCTCACCAACAGAGTACAGAATCTGAGCATTGCTGGGCGGGTCGCTGCTCCTGCTCAACTTCCAGATGCGGCCACCAACCCCGACAGGACAACCCAGCGAGAGGGAAATATGTGTTGCATGTTTCAGCCTGGGTTAAATATCGTAAATAAATTGAAAATGTTGAAAACATTACATTAGGGCAGAGAAACATTACATTAGGATTGACAAACATTAAAGTAGGGATGAGTAACATTACATTTGGGCAGAGACACATTACATTAGGGCTGAGAAAGATTACATTAGGGCATGAAGTGAAAGAGAATTCGGAAACATTCAGTATTATAGGAAGGTTGTTGACGATCAACAAAACAGAGACAAAGGTCGTGTTTGACAAAGTTCAGTAACATTTATTTATTTATTTAAAAATCAAAGTAACACTACATTATTATGTTCCAGAATGACTGAGTCTGGCCTTTCAGGCGCACAGAAAGATCCCATGCAATTATTTGTATAATGGAGAGTTTTCTGCTTATCCTGAATGTGAATCTTCTGTAACCAACAAAAATCAGATTCTGATGACATTCACTGGGGTCTTTCTGTGCACAAAGTGCCGGCCGTGTTTGGGACATAAGAGTGACTGCATTTCAGAAGCGGTGTATTGGTTTTCATGTGGGGACAAACTGGTTGGTGTCTGGTTCTCCAATTCTTGCAGAGACCTGTCTAGAAAGAGGCGGCACCTGGAATCAACTGCTGCCAATCATCTTCCTCTTTCATACGGTAATAGCAAAGCAAATCAAACATCCATATCCAATTTGGATATCCAGGCCAAAGCTTCTGGTGTAACAGCGTGGATATCGTGTAGGCTGCCTGCGAATTCCCTCTGAGGGCAGTGCTCAATGATGTGCCCCAGGGTCTGATTAGGAGCTCCACAGTCACATGATGGGGATGCTTTAATCTTCCACCTATGGAGAAGGTGGCAGCATCGACCGTGACCAGTTCTGAGGTGGTTGATGGTTGTCCACTGTTTGTGAGGAAGGTTTGATCCTTCAGGTTGTACTGTGGGGTCCTCGATAAGGAATCCATTCCGTATGTCGCAGTTCTTTCAAACACTTTGCATCGATCATCAAGCTGAGTGGAGATCGCGGAAGGGCTTTGCGATTGCCCAAAATGGCTTTCTAGATATGAGCTCTGCTGCCAATGTTATGAAAGTTTGAAAGTGGGGGGTTTCTGTTATTATATTTGCTTTTCCAGATGTCTGTAAATTGTTAAAATAAATAAAACCGATGGCACCGAGTGCCAGGTGGAAAGTTAGCCCCGAGTACAGGAAATTAAGCTCAAGGAAATATCTATGTGATTATAAAACTGGACCACCACGTTGCTATTGTTGGAATCCACATTGCCATCTCCCTGGCTGCGGGGAGGGGACGGGACCGGAGTATTCCCGTGCCTGCCAGCCCCGTTCTCTCTGAGAGCCCGTATGACTTTCCGAATGAACGAAAACAAGTCTGAGATCCAGGCCTGGGCTGTGGTGAAATATCGCAGCATTGTTGAGCGGCTCCGAGCTATTCCTTAAATAAAAAGATTGGGCAACAACTCCAACCAGTGCGTTTTATACAGGCATTAACCAATCAGGGAGCGAGCTCCACCTCCTTGCTGCTGATTGGTCAGTAGATATCAGCTACATATGATCGCAGCTAAGTTGAACATTTACACCTAGAAATACACGGAATTAAAACATGCAAACATAACGAAAAAAATACAACAAGGCAAACATTCCGTGTGAGGGCAAAATGGGGAGACTGCATTCTGAAATCAAGTTGGACGTGGATCAGTGAGACAGAAAAAGTGTGAAGAAGGACAAACTCTCACACAATGTTACAGAGCGTCCTCATTCACAATATTTCTCTCTCACTGAACAACGTCAACCTTTATTTCAGAATGAAATCTCCACCTTGTGGCGTCCCGCGGAGAGTTTACACTGTTGTATTTTATCCGCCTGTTTCCGTGTTGTCAGTTCTGTCTATTTCTACGTGTGAACTTCCAATCCTAAACGTGACTGAGCGGATATCGTGCATTCACTGCCATCCAACCAGCAGCGGGTCGGGGGATGTGGTCCAGACTGAGAAACGCTGGTTGGAGTTGTGGCCGAGGCTTTAATTTAATTTCAGAATGAAGTCTCCCATTTTGCCCTCCCACGGAATGTTTGGAGTTGTGGCCGAGGCTTTAATGTAAGAGGCAGCGCCGAGCCGTCAGGCATCGCTGCCATATTTACCCCCAGTCCCGGCCTGGCCTTCAGACCTGTTGCTGTTCATCCACGGCGATTCTGATCTTCAAATCGGCTAATTCATTAATCCATCAAATCCTGATCCCATCCCGGGTTAATCGGCCGACAACGGTGGGCGGGGAACAACGCACATGTTCCCCTCCCTGTCTGTTGCTCGGAGACTCCCGTCTTCACACAAACAGGGAAAAATATATTGCAAGTATTAATCGGAGATAATTATTTACAATATTCAGCATTGTCAAATTATTTCTGATATTTAAGCCAGGCTGAAACATGCAACACATATTTCCCTCTCGCTGGGCTGTCCCGCTGGGCTTGGTGGCCGCATCTGGATGTTGAGCAGGAGCGCCGAGCCGCCCGGCAAAGCGGCGATGCTCAGACTCAGCGTTCTGTCGGTGAATCACCAGCATCTCATTCTGTTAGTAAGTAAGTAAATATTGGAAGTAAGTAAGTATGTACTGAAAGTAAGGAAGTAGTGGAAGTAAGTACGTCTGTCCTGTTCACAAAAAGCGGGACAAATCCAATCTGACCAATTACCGCCCCATCAGTCTAATCTCAATCAGCGGCAAAGAGCTGCAACGTCCTTCTTCACACATTTTCTGTCCAACTGATCCACGTCCAACTTGATTTCAGAATGAAGTCTCCCCATTTTGCCCTCCCACGGAATGTTTGCTTTGGAGTATTTTTTCATCTGTTTGCATGTTTAAAATGATCGCAACTGATCAGCAACTATCAACTACATATGATCTCAGCGAAGTTGAGTCATTTCCGGTTGAAAATTCACACACAGAAATACACAGAATTAAAACATGCAGATGAAAAAAATACTACCGTAAGTGGAGTAAGTGCATCCGGGAGGGCACTGAGCACCTCGGGTCTCATCGCCGAGAGCATGTAGAAATCAAGCGCCGGCAACGGAAAGAACGTACGGCAAACCTGTCCCACCCTCCCTTACCCTCAATGACTATCATCATTTTCATCATAGGCAGTCCCTCGGAATCGAGGAAGACTAGCTTCCACTCTTAAAATGAGTCCTTAGGTGGCTGAACAGTCCAATATGAGAACCACAGTCCCTGTCACAGGTGGGACAGATAGTCATTGAGGGTAAGGGAGGGTGGGAGTATTTTTTTCATCTGCATGTTTTAATTCTGTGTATTTCTGTGTGTGAATTTTCAACCGGAAATGACTCAACTTCGCTGAGATCATATGTAGTTGATAGTTGCTGATCAGTTGCGATCATTTTAAACATGCAAACAGATGAAAAAATACTCCAAAGCAAACATTCCGTGGGAGGGCAAAATGGGGAGACTTAATTCTGAAATCAAGTTGGACGTGGATCAGTTAGACAGAAAATGTGTGAAGAAGGACGTTGCAGCTCTTTGCCGCTGATTGAGATTAGATTGATGGGGCGGTAATTGGTCAGATTGGATTTGTCCCGCTTTTTGTGAACAGGACAGACGTACTTACTTCCACTACTTCCTTACTTTCAGTACATACTTACTTACTTCCAATATTTACTTACTTACTAACAGAATGAGATGCTGGTGATTCACCGACAGAACGCTGAGTCTGAGCATCGCCGCTTTGCCGGGCGGCTCGGCGCTCCTGCTCAACATCCAGATGCGGCCACCAAGCCCAGCGGGACAGCCCAGCGAGAGGGAAATATGTGTTGCATGTTTCAGCCTGGCTTAAATATCAGAAATAATTTGACAATGCTGAATATTGTAAATAATTATCTCCGATTAATACTTGCAATATATTTTTCCCTGTTTGTGTGAAGACGGGAGTCTCCAAGCAACAGACAGGGAGGGGAACATGTGCGTTGTTCCCCGCCCACCGTTGTCGGCCGATTAACCCGGGATGGGATCAGGATTTGATGGATTAATGAATTAGCCGATTTGAAGATCAGAATCGCCGTGGATGAACAGCAACAGGTCTGAAGGCCAGGCCGGGACTGGGGGTAAATATGGCAGCGATGCCTGACGGCTCGGCGCTGCCTCTTACATTAAAGCCTCGGCCACAACTCCAAACAGTCCGTGGGAGGGCAAAATGGGAGACTTCATTCTGAAATTAAATTAAAGCCTCGGCCACAACTCCAACCAGCGTTTCTCAGTCTGGACCACATCCCCCGACCCGCTGCTGGTTGGGTGGCAGTGAATGCACGATATCCGCTCAGTCACGTTTAGGGTTGGAAGTTCACACGTAGAAATAGACAGAACTGACAACACGGAAACAGGCGGATAAAATACAACAGTGTAAACTCTCCGCGGGACGCCACAAGGTGGAGATTTCATTCTGAAATAAAGGTTGACGTTGTTCAGTGAGAGAGAAATATTGTGAATGAGGACGCTCTGTAACATTGTGTGAGAGTTTGTCCTTCTTCACACTTTTTCTGTCTCGCTGATCCACGTCCAACTTGATTTCAGAATGCAGTCTCCCCATTTTGCCCTCACACGGAATGTTTGCCTTGTTGTATTTTTTTCGTTATGTTTGCATGTTTTAATTCCGTGTATTTCTAGGTGTAAATGTTCAACTTCGCTGCGATCATATGTAGCTGATATCTACTGACCAATCAGCAGCAAGGAGGTGGAGCTCGCTCCCTGATTGGTTAATGCCTGTATAAAACGCACTGGTTGGAGTTGTTGCCCAATCTTTTTATTTAAGGAATAGCTCGGAGCCGCTCAACAATGCTGCGATATTTCACCACAGCCCAGGCCTGGATCTCAGACTTGTTTTCGTTCATTCGGAAAGTCATACGGGCTCTCAGAGAGAACGGGGCTGGCAGGCACGGGAATACTCCGGTCCCGTCCCCTCCCCGCAGCCAGGGAGATGGCAATGTGGATTCCAACAATAGCAACGTGGTGGTCCAGTTTTATAATCACATAGATATTTCCTTGAGCTTAATTTCCTGTACTCGGGGCTAACTTTCCACCTGGCACTCGGTGCCATCGGTTTTATTTATTTTAACATTTTACAGACATCTGGAAGAACAAATATAAAAATGGAAAGCCCCCACTTTCAATCTTTCGTAACATTGGCAGCACAATGATTTCAGAATGAAGTCTCCGCAATTTGCCCTCCCACGGAAGTATTTTGCCTTGTAATATTGTTTTCATCTGTTTGCATGTTTTAATTCTGTGTATTTCTGTGTGTAAATTTTCAACTGGAGGTCACTCAACTTCGCTGTGATCATATGTAGCTGATGTAATGTTTATTGATGTTTGAGTTGTTTTGCTACTACCGTATAAAAGAGGAAGACGATTGACAGCAGTTGATTCCAGGCGCCGCCTCTTTCTATACAGGTCTCTGCAGGAATTGGAGAACCAGACACCGACAGTTTGTCCCCACACGAAAACCAATACATCACTTCTGAAATGCAGTCACTCTTATGTCCCCAAACACGGCAGGCACTTTGTACACAGAAAGACCCTAGTGAATGTCATCAGAATCTGGTTTGTGTTGCCTGCAGAAGATTCACATTCAGGATAAGCAGAAAACCCTCCATTATACAGATAATTGCATGGGATCTTTCTGTGCACCTGAAAGGCCAGACTCAGTCATTCGGGAACATAATAATGTAGTGTTACTTTGATTTTTAAATAAATATGTGTTACTGAATTTTGTCAAACAGGACCTCTGTCTCTGTTTTGTAGATTGTCAACAAACTTCCTCTAATACTGAATGTTGCCAAATTCTTTTTCACTTCATGCCCTAACGTAATGTGTCTCTGCCCTAATGTAATGTTTCTCTGCCCTAATATAAAGTTACTCGACCCTAACTTAATATTTCTCGGCCCTAATGTAATGTTTTCAAAATGTTCAAATTATTTCTGATATTTTAGCCAGGCTGAAACATGCAACACATATTTCCCTCTCGCTGGACTATCCCGCTGGGGTTGGTGACCGAATCTGGATGTTGAGCAGGAGCGCCGAGCTACCCGGCAATGCGGCGATGCTCAGACTCTGCGCTCTGTCGGTGAGGCACCAGCATCTCATTCTGTTAGGAAGTAATTAAGTATTGTAAGTAATAAGTACCTACTGTAAGTAAGTAAGCGCTAAGTAAGTAACTACGGTAAGTAAGTACTGTAAGTAATTAAGCACTGTAAGTAAGTACTGTATGGCTCAGAAACATGGACCATGTACAGTAGACACATCAAGTCACTGGAGAAACACCACCAATGATGTCTCTGCAAGATCCTACAAATCCCCTGGGGTGGGGGGCAGATGCATCAACATTAGCGAACTCGACCAGGCCATCATCCCCAGCATTGAAGCACTTCACACACTTGATCAGCTCCACTGGGCAGCCCACATTGTCTGCATGCCAGACACCAGACTCCCAAAGCCAAGCGCTCTACTTGGAACTCCTTCACGGCAAATGAGCCAAAGGTGGGCAGAGGAAATGTTACAAGGACACCTTCAAAGCCTCTCTGATAAAGTGCAACATCCTCACTGACAGCTGGGAGTCCCTGACCAAAGACTGCCGTAACTGGAGGAAGTGCATCTGGGAGGGCACTGAGCACCTCGAGTCTCATCGCCGAGAGAATGCAGAAATCAAGCGCTGGCAACGGAAAGAATGTACGGCAAACCTGTCCCACCCTCCCTTACCCTCAATGACTATCTGTCCCACCTGTGACAGGGACTGTGGTTCTCATATTGGACTGTTCAGCCACCTAAGGACTCATTTTAAGAGTGGAAGCTAGTCTTCCTCGATTCTGAGGGACTGCCTATGATGAAAATGATGATAGTCATTGAGGGTAAGGGAGGGTGGGACAGGTTTGCCGTACGTTCTTTCCGTTGCCGGCGCTTGATTTCTACATGCTCTCGGCGATGAGACCCGAGGTGCTCAGTGCCCTCCCGGATGCACTTACTCCACTTACGGTAGTATTTTTTTCATCTGCATGTTTTAATTCTGTGTATTTCTGTGTGTGAATTTTCAACCGGAAATGACTCAACTTCGCTGAGATCATATGTAGTTGATAGTTGCTGATCAGTTGCGATCATTTTAAACATGCAAACAGATGAAAAAATACTCCAAAGCAAACATTCCGTGGGAGGGCAAAATGGGGAGACTTCATTCTGAAATCAAGTTGGACGTGGATCAGTTGGACAGAAAATGTGTGAAGAAGGACGTTGCAGCTCTTTGCCGCTGATTGAGATTAGACTGATGGGGCGGTAATTGGTCAGATTGGATTTGTCCCGCTTTTTGTGAACAGGACAGACGTACTTACTTCCACTACTTCCTTACTTTCAGTACATACTTACTTACTTCCAATATTTACTTACTTACTAACAGAATGAGATGCTGGTGATTCACCGACAGAACGCTGAGTCTGAGCATCGCCGCTTTGCCGGGCGGCTCGGCGCTCCTGCTCAACATCCAGATGCGGCCACCAAGCCCAGCGGGACAGCCCAGCGAGAGGGAAATATGTGTTGCATGTTTCAGCCTGGCTTAAATATCAGAAATAATTTGACAATGCTGAATATTGTAAATAATTATCTCCGATTAATACTTGCAATATATTTTTCCCTGTTTGTGTGAAGACGGGAGTCTCCGAGCAACAGACAGGGAGGGGAACATGTGCGTTGTTCCCCGCCCACCGTTGTCGGCCGATTAACCCGGGATGGGATCAGGATTTGATGGATTAATGAATTAGCCGATTTGAAGATCAGAATCGCCGTGGATGAACAGCAACAGGTCTGAAGGCCAGGCCGGGACTGGGGGTAAATATGGCAGCGATGCCTGACGGCTCGGCGCTGCCTCTTACATTAAAGCCTCGGCCACAACTCCAAACATTCCGTGGGAGGGCAAAATGGGAGACTTCATTCTGAAATTAAATTAAAGCCTCGGCCACAACTCCAACCAGCGTTTCTCAGTCTGGACCACATCCCCCGACCCGCTGCTGGTTGGATGGCAGTGAATGCACGATATCCGCTCAGTCACGTTTAGGATTGGAAGTTCACACGTAGAAATAGACAGAACTGACAACACGGAAACAGGCGGATAAAATACAACAGTGTAAACTCTCCGCGGGACGCCACAAGGTGGAGATTTCATTCTGAAATAAAGGTTGACGTTGTTCAGTGAGAGAGAAATATTGTGAATGAGGACGCTCTGTAACATTGTGTGAGAGTTTGTCCTTCTTCACACTTTTTCTGTCTCACTGATCCACGTCCAACTTGATTTCAGAATGCAGTCTCCCCATTTTGCCCTCACACGGAATGTTTGCCTTGTTGTATTTTTTTCGTTATGTTTGCATGTTTTAATTCCGTGTATTTCTAGGTGTAAATGTTCAACTTAGCTGCGATCATATGTAGCTGATATCTACTGACCAATCAGCAGCAAGGAGGTGGAGCTCGCTCCCTGATTGGTTAATGCCTGTATAAAACGCACTGGTTGGAGTTGTTGCCCAATCTTTTTATTTAAGGAATAGCTCGGAGCCGCTCAACAATGCTGCGATATTTCACCACAGCCCAGGCCTGGATCTCAGACTTGTTTTCGTTCATTCGGAAAGTCATACGGGCTCTCAGAGAGAACGGGGCTGGCAGGCACGGGAATACTCCGGTCCCGTCCCCTCCCCGCAGCCAGGGAGATGGCAATGTGGATTCCAACAATAGCAACGTGGTGGTCCAGTTTTATAATCACATAGATATTTCCTTGAGCTTAATTTCCTGTACTCGGGGCTAACTTTCCACCTGGCACTCGGTGCCATCGGTTTTATTTATTTTAACAATTTACAGACATCTGGAAAAGCAAATATAATAACAGAAACCCCCCACTTTCAAACTTTCATAACATTGGCAGCAGAGCTCATATCTAGAAAGCCATTTTGGGCAATCGCAAAGCCCTTCCGCGATCTCCACTCAGCTTGATGATCGATGCAAAGTGTTTGAAAGAACTGCGACATACGGAATGGATTCCTTATCGAGGACCCCACAGTACAACCTGAAGGATCAAACCTTCCTCACAAACAGTGGACAACCATCAACCACCTCAGAACTGGTCACGGTCGATGCTGCCACCTTCTCCATAGGTGGAAGATTAAAGCATCCCCATCATGTGACTGTGGAGCTCCTAATCAGACCCTGGGGCACATCATTGAGCACTGCCCTCAGAGGGAATTCGCAGGCAGCCTACACGATATCCACGCTGTTACACCAGAAGCTTTGGCCTGGATATCCAAATTGGATATGGATGTTTGATTTGCTTTGCTATTACCGTATGAAAGAGGAAGATGATTGGCAGCAGTTGATTCCAGGTGCCGCCTCTTTCTAGACAGGTCTCTGCAAGAATTGGAGAACCAGACACCAACCAGTTTGTTCCCACATGAAAACCAATACACCGCTTCTGAAATGCAGTCACTCTTATGTCCCAAACACGGCCGGCACTTTGTGCACAGAAAGACCCCAGTGAATGTCATCAGAATCTGATTTTTGTTGGTTACAGAAGATTCACATTCAGGATAAGCAGAAAACTCTCCATTATACAAATAATTGCATGGGATCTTTCTGTGCGCCTGAAAGGCCAGACTCAGTCATTCTGGAACATAATAATGTAGTGTTACTTTGATTTTTAAATAAATAAATAAATGTTACTGAACTTTGTCAAACACGACCTTTGTCTCTGTTTTGTTGATCGTCAACAACCTTCCTATAATACTGAATGTTTCCGAATTCTCTTTCACTTCATGCCCTAATGTAATCTTTCTCAGCCCTAATGTAATGTGTCTCTGCCCAAATGTAATGTTACTCATCCCTACTTTAATGTTTGTCAATCCTAATGTAATGTTTCTCTGCCCTAATGTAATGTTTTCAACATTTTCAATTTATTTACGATATTTAACCCAGGCTGAAACATGCAACACATATTTCCCTCTCGCTGGGTTGTCCTGTCGGGGTTGGTGGCCGCATCTGGAAGTTGAGCAGGAGCAGCGACCCGCCCGGCAATGCTCAGATTCTGTACTCTGTTGGTGAGGCACCAGCATCTCATTCTGCTAGTAAGTAAGTACTGGAAGTAAGTAAGTACTGGAAGTAAGTAAGTACTGTATGGCTCAGAGACATGGACCATGTACAGTAGACACCACAAGTCGCTGGAGGAATAGCACCAATGATGTCTCCGCAAGATCCTGCAAATCCCCTGGGAGGACAGACGCACCAACATTAGCATCCTCATCCAGGCTAACATCTCCAGCATTGAAGCACTTCACACACTTGATCAGCTCCGCTGGGCAGCCCACATTGTCTGCATGCCAGACACCAGACTCCCAAAGCCAAGCGCTCTACTTGGAACTCCTTCACGGCAAATGAGCCAAAGGTGGGCAGAGGAAATGTTACAAGGACACCTTCAAAGCCTCTCTGATAAAGTGCAACATCCTCACTGACAGCTGGGAGTCCCTGACCAAAGACTGCCGTAACTGGAGGAAGTGCATCTGGGAGGGCACTGAGCACCTCGAGTCTCATCGCCGAGAGAATGCAGAAATCAAGCGCTGGCAACGGAAAGAATGTACGGCAAACCTGTCCCACCCTCCCTTACCCTCAATGACTATCTGTCCCACCTGTGACAGGGACTGTGGTTCTCATATTGGACTGTTCAGCCACCTAAGGACTCATTTTAAGAGTGGAAGCTAGTCTTCCTCGATTCCGAGGGACTGCCTATGATGAAAATGATGATAGTCATTGAGGGTAAGGGAGGGTGGGACAGGTTTGCCGTACGTTCTTTCCGTTGCCGGCGCTTGATTTCTACATGCTCTCGGCGATGAGACCCGAGGTGCTCAGTGCCCTCCCGGATGCACTTCCTCCACTTACGGTAGTATTTTTTTCATCTGCATGTTTTAATTCTGTGTATTTCTGTGTGTGAATTTTCAACCGGAAATGACTCAACTTCGCTGAGATCATATGTAGTTGATAGTTGCTGATCAGTTGCGATCATTTTAAACATGCAAACAGATGAAAAAATACTCCAAAGCAAACATTCCGTGGGAGGGCAAAATGGGGAGACTTCATTCTGAAATCAAGTTGGACGTGGATCAGTTAGACAGAAAATGTGTGAAGAAGGACGTTGCAGCTCTTTGCCGCTGATTGAGATTAGACTGATGGGGCGGTAATTGGTCAGATTGGATTTGTCCCGCTTTTTATGAACAGGACAGACGTACTTACTTCCACTACTTCCTTACTTTCAGTACATACTTACTTACTTCCAATATTTACTTACTTACTAACAGAATGAGATGCTGGTGATTCACCGACAGAACGCTGAGTCTGAGCATCGCCGCTTTGCCGGGCGGCTCGGCGCTCCTGCTCAACATCCAGATGCGGCCACCAAGCCCAGCGGGACAGCCCAGCGAGAGGGAAATATGTGTTGCATGTTTCAGCCTGGCTTAAATATCAGAAATAATTTGACAATGCTGAATATTGTAAATAATTATCTCCGATTAATACTTGCAATATATTTTTCCCTGTTTGTGTGAAGACGGGAGTCTCCAAGCAACAGACAGGGAGGGGAACATGTGCGTTGTTCCCCGCCCACCGTTGTCGGCCGATTAACCCGGGATGGGATCAGGATTTGATGGATTAATGAATTAGCCGATTTGAAGATCAGAATCGCCGTGGATGAACAGCAACAGGTCTGAAGGCCAGGCCGGGACTGGGGGTAAATATGGCAGCGATGCCTGACGGCTCGGCGCTGCCTCTTACATTAAAGCCTCGGCCACAACTCCAAACATTCCGTGGGAGGGCAAAATGGGAGACTTCATTCTGAAATTAAATTAAAGCCTCGGCCACAACTCCAACCAGCGTTTCTCAGTCTGGACCACATCCCCCGACCCGCTGCTGGTTGGATGGCAGTGAATGCACGATATCCGCTCAGTCACGTTTAGGATTGGAAGTTCACACGTAGAAATAGACAGAACTGACAACACGGAAACAGGCGGATAAAATACAACAGTGTAAACTCTCCGCGGGACGCCACAAGGTGGAGATTTCATTCTGAAATAAAGGTTGACGTTGTTCAGTGAGAGAGAAATATTGTGAGTGAGGACGCTCTGTAACATTGTGTGAGAGTTTGTCCTTCTTCACACTTTTTCTGTCTCGCTGATCCACGTCCAACTTGATTTCAGAATGCAGTCTCCCCATTTTGCCCTCACACGGAATGTTTGCCTTGTTGTATTTTTTTCGTTATGTTTGCATGTTTTAATTCCGTGTATTTCTAGGTGTAAATGTTCAACTTCGCTGCGATCATATGTAGCTGATATCTACTGACCAATCAGCAGCAAGGAGGTGGAGCTCGCTCCCTGATTGGTTAATGCCTGTATAAAACGCACTGGTTGGAGTTGTTGCCCAATCTTTTTATTTAAGGAATAGCTCGGAGCCGCTCAACAATGCTGCGATATTTCACCACAGCCCAGGCCTGGATCTCAGACTTGTTTTCGTTCATTCGGAAAGTCATACGGGCTCTCAGAGAGAACGGGGCTGGCAGGCACGGGAATACTCCGGTCCCGTCCCCTCCCCGCAGCCAGGGAGATGGCAATGTGGATTCCAACAATAGCAACGTGGTGGTCCAGTTTTATAATCACATAGATATTTCCTTGAGCTTAATTTCCTGTACTCGGGGCTAACTTTCCACCTGGCACTCGGTGCCATCGGTTTTATTTATTTTAACATTTTACAGACATCTGGAAGAACAAATATAGAAATGGAAAGCCCCCACTTTCAATCTTTCGTAACATTGGCAGCACAATGATTTCAGAATGAAGTCTCCGCAATTTGCCCTCCCACGGAAGTATTTTGCCTTGTAATATATTGTTTTCATCTGTTTGCATGTTTTAATTCTGTGTATTTCTGTGTGTAAATTTTCAACTGGAGGTCACTCAACTTCGCTGTGATCATATGTAGCTGATGTAATGTTTATTGATGTTTGAGTTGTTTTGCTACTACCGTATAAAAGAGGAAGACGATTGACAGCAGTTGATTCCAGGCGCCGCCTCTTTCTATACAGGTCTCTGCAGGAATTGGAGAACCAGACACCGACAGTTTGTCCCCACACGAAAACCAATACATCACTTCTGAAATGCAGTCACTCTTATGTCCCCAAACACGGCAGGCACTTTGTACACAGAAAGACCCTAGTGAATGTCATCAGAATCTGGTTTGTGTTGCCTGCAGAAGATTCACATTCAGGATAAACAGAAAACCCTCCATTATACAGATAATTGCATGGGATCTTTCTGTGCACCTGAAAGGCCAGACTCAGTCATTCGGGAACATAATAATGTAGTGTTACTTTGATTTTTAAATAAATATGTGTTACTGAATTTTGTCAAACACGACCTCTGTCTCTGTTTTGTAGATTGTCAACAAACTTCCTCTAATACTGAATGTTGCCAAATTATTTTTCACTTCATGCCCTAACGTAATGTGTCTCTGCCCTAATGTAATGTTTCTCTGCCCTAATATAAAGTTACTCGACCCTAACTTAATATTTCTCGGCCCTAATGTAATGTTTTCAAAATGTTCAAATTATTTCTGATATTTTAGCCAGGCTGAAACATGCAACACATATTTCCCTCTCGCTGGACTGTCCCGCTGGGGTTGGTGACCGCATCTGGATGTTGAGCAGGAGCGCCGAGCTACCCGGCAATGCGGCGATGCTCAGACTCTGCGCTCTGTCGGTGAGGCACCAGCATCTCATTCTGTTAGGAAGTAATTAAGTATTGTAAGTAATAAGTAGCTACTGTAAGTAAGTAAGCGCTAAGTAAGTAACTACGGTAAGTAAGTACTGTAAGTAATTAAGCACTGTAAGTAAGTACTGTATGGCTCAGAAACATGGACCATGTACAGTAGACACCTCAAGTCGCTGGAGAAACACCACCAATGATGTCTCTGCAAGATCGTACAAATCCCCTGGGGTGGCGGGGGCAGATGCATCAACATTAGCGAACTCGACCAGGCCATCATCCCCAGCATTGAAGCACTGAACACACTTGATCAGCTCCGCTGGGGCAGGCCACATTGTCTGCATGCCAGACACCAGACTCCCAAAGCCAAGCGCTCTACTTGGAACTCCTTCACGGCAAATGAGCCAAAGGTGGGCAGAGGAAATGTTACAAGGACACCTTCAAAGCCTTCCTGATAAAGTGCAACATCCTCACTGACAGCTGGGAGTCCCTGACCAAAGACTGCCATAAGTGGAGGAAGTCCATCTGGGAGGGCACTGAGCACCTCGAGTCTCATCGCGGAGAGCATGCAGAAATCAGGCGCAAGCAACGGAAAGAATGTACGGCAAACCTGTCCCACCCTCCCTTACCCTCAATGACTATCTGTCCCACCTGTGACAGGGACTGTGGTTCTCATATTGGACTGTTCAGCCACCTAAGGACTCATTTTAAGAGTGGAAGCTAATCTTCCTCGATTCCGAGGGACTGCCTATGATGAAAATGATGATAGTCATTCCGTTGCCTGCGCTTGATTTCTGCATGCTCTCCGCGATGAGACCCGAGATGCTCAGTGCCCTCCCGGATGCACTTCCTCCACTTACGGTAGTATTTTTTTCATCTGCATGTTTTAATTCTGTGTATTTCTGTGTGTAAATTTTCAACCGGAGATGACTCAACTTCGCTGAGATCATATGTAGTTGATATTGCTGATCAGTTGCGATCATTTTAAACATGCAAACAGATGAAAAAATACTACAAAGCAAACATTCCGTGGGAGGGCAAAATGGGGAGACTTAATTCTGAAATCAAGTTGGACGTGGATCAGTTGGACAGAAAATGTGTGAAGAAGGACGTTGCAGCTCTTTGCCGCTGATTGAGATTAGACTGATGGGGCGGTAATTGGTCAGATTGGATTTGTCCCGCTTTTTGTGAACAGGACAGACGTACTTACTTCCACTACTTCCTTACTTTCAGTACATACTTACTTACTTCCAATATTTACTTACTTACTAACAGAATGAGATGCTGGTGATTCACCGACAGAACGCTGAGTCTGAGCATCGCCGCTTTGCCGGGCGGCTCGGCGCTCCTGCTCAACATCCAGATGCCCAGCGGGACAGCCCAGCGAGAGGGAAATATGTGTTGCATGTTTCAGCCTGGCTTAAATATCAGAAATAATTTGACAATGCTGAATATTGTAAATAATTATCTCCGATTAATACTTGCAATATATTTTTCCCTGTTTGTGTGAAGACGGGAGTCTCCGAGCAACAGACAGGGAGGGGAACATGTGCGTTGTTCCTCGCCCACCGTTGTCGGCCGATTAACCCGGGATGGGATCAGGATTTGATGGATTAATGAATTAGCCGATTTGAAGATCAGAATCGCCGTGGATGAACAGCAACAGGTCTGAAGGCCAGGCCGGGACTGGGGGTAAATATGGCAGCGATGCCTGACGGCTCGGCGCTGCCTCTTACATTAAAGCCTCGGCCACAACTCCAAACATTCCGTGGGAGGGCAAAATGGGAGACTTCATTCTGAAATTAAATTAAAGCCTCGGCCACAACTCCAACCAGCGTTTCTCAGTCTGGACCACATCCCCCGACCCGCTGCTGGTTGGGCGGCAGTGAATGCACGATAACCGCTCAGTCACGTTTAGGGTTGGAAGTTCACACGTCGAAATAGACAGAACTGACAACACGGAAACAGGCGGATAAAATACAACAGTGTAAACTCTCCGCGGGACGCCACAAGGTGGAGATTTCATTCTGAAATAAAGGTTGACGTTGTTCAGTGAGACAGAAATATTGTGAATGAGGACGCTCTGTAACGTTGTGTGAGAACGTTTGACAACGTTCAGTTAGAGAGTTTGATGAAGGTTAGTACAAGTCAGCTGGTGTTAAGAGACCGAGAGACCCCGCCGTCATTCATTGAGAGAGTTTAGCGATGTTCAGTCCCATTGGCAATATTAAATATTAAATAAGTGAGATTAAAATTGTTGAACGAGAGAGTGTTTGGTGCAATTTCGAACGACCGAGATTGAGGACGGTCAGTGAGTGAGAGTTTGGCGAAATTGACTCAACGAGCGCTTCTCCCTGAGGAAATTGACCATGTTCAGCGAGGGAGAGATTGTGACCAGGCTCAGAAGTGGCGAGACTTACCCCAGGCTGGATAACGCAGAACTGTAAGGCCGGACTCAGTAAAAGGAGTTTGACCAGGATTAGTTAGAGAGATCCTGACATCGCTCAGTGAGAGGCCGCTCAGTGGGAGAGAGAGATTGACGCCTGTCAGAAAACAGAGTTATTGACAATGTTCAGTAAAAGGAGAGCTTGGCGGCATCAGGATGAATATGAACTCATTTGTGATAGTTAATATTCGGCTTTAAAAATCAACGGTTGGCCTTTATGTCAAGAACCAATTTATTTTCAAAATGCAACAAAGATACATTCCAACATTCAAATTACAATTCATTTCTACCCTGCCATGCCCTTCAATGAATGTGCCCGTTTGACTGACACAGCCTACTGTGCTGCACATAACGATCCCATTGCACTGTTTGAAGAAGAGGGACAGAGTGTGTATCTTCCACAACCAGCGGGAATCAGACAATAGGCTCATTTTGCGGCTCCTGTTTGCCGACATAACCATGGTGACTGAACCTCAAAAGTGATGTCTCTTGTTGCTGAACTTTTGATTTCAAGTGGTGTCACCTTTGAGGTTAGAGCGTTAGCCTTTGATTTAGCCTTTTTATCTCCTCACTTCTAGGAATGCTGCTTTTTGGGACATATATCTTTCTGATATTTGTCCAACGGTGAATAGAATTGAAAACGATTGAAGTATATCTGCCGACTTCTGGCTGGCCTCCCACATTCTACCCTATGTAAACTAGGGGTGATCCAAAACTCGGCTGCCCATGTCCTAACTCGCACCAAATCCCATTCACCCATCACCACTGCTCGAGCTCCGCGTTTTGGAACTGGAGCAGTGGGTGGAGCCAATAAGAAGCATCCACGAGGTTGAGAACTATGTGGATAGCACGTTTCAGGAGGTGGTCACCCCGCAGCTTAAAGGTGTGCAGGTGGAGGGGAAGTCGGTGACCACCAGACGTAGTAAGTGTGCTATGCAGGTAGCGCAGGAGACCGCTGTGAGTCTATCTCGCTTTCAAAATGATATTCAATTCTGAGTATCGGTAAGGATGATGGTGCCTCTGGGGAGTGCAGCCAGAGCCAATTCCAAGGCACCACGGGTGGCTCAGCTGCACAGGGGGCAGGGACGAAGAACCAAAGAGCCCTAGTGATAGGGGATTCTATAGTCAGGTGAACAGATAGCCTTTCTGTGGTCATAGACGTGACTCCCGAATGGTTTTGTGCCTCCCTGGTGCCAGGGTCAAGAATGTCACAGAGCGGATGCAGAGCATCCTGGGGGGGGGGGGGCGGAGGGTAAACATCTCGAGGTCGTGGTCCATATCGGGACCAATGACACAGGTAAAATGAGGGATGAGGTCCTACAGGAAGAATTTAGGGAGCTAGGAAGAAAATTAATGGGTAGGACCTCAAAGGTAGTAATCTCCGGGTTACTACCGATGCCACATGCTGATGAGTATAAGCATAGAAGGATAGAAAGGATGAACACGTGGCTGGAAAATTGATGTAGGAGGGAGGGCTTTAAATTCTTGAGGCATTGGGACCGCTTCTAGGGGAGATGGAACCTATACAAACTGGACGGGTTGCCCCTCAACAGTCCCGGGACCAATATCCTCATGAAGAGTTTTGCTAGTGCTGTTAGGGAGAGCTTAAACTAGCTTGGCAGGGGGATGGGAACCTGAGAATGAATTCAAAAGGGAGGGAAGTAAAGCAGAAGTTGGATAGCAAGAATCTAGAAAGCGAATCTGTAAGACTGAGGAAACAGGGCTTAGTGTGTAGTAAGCAAGGAGGTCTTCCTGTGCTGAATGGTATATACTTTAATGCAAGGAGTATAGCAAATAAGGCGGATGAGCTAAGAGCACAGGTAGACACTTGGGAGTATGACATTATAGCCATTACAGAAACATGGCTGAAAGAGGGCAGGTTTGGCAGATCAATATTCCTAGCTACAGGATTTTTAGACAAGATAGAGAGGGGGATAAAAAGGGGGGCAGGGTTGTGGTACTGATTAAAGAAACTATTATAGTGGTGAGGAGGGATCATCAAATGAGGCCATATGGGTCGAATTGAAAAATAAAAAGGGAGCGATCACACTGATGGGTGTGTATTATAGACCCCCAAATAGTGGGAGGGAGATAGAGGAGCAAATATGTAGGCAAATTGCTGTGAAGTCTAAAAACCATAGGGTAGTAATAGTAGGGGATTTTAACTATCCAAATATTGATTGGGACAAATTTAGTGTGAAGAGTATAGAGGGTGCGGAATTCTTGAGATGCATTCGAGAATTTTTTTAGTCAGTATGTAGTACGCCCAACACGACAGGGGGCGGTCTTGGATTTAGTTTTGGGGAATGAAGCTGGGCAGGTGGAAGGGGTATCAGTGGGGGAGCACTTGGGTGCCAGTGACCATAATTCAGTCAGATTCAAGTTGGTTATGGATAAGGACAAGAATAGGCCTGGAATAAAAGTTACGAATTGAGGAAAAGCTAATTTTGCTAAGTTAAGGAATGATTTGGCCATAGTGGACTGGAAACAGCTACTTGTGGGTAAATCAGTGTCGGAACAATGGGAGGCATTTAAGGAGGAGTTCTAGAATGCTCAGGCCAAGCATGTGTCCTTAAAGAAAAAGGCTGGGAAAAATAATTCTAGAGCCCCCTGGAATTCTAGGAACTTACTGGTGAGGATTATGAAAAAAAGGGACGCTTATATCATATATCAATGGCTAAATACTATAGAATCTTTAGAGGAATAAAGAAAGTTAAGAGGCAAAATTAAAAAGGATATTAGGAATGCTAAGAGAAAGCACGCAAAATTCTTGGCCAGTAAAATTAAGGAAAACCCTAAGATGTTCTATAAATATATTAAGAGTAAGAGGGTAACTAAAGAAAGGGTAGGGCCTATTAGAGACCATGAGCATAATCTTTGTATGGAGGCGGAAGATGTTGCTAGGGTTCTTAACGAATACTTTGCGTCTGTTTTCACAAAGGAAAGAGGTAATGCAGATACTGATATAGAGGAGGAGTGTGATATTCTGGATGTAATAAATATAGTGAGAGAGGAAGTATTAAGGGGTTTAGTAGCTTTGAAAGTAGATAAGTCCCCAGGCCCGGATGAAATGCATCCCAGGCTGTTGAGCGACGTAAAAAGGGAAATAGCAGAGGCCTTGACCATCATTTTCCAGTCCTCTTTGGATCTGGGCATGGTGCCAGAGGACTGGAGGACTGTTAATGTAGTACCCTTGTTTAAGAAAGGAAAAAGGGATCAGCTGAGTAATTACAGGCCTGTCAGCCTAACCTCAGTGGTGGGAAAACTATTGGGAAAAATCCTGAAAGACAGGATAAATCTGCATTTGGATAGGCAAGGATTAATTAGGGACAGTCAGCATGGATTTGTTAAGGGAATATTTTGAGGAGGTAACCAAGAGGATCGATGAGGGTAGTACATATGATGTAGTATATATGGACTTTAGCAAGGCTTTTGATAAGGTCCCGCATGGTAGACTGGTCATGAAGGTTAAAGCCCATGGGATCCAGGGCAAAGTGGCAAGTTGGATCCAAAATTCGCTCAGAAGTAGGAAGCAAAGGGTAATGATTGATGGATGTTTTTGTGACTGGAAGGATGTTTCCAGTGGGGTTCCACAGGGCTCAGTATTGGGTCCCTTGCATTTTGTAGTATATATCAATGATTTAGATTTGAATATAGGGAGTATGATTAAGAAGTTTGCAGACGACACTAAAATTGGCTGTGTGGTTGAAAATGAAGAGGAAAGTCATGGGCTGCAGGAGGATATCAATCTACTGGTCAGGTGGGCAGAGCAGTAGCAAATGGAGTTTAATTCAGAGAAGTGTGAGGTGATGCACTTTGGGAGGGCTAATAAGGAAAGGGTATACACATTAAGCGGTAGGCCACTTAATAGTGTAGCTGAACAAAGGGACCTTGGAGTGCTTGTCCACAGATCCTTGAAAGTAGCAGGCCAGGTGGATAAGATGGTTAAGAAGGCATACGGAATGCTTGCCTTTATCGGCCAAGGCATAGAATATAAGAGCAGGGAGGTTATGCTTAAATTGTGTGATACTTTGGTTAGGCCACAGCTGGAGTACTGTGTGCAGTTCTGGTCACTGTATTATAGAAGGACATGATTGCACAAGAGAGGGTGCAGAGGAGATTTACTAGGATGCTGGACAGATTGGATAGGCTGGATTTGTTCTCATTGGAACAGAGAAGGTTGAGAGGAGACCTCATTGATGTGTACAAAATTTTGAGGGGTCTGGACATAGTGGATAGTACGGGTCTATTGCCATTGGTGGAGGGGTGTATTACGAGGGGGCATAGTTTTAAGGTGGTTGGTGTATGGTTTAGAGGGGCTTTGAGGCTTCTTCGGGGGGCTTCTTTACGCAGATGGTTGTGGGGATCTGAAACTCACTGCCTGGAAGAGTGATGGATGCAGAAACCTTCACCACTTTTAAGAGATGGTTGGATGGGCATTTGAAGTGCCGTAACCTGCAGGGTTATGGACCTAGAGCTGGTAATTGGGATTAGACTGGATGACCTTTTGTTGGACGGTGCAGATATAATGGTAAGTACTGCAGGGAATAGAATACGGCCAGGGTGATCTCCTGGACTAGTTTCGATTGCATGGATGGGTCGGAAAGGAATTTTCCCAGATTTTGTTCTCCCTAAATTGGCTGGGTTTTTATCTGCTTTTTGCCTCTTGCAGAAATCACATGGCTCTGGTTGGGGTGGAGTGTAGAATGTTTCAGTATAAGGGGTGTCGCAGTTGTGTGAGGTGGATTGGTTGGGCTGGGTGCTCTTTGCCTTTCCGACATAGTTCATGGCTTTATATGTAACCTTCAGGGCTGCTGATTAAGGGCTGTGTGGCTCTTTGTCGGCCGGCGCAGATACGATGGGCCAAAATGGCCTCCTTCTGTGCTGGAAATTTCTATGTTTCTATGTTTCTACCACTGTGCTAGCCAACCGACACTGGTTAAGCAACTTCCTTGATTTAAAAATTTTCATCCTTGTTTTCAAATTCCTCATAGCCTCGCCACTCCCTACCTCTGTAATCTCCCCCACCCCCACACCCCAAGATACCTCTAATTCTGCCCTCGTGACCATCCTTGATTATAATCCCTCAACCATCAGTGGCAATACCTTCAGCTGCCTGGGCCCTAAGCTTTGGAAGACCCTGCCTAAATCTCTCCGTCTCTCTACCTTTCTTTCTTCCTTTACGACACTCCTTAAAACCTACCTCTTTGACCATGCTTTTGGTCATCTGCTCTCATTTCATCTTATGTGGCGAAGTGTCAAATATTTGACTTGTAACACTCCTGTGATGCACCTTGGGATGTTCTAATGCGTTAAAGGCACTATATAAATAG
Organism: Pristiophorus japonicus; assembly: GCF_044704955.1. Lineage (NCBI taxonomy): Eukaryota > Metazoa > Chordata > Chondrichthyes > Pristiophoridae > Pristiophorus > Pristiophorus japonicus. Next base: position 28,485,944 of record NC_091997.1, on the reverse strand, counting down.
AAGTTGTTTTTGTTGACTGCTCAAACACTAAGCTCGGCTAGATGCTGGTTATTAGCCGAATTATTAACCAGACGAGTTAACTCGGAGGGGTTATTAACATCATCCATCATCATAGGCAGTCCCTCGGCATCGAGGAGGACTTGCTTCCACTCCCAAAGTGAGTTCTTTGATGACTGAACAATCCGATACGAGAGCCACAGACCCTGTTACAAGTGGGACAGACATTCGTCGCAGGAAGGGGTCAGTGGGGCTGGTTTGCCGCGTGCTCCTTCCGCTGCCTGCGCCTGATCTCTTCATGCTCCTTGCATCGAGACTCAAAGAGCTCAACGCCCTTCCAGATGGACTTTCTCCACCTCGGGCTGTCTGCGGCCAGGGTCTCCCAGGTGTCAGTGGTGATGTCGCACTTTACCAGGGAGGCTTTGAGGGTGTCCTTATAACGATTCCGCTGTCCTCCTTTGGCTCGTTTACTATGAAGGAGCTCCGCATAAAGCATTTGCTTAGGGAGTCTCGTATCTGGCATGCGTACTATGCGGCCTGCCCAGCGAAGCTGATCGAGTGTGGTCAGTGCTTCAATACCGGGGATGTTAGGCTACAGGGCTCCTGTATGGGTCTGAGGCATGGATGATGTACAGAAGGCACCTCAAGTTGCTGGAGATATATCACCAACGATGTCTCCGCAAGATCTTGCAAATCTCCTCGGAGGACAGGCGCACCAACATCAGTGTCCTCGGGTTATTAACAATAAGTTGCTGAATGTTAACCATGAAGTATGTCCAGCATTTTCTGATTTTATTTTCTCTCCGATGTTTTTTTCAGCCTTTGGGCACCAGAGACACCAAGCAGCCGATTTCAATCTTGTAACGTCCGTGTATTTCTGCGTATCATCCGGCCGCTTTGTGTCATCATCGGTCGAATTATTTCTAGCTGATCAGCAGCAGGGAACTGAATGCAGGAACAAAAGCAAAATACTGTGGGAGGGGGAAATCTGAAATAACCACAGACAATGCTGGGGACACTTGGCAGGTCAGGCAGCATCTATGGAGAAACAAAGTTTCAGCTCCTCGCGTCTGTTCCACTGTACAATTAGTTCACAGTTGATTATACCTCAACTCCAATGGGTTAGTTAATGTTTCAAGTCTGGATCAGACAGCACTTTAAAACCATCTCCAGGAAGTCACACTGCACTTTATAACTTGTGAAGTGCTGTCACTTGTGTTATGTCACTTGATGAGCTCTGCTGGGCAGGGCACATAGTTCGCATGCCAGACACGAGACTCCCAAAACAAGCGCTCTACTCGGAACTCCTTCACGGCAAACGAGCCAAAGGTGGGCAGCGGAAATGTTACAAGGCCACCCGCAAAGCCTCCCTGATAAAGTGCAACATCCTCACTGACACCTGGGAGTCCCTCGCCAAAGACTGCCTTAAATGGAGGAAGTGCATCCGGGAGGGCACTGAGCACCTCGAGTCTTGTCGCCGAGAGCATGCAGAAATCAAGCGCAGGTAGTGGAAAGAGCATGCGGCAAACCAGTTCCACCCACCCCTTCCCTCAACGACTATCTGTCCCACCTGTGACAGAGATTGTGGTTCTCATATTGGACTGTACAGCCACCTAAGAACTCATGTTAAGAGTGGAAGCAAGTCTTCCTCGATTTCGAGAGACTGCCTATGATGATGATGTCAGTAAATTTTCACACAGGAAAACCCTATAGTCTGCCTTATTTTGGTTGCACAAGATTCATATCTTGGGCACTTCTTTAAATGGTGCCATGGGATCTTTTGCTGCACCAGAATGGGCAGACAGTTGGTGTAACACCTCACGGGAAAGTTGATCCCTCCAACAATGAAGCACTTCCTCAATATTGCACAGAAGTGTGGGCACACATTGTATGCTCAGGTCCATGGTAGGGACTGTAGACTTATGCCAACCGACACATTTACTGACAGACTCAGGATAAACATGGGAACATGAGATGGCCATTCAGCCCCTCACACCTGTTCCACCATTCAATTAGATCATGATTCATCTGCATCTTAGCTCCATTTACACATCTTGGTTCTATATTCCTTAATACTCTTACCACACAAAAAGTTAGCATTCGCAGTTTTGAAATTTTCAATTGACCCCCAGCCTCCCCCAGCTTTTTGGGGGAGAGAGTTCAGATTTCCACTACCCTTTGTGTGAAGAATTGCTTCCCGACATTACCCCTGAACGGCCTGGCTCAAATTTTAAATTTATGCCCCCTTGTTCTGGACATTCCCACCAGAGGAAATAGTTTCTCTCTATCCACCCTATCAAGTGCTTTAATCATCTTTAACACCTCAGTTAGAACATGCCCTAATCTTCTACACTCAAGGGAATACAGTTCTAGGCTGTGCAATCAGTCCTCATAATTTAACCCTTCTAGCACCAGTATCACTCTGGTGAATCTGTGCTGCACCCACTCCAAGGCCAATATACCCTCCTGAGGTGCCCAGAACTGAGTGTAGTACTCCATGGTGGTATTGAGTTATAATTTGGATGGTTGAATGTATTGTTGATGTGTTTTTGAATAAATGACTTGTTGATATTAAGGCCCCTGTGTGATTATTTAAAGTCAAACACCCTCTAATCTTTTACACTCGGTATTAACTTTCTGAATTAAATTAAAGTAGATCCTAATGCAGGAGTGGTATCAATGGTGAGCTATATCCTTTTAAAATCCGAATGGGCCTTATCCCTTTGTTCCAGAAAGCACTGAGAGTTATGGGTGTAATAATACTTCACTTCAAGTCTCATCGCCAAGAGCATGCAAAAATCAAGCGCAAGCAGCGGAAGGAGCGTGCAGAAAACCAGACTCCCCACCCACAATTTCCTCAACGACTATCTGTCCCACCTGTGACAGAGACTTGCGTATTGGACTGTTCAGCCACCTAAGGACTCATGTTAAGAGTGGAAGCAAGCCTTCCTCGATTCCGAGGGACTGCCTATGATGATGATGAATATATTGGTTATGGTACTGGACTGGCAACCTAGAGGTTGTAAATTGAGATTGAATTTAGCAAACTGGCTAGTACCAGAAAATAATGAGAATGCAAGCTGTAGGATTGTCATAAAATCCAGATGGTTCACTAATGTCCTTCAGGGTAGGAATTCTGCAATCGCCAGCTGATCAGGCCTCGATGTGACTCCTATCTCACAATATAGTCTCTGAATTGGCCCAGAAAGCTGCTGTTGTAAAGAATTGTTGTGAAGTTCAGTATTAAAAAATAATTGAATGGACTTATTGGCAATGAGGAAAGAGTCATATTTAGACACTCGGGTAATTCGAGTCCCACTCCAGAACCATGAGAACAAAATCTCGGCTGACGCTCCAGTGCAGTACTCAGCGAGCGCTGCACTATCGGAGGTGCTGTCTTTCGGATGAGACGTTAAACCGGGTGGACATAAAAAATCGCATGGCACTATTTCGAAGAAGATTTATCCCCCGGTGTCCTAGCCAATATTTATCTCTCAACCAACATCACTAAAACAGATTTATCTGGTCATTATCATATTGCTGTTTGTGGGAGCTGGCTGTGCACAACTTAGTTGCCACATTTCCTACATTACAACAGTGACTACACTCCAAAAGTACCTAATTTGCTGTAAAATGGTTTGGGACAGTCTGAAAGGGCAGTGAAAGGTGCTATACAAATGCAAGTTCTTTCTTTCTTTACTCTCAGCCTAATCAATGTTGCAAAGTCCTGATGAGTTATATTGCCCAGGTCCGAAGAGCTGTCCCACAGACTACTCAAGCAACAGCCTGAGATAATCACATTGAGCCAACATCCCAGGCCCATCTGTGGTTATGTCCTGACCAGAGGTGGTATGCGGTCAAGTGGACATAGAACTGGGAGTCCGCAACAGTCACTTTAGACTACTTCACACCTCATGACGCAGGTCAAATATCACCAAGGAAACATCCTTCTCATCATTGGCTGCCCTCAATGAATCAATGACCCTTCATGTGGCGCACCAAAGAAGATAGCACTGAGGAAAACAAAGGCACAGAATGTACTCTTGGTAGGGGACATCCTGAGTAGGTGTGGAATACCATCAGTGATGGTGCTGGCTGAGTCCTGAAGGACCTAGTGGCCAGACTCGGCCTGTGTCTGATGAGAAAAACAATGCAAGGGAACAACCTACATAACTTTGTGCTCCCTGACATATCTATTGCAGACAAGTCTGTCCACAATGGCATTGGTAGCAATGACCAACACACAGTACTTGTGAAGACAAAGCTTTAGGTGGATGGTTGTGGTGAAGGGACACAAGGAAGTGATCAGAGATGGCCTCATCAGTAATCGTAAACATAGGAGTATCAAAGCCTCTGGAAGCACCAGGATATCAGTGGGTAGCCATGAATATGCATAGGAAAGTTTATCTGAAGGGATAGGCTCAGGGAAGAGAGGAGGGCGATCGATTTAGAGGTAGAGAGGGCAAGGGGAGCTGAGATGGATTGAATTCACCGAGAATGAGGAACCATTCAATGCAGAGACTGAAGGAGAAAGAATTACATAGAATGTATCGCACAGAAACAGGCCATTCAGCCCGACTGCTCCACACGAGCCTCCTCCCACCTCTCTTCATCTCACCCCATCCACATATCCTTCTATTCCTTTCTCCCGCATGTATTTATCTAGCTTTCACTTTCAATGCATCTATGCGATTCGCCTCAACTAGCAAGTTCCACAATCTAACCTGTCACCATTTTAAAAAGTTTCTCCAGGATTCGTTATTTGATTTATTAGTGGCTATCTTACATTTATGGCACCAGCAGAATATCTCAGAGGGAAAATCGAGGTTGGGCTCGGATGGGGCAGTGGACAACGAGAATTTTGAAAGAGAGGCAACAGGGTTTAAAAAAAATAATTCACAGGATGCGAGCATCACTGGCAATTTATTGACTATCCATAATTGCCCTGGAGATGAACCGCCTTCTTGACAACTCAGTGGTTTGCTAGGACATTTCAGACGGCAGTTAATTGACAACCATATTGCTGTGGGTCTCAAGTCATATAGGCCAGACCGGATAAGAACAACAGATTTCTGCCCATAAGGATAATTGGTGTTTTTTTACATCAATCCATCAATAAATAACTGATATTAGTTTTTCATTCCAGATTTGTTTATTTCACTGAATTTAAACTCCCCAGCTGCCATGGTAGGATTGTGAACTCATGTCTCCGGGCATATTAGTCCAGGTCCCTGGATTATTAACCCAGTAACATAACCACTGTGCTACCATTCCCAGTAAAGCAGGGCAAGTTGCTTGAAGCTGAAGGAGAGGAGAGTTCAAGGTGAGATTTAGTGATAACGGGATCGAATTGGCAATAGGGAACAGCTTGTCAAGGAGGGTAATGCAGGAAAAAAACATTAAACTTATGCCAAATGCAGCTGTACACCACAATGGGAAGGTTAGTGGACCAGAAAGATGAACTTGGGTTGGGTGAATGGATTTTCTGAACCTTTACTTATATTAATTTTAAAAGGTTTGGGTGTGGCTCCCTCTGGTGGGGATTATTGATACTCCATGTGAAATGTAACACTGCCCTCAGTCAATGCTCTGCCACCGCCCTCATATTTTATTCTATTTATCCATATTTAATCAGAAAACACCCCCATGAAATTATTCAATAAAGAGGCAAAGGATTGAATGAGCAGATGAAAGGTCAGTGCAGGAGGTCGGAGTGCAAACCAGAATCTCCTCACCAAGGGCTGACCTGGGCTCAGGTGGATTATCAGGGGTAGGGGCTGAGCTGAGGTGGAAGGACGGAGGGTTACTGACAGGCACCACAGAGGGGCTCTCTGTGTAATGACTATTGTCAGAGGCCTGACTGGGCTGTTGTTGGAGAGTGGGATGTGTAACAGAAGGAAAAGCTGAAGAGCAGGAAGGAAGAACCACTTTCAGGAAGAACTTTCCATCTGAATGAATCTGCTTCAGATACAACACTTACATATTCAGAAACAGTCATAAGATCATAAGAACTAGAAGCAGGAGTAGGCCATTTGGCCCCTCGAGACTGCTCCGCCATTTGATAAGATTATGGCTGATCTGATCATGGACTCAGCTCCACTTCCCTGCCCGTTCCCCATAACCGTCGACTCCATTATCGCTCAAAAATCTGCCTATCTCCGCCTTAAATATATTCAGTGACCCAGCCTCCACAATTCTCTGGGGTAGAGAATTCCACAGATTTACAACCCTCTGAGAGAAGAAATTCCTGCTCATCGCAGTTTTAAATGGGCGGCCCCTTATTCTGAGACAATAGGCTAGAATTTGCACTGTTTCACCACCCAGTTTCTCGGCAGTATTGGCCGTTTTGGGCGAGAACCGGGTCGACAAAAAATTCCCCAGCTGAGGCACGCTGGCGTTTCGAAGTCCCACTGGGGAGCGGACCACCGGTGTGCATCACCCACAGATTGCCCTGGCGCGATCTTTGGCTGAGCGGGGACCCGTAGATAAGTATAAAAACATTTTATTTTAAACGCCCACGAGGATCAGCGGAGCTGGGCGGTCGGTCTGCAAGAGAAAGGTAAGCGATTGATTTTTCACGATTTATTTTCAAAATCTTTTGGGGTGATTTAATTTAAAAATGCCTTGGGAATGTTGTTGGGATTTTTTAATTAGGTTTTTTAAAAAATTATTTTAATTCTTTTTTTGGTGTTAGGCCCAACCCGCAGCCTCGGGGTAAATTTTTATAGATTTTTAAATTTTTCGCCTATTTTCCTTAGGCACCGTCCAATCAGGCCGAAATTGCACTTTCCCGCCCAGATTTTTCACTGGCGGATTTAAAGAAAACATTTCGGGAAGTTTTCGCTGGCGATATTCTTCCCAGCCTTAGTGATTTTTTGGGCAGCAATCGGGCGCTGGCGTGCTTTGGGGAAATTCTAGCCCAATGTCCCCTAGTTTTAGTTTCCTCAATGAGTGGGAATATCCTCTCCCCATCCACCTTGTTGAGCCCCCTCATTATCTTATATGTTTCGATAAGATCACCTCTCATTCTTCTGAATTTCAATGTGTATCGGCCCAATCTACCCAACCTTTCTTCATAGTTCAACCCCCTCATCCCCAGAATCAACCTAGTGAACCTTCTCTGAGCAGCCTCCAATGCAAGTATTTCCTTTCGTAAATACGGAGACCAAAACTGTACGCAGTACTCTAGGTGTGGCCTCACCAATACCCTGTACAGTTGTAGCAAGACTTCTATGCTTTTATACACTATCCCCCTTGCAATAAAGGCCAACATTCCATTTGCCTTCCTGATTACTTGCTGTACCCGCATACTAACTTTTTGTGTTTCATGCACAACGACCCCGAGGTCCCTCTGTACTGCAGCACTCTGCAATTTTTCTCCATTTAAATTATAATGTGCTTTTCTATTTTTTCTGCCAAAGTGGATAACCTCACATTTTCCCACATTATACTCGATCTGCCAATTTTTTGCCCACTCACTTAGCCTGTCTATATCCCTTTGCAGATTTCTTGTGTCCTCCTCACAATTTGCTTTCCCACCCATCTTTGTATCATCAGCAAACTTAGCGACATTACACTCGGTCCCTTCATCCAAGTCATTAATATAGATTGTAAATAGTTGAGGCCCCAGCACTGATCCCTGCGGCACCCCACTAGTCACAGTTTGCCAACCGGAAAATGATCCATTTTTCCCGACTCTCTGTTTTCTGTTAGTTAGCCAATGCTCTGTCCATGCTAATTTATTACCTCCAACACCATGAACTTTTATCTTATGCAGCAATCTTTCATACGGCACCAGCGGGCATGGTATTTATCCTATAGTTTTACACTGAGAAGTATTATACCAGCAACTACACTCCAAAAGTACTTCATTGGCCATAAAGCGCTTTGAGACGTCCAGTGGTCGTGAAAGGCACTATATAAATGCAAGTCTTTCTTTCTTAGCAGTGGACTGTACAGGACATCTTGTGGTTCTATATGGACAGTCCAAGTGTCTGGGAATTGTCACATCCCACATTACCTCTCATGTCCCTCTACAAATGTTCCTCCAGCTGTTTATTCAACTCTCTCATGAATGTCTGATACAATCAGCCCTCAATGACTCAATGAGCCGTCTATTCCATACAGTTACCAGTCTCTGTACAAAGTGGTCAAACGTGAACTGTTATATCACCCTTGCTCTTATAAGTTTGATGCCACACTATCTTTTAAATATTTTCTCTGATCCAGATACTGCTGTGTTTAAATCAAACACTCAGTACCAGGGGAACCCCCAGACACAAGCAGATCTCTGATTCAGTTAAACTGTTGCAATTATAACTATTTCTGTCTCCGTGATGATAAAGGTGTTTATGAATTTTGGTCCACATTTACTTTGATGCTCAACATAAACCTCACTGAGTGGACATCTGATTTGGAACCAGTAACCTCTTGATCTCTGCCTCCACTAGGGAAACCTCAATCCATTTGACGGGATCGGTCGGATGCTAGACTCATAATTCAGAGGCCTAGACTAATGATCCAGAGACATGAGTTCAAATCTAACCACGGCAGCTGGGGAATTTAAATTCAATTAAATAAACCTGGAATAAAAAAACAGTACCAGTAATGGTGGCCATGAAACTTCCGGATTGTCGTAAAAACCCAAAAGGGAAGGAAATCTGCCGTCCTTACCTGACCTGGCCTATATGTGACTCCAGACCCATAGCAATGTGACTGACTCTTAATTGCTCTCTGAAATGGCCACTAGCAAGCCACTCAGTAATACAAGGCGGCTCATCACCACCTTCTAAAGAGAAACTAGCGATGGGCAATAAATGCTGGCTGTACTAGCGACATTCACATCCTGTGAATTAATGAATTTTTAAAAATCCCATCAAGAGTTAAGTGCTGGTGAAAAATGGTTATGAGGAATTATTACTGCTTAAAATAATAAGAGAAATGATGTAGAGAGAGTGAGGGTGGAAGAAGCTATGTCCTGAATCCTTATTTGTGAATCATAACGTGCATCCAGATTTGAACCAGGGATCCGTAGTTCTGTAGTTTAAAAGTTCTATCACTGAGCTCTATCTATAAACACAGGCTCATACCCTGTATGATTCATAATGAAATGGCAATGTCTTGCTCACTGCTTCTATCACCAAAACCCCAATCTTCACCTTCTTTACTACTGGGGAAAGTGGCTATGAAGAGTTATTATCACTGGTCATAATGATCAGAGAGCAGTTCTGGAGGAGGGAGTGCATTATGAATTCTTACTTGTGAAACATAAATTGGGTTGAGGGTACACCTGGATTTGAACCAGCTACCACTTGATTTGCAGTTAAATACTCTACCACTGAGCTATACCCCAGACACATTTATGCTTTTTATGTGCTTCAATCACGGTCCCAAGTGCAGCACACCATCTGGGATAAGAAACAGATGGGGTCATTTAAAAAAAGAAAGACTTGCATTATTATAGCACCTTTCACATCCACCAGACTTCCCAAAACACTTTACAGCCAGTTTAAAATTGAAGAAATTATTCGAGAATGCAAAACATCGCTTTAAAAATACATTTTGTTGTTCTTTCAAAAATGTCACAGAACTGTTTATGCAGAATTATTTTTTACTGATTCTGAGATGTTCGAAAGCATGAATGGTTTTTATAGAGTAAAGGAAGCTGTTTCCAGTGGCAGAAAGGTTGGTAAGCAGAGGACACAGAGTTAAGGAGATTAGCAAAAGAACAAGAGGCGAAATGAGGAACATATTTTTACACAGCGAGTTGTTGTGATCTGGAATGCATTGCCTGAAAGGGTGGTGGAAGTAGATTCAATGGTAACTTTCAAAAGAGAATTGATAAATACTTGAAGGGAATAAAGTGCAGGACCATGGGGAAAGAGCGATGGAGCGGGACTAATTAAAAACATAACATAAGAACATAAGAAATAGGAGCAGGAGTCGGCCATCTGGCCCCTCGAGCCTGCTCTGCCATTTAATAAGATCATGGCTAATCTGATCATGAACTCAGCTCCATTTCCCTGCCCGCTCCCCATAACCCTTCACTCCTTTATTGCTCAAAAATCTGTCTATCTCTGCCTTAAATATATTCAATGACCCAGCCACAGCTCTCAGGGGCAGAGAATTCCATAGATTTACAACCCTCTGAGAGAAGAAATTTCTCATCTCAGTTTTAAATGGGCGGCCCCTTATTCTAAGACGATATCCCCTAGTTTTAGTTTCCCCTATGAGTGGAAATATCCTCTCTGCATCCACCTTGTCAAGCCCCCTCATTATCTTATAAATTTCAATAAGATCACCTCTCATTCTTCTGAACTCCAATGAGTAGAGGCCCAAATTACTCAACCTATCCTCATAAGTCAACCCCCTCATCTCCAGAATCAACCTAGTGAACCTTCTCTGATCAGCCTGCTCTGCTAAAGAATGAGCGCAATGGGCTGAAAAGCTTCCTTCAGCACTGTATGATATGGTGCAGAGGGCGGTGGGTGTAATTTTCATCCTTGGTGATAAAATTGGATTTAACCAGGGTGCACTTAGGATTTGAACCAGGGACTGCTTGATCTGCAGTCAAATGCTCTACCACTGAGCTATACGCCCGCTCATATGCCAATGGCCCATAAACATCACCATCATACAATCCAACAGATCACACAACCCCCACCCTCTCAATTGGGGCACGTTTCCAGCCTGGCGGGCTAGTCACCCAGTCCTCAGATGTCCCACTCTGTGCTCCCGGATTCATTCAGTAACACATGGTGGTGTCTCTGCTCCACTCCCCCTGGCCGAGACTCTGCTCTTTAAGTTAGAAGAAGTTTTTCATTTCAGGGTTAGAAACATAGAAACATAGAAAATAGGTGCAGGAGTAGGCCATTCAGCCCTTCGAGCCTGATTTCTTGGAGTTATTTTTAAGACTTTGGGTTTTCTTTAAGAATATGTAATCCACTGTGACTCTGAGTCCGAAGTGTAAAGTCCTGTCCCCTCAGTACAGATTCACACGAGGCATGTAGTGAAGTCAAGGTCACTCTGGACCTGCACCTTTATTTCACAGCTCTGGAATGCTGCACTTGCCTGAGACCTGCCCTTATATACCTTTCTCTTGCAAGTGCACCCCTGGTGGCAAGGTATGCTGGTGGTTACAGGTCATATCTTATTACAGTCAGGTATAGCATGTTAGGATACAGTTATATATAATAATGTAAGATACATGACATCACCCTCCCCCAAGGTCTTATTGTCTTTATAGGTTCAGTCTCTCAGGTGGTCTACGCTCTCGCATGGAGCGTCTGAGTTGTGGTTCAGTTGTTTGCCTTGGTGTCTGTTTTTCTTTGGGTGTGGTTGCTGGTATCTCGCCTGGGCTGTCTGTTTCGATTGGTGTGATTGTTGTTGACTCGCCTGGGCTGTCTGTTGGGATTGCCCTTTCCTCAGGTTGTTCCCTCTATCTGTCCACCAGGTGTGGTGCGAGTTCCACATTGTAGTCTGCCTCTGGTTCCGCAGTGTTGTTGGTAAATCTGCTTTTGACTTGGTTTACATGCCTCCGGCAGGTTTTGCCATTGTCCATTTGTACTACCAGTAGCCTGATTCCTTCCTTGCCCGTTACTGTCCCTGTAAGCCATTTGGGACCCCTGCCATAGTTTAGGACAAACACTTTGTCCCCTATCTCATTCCATCTCCCCCTCGAATTTCTGTCATGGTACTCAGTCAGCTTACGGCGCTTTGCCTCAATGATTTTGTGCATGTCTGGGAGGATTAATGAGAGCCTTGTTTTTAAAGTTCTTTTCAACAACAGTTGCGCGGGGGGAATCCCAGTCAATGAGTGTGGATGAGATCTGTATGCCAGCAGCAGTTGCGACAGGCGACCCTGCAGTGTGGGACCTTTGATTTTAAGCATGCCTTGTTTAATGATTTGTACTGCTCTCTCCGCCTGGCCGTTGGAGGTCGGCTTGAACGGTGCCGTCTTGACGTGATTTATGCCGTGGTCAATTATAAAGTCTTGGAATTCTGCTCTGGTGAAGCACGGACCATTGTCACTGACCAATATGTCAGGGATTCCGTGCATTGCAAACATGGTTGCGAGGTTCTCCACAGTGGTGGAGGTTGTGCTCGAGTTTAAAATGGTGCATTCGATCCACTTTGAAAATGCATCTACAACTAGGAGGAACATTTTGCCCATAGTCTATGTGCACCCGCGACCACGGTTTGGTAGGCCAGGGCCAGGGGCTCAGTGGAGCCTCCCTGGAGGCATTGCTGAGTTGGGCACAAATGGTGCACCTTCAGACGCAGAGCTCCAGGTCCGCATCAATACCAGGTCACCAGAAGTGGGATCTGGCTATGGCCTTCATGAAAACGATCCCCGGGTGCTCGCGGTGGAGCTCCCGGACAAATGCCTCTCTGCCTCATAGAGGCATGACTACTCGGCTGCCCCACATCAGGCAGTCTGCTTGTAGTGATAGCTCATGCATGCGCCTGTGAAAGGGTTTTAATTCCTCGGGGCAGGCATCGCGAGCCTCTGCCAATCACCGGTTAGGACACATCTTTTTACTAAGGATAACGTGGGCTCGCTGGCCGTCCAGGCTCTGATTTGGTGAGCCGTCATGGGCGAACCTGTGGACTCAAAGGCATTGATTGCCATGACTATCTCACAGTCCTGTTCATCAGACCCTTCCGTGGTCGCCAGGGGTAGCCTGCTGAGCGCGTCGGCACAGTTGTCTGTGCCTGGTCTGTGCCTTATGGTATAGTCGTAGGACGCCAGCATGAGTGCCCACCGTTGAATTCGCGCCGCGGCGTTGCCGTTTATTGCCTTGCTCTCGGATAGGAGGGACATGAGGGGCTTGTGGTCGGTTTCTAACGTGAACTTCGCCCCGAAAAGGTATTGGTGCATCTTTTTCACACCATACACGCACGCGAGCGCCTCCTTCTCTACCATTCCGTACCCGCGCTCCGCCCGTGAAAGTGACCTGGAGGCATAAGCTATTGGTTGTAATTTGCCCGCACTATTGACATGTTGCAAAACGCACCCGACCCCATACGCTGATGCATCACATGTGAGAACTAGCTTTTTACCTAGGTCAAAGAAAGTCAAAACACTGTTGGAACACAGAAGGTTGCGTGCCTTATTGAAGGCGCGTTCCTGGGCGTCCTGCCAAAACCAATCGCACCCCTTTCTGAGTAGCATGTGGAGAGGCTCCAGCAGCGTGCTTAAGTTCTGCATAAAGTTCCCAAAGTAATTGAGTAGCCCGAGAAAGGCGCGCAGTTCTGAGACATTCCGGGGCCTGGGTGCCAGGCGAATTGCTTCTGTTTTGGACTCTGTTGGGCAGATTCCATCAGCGGCAATCCTTCTGCCCAAAAATTCAACCTCGGGTGCAAGAAATAGGCACTTGGATTTCTTGATTCGTAGGCCTACCCAATCCAACTGACTTAGTACTTCCTCCAAATTACGGAGATGGGAGTCGGTGTCCCTGCCCGTGATAAGTATGTTGTCTTGAAATACAACTGTCCCCGGGATGGACTTGAGCAGACTCTCCATGTTGAGCTGGAATATGGCAGCTGCCGACCTGATGCCGAATGGGCATCGATTGTACATGAAAAGGCCGCGATGTGTGTTGATGGTGGTGAGTAGCTTGGATTCCTCGGTCAATTCTTGCGTCATATACGCAGATGTGAGGTCTAATTTTGAGAAAAGTTTACCTCCAGCCAATGTGGCAAATAAGTCCTCCGCTCTGGGCAGCGGGTACTGGTCCTGTAGGGAGACTCTGTTTATGGTAGATTTGTAGTCCCCACAGATTCGTACGGATCCATCAGGCTTCATGACTGGGACGATGGGTCTTGCCCAGTCGCTAAATTCCACGGATGATATAATGCCTTCCCGCAGAAGCCTGTCTAGTTTGTGTTCAATCTTTTCCCTCATCACATAGGGTACAGCTCTGGCCTTGTGATGGACCGGTCTCGCATCCTGTGTGATGTAGATTTTGACTTTGGCCCCTTTGAAAGTGCCCACACCTGGCTGAAAGAGATGTTCAAATCGCTTTATAACTGTTGAGCAGGAGGTCTGTTCCTCTAATGACATGGCATGGACATCATCCCATTTCCAGTTTAGTTTTGCCAGCCAGCTTCTCCCCAGCAGTGCTGGGGGGTCTCCGAGGACAATCCACAGGGGAAGTCGGTTCACTGTCCCTTTGTGTGTGACAGAGAGCATGGTGTTGCCGAGGACTGGTACGATTTCTTTGGTATAGGTCCTTAGTGTGGTATCGATCCTTGTGAGTTTTGGTCTGTCTTTTTTATGCGGCCACAGTTGTTCAAATTGTTGAGCGCCCATGAAAGATTGACTCGCTCCCGTATCCAGCTCCATGTTGACAGATATCCTGTTGAGTAGGACCCTCATCATTATCGGAGGCGTCCTGTTGTAGGAGCAGCAGCCATTGATCGTGTTGACCCGCTGTACACCGGTGTCCCGGGTTCTGTCCCCACCATCTTCTGGTCCGCTTTCCAACCCATCCGATTTGTATACCAGCCGAGCTGCCGTTTTTTTGCACATGCTCGACAAATGCCCTGTATATTCACAATTTCTGCAAACAGCCTGCTGAAATCAACATCCCTTTGCCGAGTGCCCACCCCCACACCTCCAGCACAGACCTGTTCCATTGTTCAGAGTTTCCAAAGAATGAGCTGCGTCTGGCTGATCTCTCTTGAGCTTCTCTCAGTTTGTAGTTGATTGCTCGCATTGTGGGTTGATGAGGTGTGAATGGCCATCCCTTTGGCCCTTGATGGCGTCTGCCTGCTGTCGAGAACCTGTTCTCCCAGTTTTGTCTGTGTGTGGGGGTAGCTGCTTGTTTAGTGCTGTGAACTTCTTGTTCCAATATTTCGTTAGTTGTCATACCTGCATTGTAAATCAACCTCGTTTCTTCTTCCCCTACCAAGAATGTCTGTGCAACCAATGCTGCTGCCTCTAAGGTCAGGTTCTTGGTCTCTATGAGCTTTCAGAATATGCCTGCGTGGCCTATTCCTTCAATGAAAAAGTCTCTCAGCATTTCTCTCCTCAGTTCATCGGAGAACTCACATAAACTAGCCAACCCCCGAAGTTCCGCCATGAAGTCGGGTATGCTCTGGCCCACACAGCGTCTGTAGTTGTAGAACCTGTATCTGGCCATGTGTAGGCTGCTCGCTGGCTTCAGGTGGTCTCTTACCAGTGTGCTCAATTCTTCAAACGACTTGCTCGCTGGTTTCTCGAGTGCCAACAGATCCTTCATTAAAGCGTATGTTTTCGAGCCACAGCTGGTCAAGAGATGGGCTCTTCTCTTGTCTGCCTTATCGTCGCCTAACCAGTCTTTGGTTACAAAGCCTTGCTGGAGCTTTTCTATAAAGTCCTCCCAATTGTCTCCCGCATTGTACTTTTCATCTGATCCGTTGTTCGCCATTCTGTGGATTCTGTAATCCCATCCTCGTCACCACTGTAAAGTCCTGTCCCCTCAGTTCAGATTCACACGAGGCATGTAGTGAAGTCAAGGTCAATCTGGACCTGCACCTTTATTTCACAGCTCTGGAATGCTGCACTTGCCTGAGACCTGCCCTTATATACCTGTCTCTTGCAAGTGCACCCCTGGTGGTAAGGTATGCTGGTGGTTACAGGTCATATCTTATTACAGTCATGTATAGCATGTGAGGATACAGTTATATATAATAATGTAAGATGCATGACACGAAGGGGATCCTGCTGCACTTTCTTTCATCTCTTCTTGTCTCTCTCTTTCTCCCCGGAAAGTGTCTCCGTGTCAGTTTCTCTGTGGAAATGAGCCTTCTGTCAATTTCATCGAAAGCGAAAGTGTCTCAGGGAAAGTGACGAGTTTTGTCATTTCTGAAAGTGCGGAGTGTTTGGAAACAGGGCGGGTCACACTGAGAGGGCTGAGGGGGAGGGACATAAAAACATAGAAACATAGAAAATAGGTGCAGGAGTAGGCCATTCGGCCCTTCGAGCCTGCACCACCATTCAATAAGATCATGGCTGATCATTCACCTCAGTACCCCTTTCCTGCTTTCTCTCCATACCCCTTTATCCCTTTAGCTGTAAGGGCCATATCTAACTCTCTCTTGAATATATCCAATGAACTGGCATCAACAACTCTCTGCAGTAGGGAATTCCACAAGTTAACAACTCTCTGAGTGAAGAAGTTTCTCCTCATCTCAGTCTTAAATGGCTTACCCCTTATCCTTAGACTGTGTCCCCTGGTTCTGGACTTCCCCAACATCGGGGATATTCCTCCTGCATATAACCTGTCCAGTCCCATCAGAATTTTATATGTTTCTATGAGAGCCCCTCTCATCCTTCTAAACTCCAGTGATTACAGGCCCAGTAGATCCAATCTCTCCTCATATGTCAGTCCTGCCATCCCGGGAATCAGTCTGGTAAACCTTTGCTGCACTCCCTCAATAGCAAGAACGTACTTCCTCAGGTTAGGAGACCAAAACTGAACACAATATTCCAGGTGAGGCCTCACCAAGGCCCTGTACAACTGCAGTAAGACCTCCCTGCTCCTATACGCAAATCCCCTAGCTATGAAGGCTTGGAAAAAAGTTTGGGATATCCATGATTGCACTGGAGAGGGTACAGAGGAGATTTACCAGGATGTTGCCGGGAGTGGAGAATCTAAGCTATGAGGACAGATTGGATAGGCTGGATTTGTTTTTATTTGAACAGAGGAGGCTGAGGGGACACCTCATTGAGGTGTATAAAATTATGAGGGGCCTAGATATAGTGGATAGAAAGGGCCTATTTCCCTTAGCAGAGAGGTCAACAACCAGGGGGCATACATTTAAAGTAACTGGTATAAGGTTTAGAGGGGATTTGAGGGGGAATTTCTTCACCCATAGGGTTGTGGGGGTCTGGAACTCACTGCCTGAAAGGGAGGTAGAGGCAGAAACCCTCACCACATTTAAAAAGTACTTGGATGTGCACCTGAAGTGCTGTAACCTACAGGGCCACGGACCTAGAGCTGGAAAGTGGGATTAGGCTGGATAGTCTCTTGATGGCCGGCATGGACACAATGGGCCGAAATGGCCTCCTTCCATGCTGTAAATTTCTACGATTCTATGAGAGACCCGGTTACACAGAGAATGTCGCAAAATAACTCTCAGCTGCAACTGCACACAAGAACTCCCACCCGAGTGCATCTGGGATTAAGATCGCACGGGCACCAGCTGTAGGCAGCGACAGCAAGTTAATTTCACTTCAGTTAAACAATCATATTGCAACAACTTAAAGAGAAAATTAGGGTCATAACAGTACAGAAGAAGGCCATTCGGCCCATTGAATCCATACTGGCTCTCTGCAGAGCAATCCAGTTAGTCCTATTCCCCCACTCTATCCTTGCAAGTTTATTTCCTTCAAGTGCCTATCAAAATGTGCTTGTAAAAAACATTTTCATCAATTCTTTTAGTTTGGACATATTTCATGGGGGTGGGGGGTGGGGAGTCAATGGTGAGAGCAAGAGCTTGGAGGAAAACTGAAATAAAAATAATGCTTATAATAGCAGGCTAATGCTGAATAAAACTGTACAAATTATATAAAGTCAAGTGACTATACTCCAAAAGTACTTAATTAGCTGTAAACCACTTTGAGATGTTCGGTGATTGTGAAAGGTGTTAAATAAATGCAAGTCTTTCTTTCTTTAACGTAGGAAACGCAGGAGCCAATTTGCGCTCCCACAAACAGCAATGTGATAATGACCAGATAATCTGTTTTTTTTTTAGAGATGTTGATTGCCGGATACAAATTGGCCAGTACACCAAGGATAAGTTCCCTGCCCTTCTTTGAAATAATGCCATGGGATCTTTTTTTATCCATCTGAGTGAGCAGATGTCTCATCGAAAAGACAGCACCTCCAACAGTGTAGCACTCCCTCATACTGCATTGGAGCATCAGCAGAGATGTGAACCCATAACCTTCTGACTCAGAGGCAAGAGTTGGTTGTTACTGAAGAAGGTGAAAATGGAACCTGAGGGGGATGTAGAAAAGAACTGTGGAGATAAATATACGAAAGCAAGGTTAAAATGAGTACCAGGGGAGCAAAAAGGAAGGGATGATAACAAAAATAAGTATGAATAAGAGTAGGAACTAGAAAATTCACCAGGTCCAGATCATATGCAGTGCAAGTAAGTGAAAAATAGGGTCAATGAGAGAAAGAAGAAACTATCATATTCCAGTCAACGTTGAAAATAGGTATCATGCCAAACGATTGAAGGGGGGCAAAAATGATATGCCGTTTAGTCTTCCCTCAGCTGTGGGTAAACTTATGGAGTCCATAAGTATGGGATGAAGTTATGAACAGTTTGAAAGACATGGGCTCATGAGGGGCAGTCAGCATTGAAGGGATGGCAAAGTTGCTGTTTAAAGAATGGACTCAGTCGAGAATATTTCATGGACTTTATGGGTTTTTCTGAGGGTATTTTCCCTGTGATGGGATCACCCTGTGCAGATATGTGAAAAGGCTGGTTTTATTAAAACTCCAGAGGCCGCATGGCAGTTAGCTATGACAATAGAAATGTCATTCATCCAGAACGGGTTTGCCCACCAGTAACAGCTAAAGGAAGGGGGCCACGAATATTGACAAAAGAGCTGTTAGGCAGGAAGTGGGGCCATTGACAAAGCCATGCTAATATGCAAAAGCACTTCCCACCTCCATCCCAGAAGGAAAAACAGAACAATGAACCCACTAGCCTGGCCAGCCATATAGGAGCTGGGTCTTTCCCAACACAAAGACTCAGAGAGATGCCGAGAATTAAGGGCCATCAGCCCAATGCATATGGGTTGGATGGCCCATCACTGACTAAGTACCTGTGCTTAGAAACAAAGGGGTTTTAAAGATTGGCGGGAAAGATAGGGGTAGCAAAACTCCCATAAAGACAGGGTCTTTCCCACTTTATTTTTAGCTAAGTTTGGAGCTTGGAGTGAAGCTTGCAGCTTGCAGTTTGTAGAGGGAGAGAGCTCTCTCCCTCTCGCTCCATCAAGATCGATGTACCAGGAGGAAGCCGCAGTTCCGCAGAAGAATCTGCCGAGACCGAAACCCAGGCAGTGGCTTCCCACAGCTGAGCTGAGCGAAGAAACCAACTGTGTGTGGAATGGTGAGCATGATCCCAAGTGTCCCAAGCTGGGTGAGACTATGGGCTCAGGGTTTTCTCAGAAGTGAAGCTTTTCAGGGCTATTCTGGGGAGGAAGCTTCAACTGGGTAATTCATTGGGAGGGGTGAAGTTAGAATCCACCAGGGAATTATTGCATGTTGCTAGGTCTCATTTCTGTACTGTATGTATGCTGTTTGTAACCTGGATTCTATTCTCCACAGAGACAGTGATTTTGTTTAGTAGTCCATGTTTTAGCCAGTGTATGTTAGACCAAATAAATATAAATACAATTTTTCATTGAGGCATTCCTGTCTGTGATTCATTTCATTTACACTCTGAATAATAATTCTCAGGTCTAGAACTTTCGTAAGGCGGGGGTGATTCGAACCGTCCGTCTAGCAATTGGGCTAGGATCAAAACCGTTTACATCTCTGGCGACCGCGGCAGGACACGGGTAAAAGGAGTGTAAATCAGTCATGGACAGCACATCTGGTGTCCGGTAAGTGACAGCAGTTTCTGTTTTAAACCCGAGGCAGAATGTCAAGTGGCCCAGGAACGGATTGTCCCCATTCCTGAACCCTCCACTGTTCACCTCACTGTAAATGACAACATAACAAACCTGCAAGATTATGTCGTACATTTTGGTTATAAAATCCCCCCTTTACTCGAACATTTTACCGCCCTACTGAAAGCTGTAGAAGTATCACAGAAACATTTCTATATTCTAGAACAAAGAATAGTTGAGATGGGGGCAAAATTTTGGGAGTCACAGTTCCACCCTGGTGGCATATTTTCAGGAATATAGAGGTCCCTGCCGTGATCAGAATAGCTTCCCACATTTTAGTTATCTGCCAACTCACGATTATTCTTTATTTATGGTGTACTACCTGCAGGGTGAGAGGCAGAGTTCGTCAGTCCCGACACCAGAGGGTGCTGGACGAGCCCTAGCTGAACATAGGGATCGTATCAGGGAGGGAAACACAAAATATGATAGGACACTGCAGAAAAATCGCTGTCACCCGGTGAGGTCCGGTTTAGATTCTACCTGCTGTAAAAACGCAGAGGTCAAGTGTTGAAAAAGTTTGTGCTATATGTGTTTTATTGTGTATTTTTTGTGAAACTGGAGTAATGGAGGGGCGTTGGACCCCCTCTATGCTGTAATGTAATTGGAATGACTGAATTTACCTGTAAACAGCAATACATTTCAAAGGGGAATGTATGTTTGGGTTTAGCTAGGTAAATTGCAGGGGAAGGTTGGCTCTCGGGAATCAGGAATTTTGCTCACTCAGAATGACACTCTAGCATGTAGAGTATCACGGGGGGGACTGTAGGTTTTCTCAAAATTCAAAGATTCCTCCATGCTTGAAGAAACCCTAAGGACCAATCATTTTTGGACACTTTTAAAATGAACTTTGGAATTTTAAAAGGTGCATGTTGGGTCTGTGAGGAAAAGGTTGCAAGATCAGGAGTGGGATCAACCCCTGCAAAGCCAGTTTGGATATTGGAGCTAATCAAGCTGTCTGGGGATATCGGAGC